>NW_027528417.1:15743459-15845645 GCF_008692635.1 Crocuta crocuta | reverse complement strand
TTTTATGGGGTTTGTGATGGGGGAGTTACAGAAGTTGTGGCAGGGGGACAGTGATCCAATCATAATTATTCAACATCATTGACAGCGGGTTTAACCATACACATTGTCTAGAGTATTCGTTACTTTTGGCGGGATCCAATTACAACGTTTAGAGCACCTTTAAATTCAACCAATTACAGAGCGAGCCTAGGGTCTTGTTCGGGACTAATGGGTTAACTTTAACATTAGGTAACACGGTCCTATCTATAGTTTCTATCTATAGGACTCTCCCTCAGTAATGTGGAGGGTGGTCGCTGGCCTTTCCTGATTGGGTGTTGCAAGGGTAGTTTCTCCTGCCTTGGGCAATGTGTAACTGCCTGATAGTTTCCGGGAAGCTGGAACTTGGGCCTTCTAGTTTAGAGGGGAAACTTAAAGCCTGATATGGAGTCAGTTGTGTTTAGACGTTTAGACTTGTGTCCTTACACTGGGATTTTTTTTTTAATTTTAACATTTATTCATTTTTGAAAGAGACAGAGACAAAGATTGAGCAGGGGAGGGGCAGAGAGAGAGAGAGAGAGAGAGAGAGAGAGAATCCAAAGCAGGCTCCAGGCTCTGAGCTGTCAGCACAGAGCCTGATGCAGGGCTCCAACCTATTAACCATGAGATCATCACCTGAGCCTAGGTCCTAAGCTTAACGAACTGAGCCACCCAGATGCACATAAACATAAGTATAAATATAAATAAGCAGCACTGTACTGCCCAGGCCTTACCCACTGCACCTGTCATTTCCACACCCATTATAAAAGAAGTATGGTACCTGGCTGGTGATACACTTTGGTACCTGTAAGACTTGTGCACAATTCAAATGGTTTTTATTGTATTTACAGAACTGTGCAATCATCCCCACAATTTCAGAAATTCTCTGAAAAGAAACCTGTATTCATTAATAGTCATTGCACATTTTCCTCTCCACCCTCCTCCTGCATCCCTCCCACCTCTAAGGAATCTGAAATCTACTTTGTCTCTATAGTTTTGGTTACTCTGGACATTTCCTATAAATGGAACCATATAATATGAAGTCCTTTGTGACTGCCTCCCTTAACTTAGTGTAATGTATTCAAGGTTCATCCACCTTGTAGCATATCGGTATTTCATTCCCTTTTATTAGTGAATAATATTTTATTGCATAGACATAATCACATTTTTTATCCATTTACCATTTGATAGACTTTTGCACTCAAAAGTGCACTTTTCCACTTTTTAGCTGTTATGAATAATAATTGCTGCTATGAATATTCATGTACAAGTTTTTGTCTGAACATAATTTTCAATTATTTTGGGAATATACCTGCCATTTAATTCTAGCCACCCTAATGAGTGTGAAATAGTATCCCATTATAATTTTGATTTGCATTTCCGTAATAATGATGTTGAATATCTTTTTATGTGTTTATCGATCATGTGTAAATCTTCTCTGGAGAAATGTCTATTCAGATTCCTTGCCCATTTTTTAAGTTGGATTATTGATATTTTTATTATTGAGCTGTAAGAATTGGCAATTTGATTCTTGCTTGATACAACATCAGTATTTAAGGCACCTGAGACCCAGGGGTTTGGTGATGACTCAAGGTGATAATTGTCCTCTTTTCACATAGTCACCAGAGCCATCCTCATCTGCTTTCATGGTTTCAATCGGAGACCTACATGCTGATGGTTTCCAATTTTAAATTTACACCTTTGAACGCCCTCCTCAGTTTTGTGCTTAAATTCTTGTTGCCTGCTTGAATTTTTTACCTGGATATTTCAGAAGCTTATAAAAATTAACATGCCCCAAATTAATCATTTTATAACCTGTTCTTCCTCTGCCATCTGAATGTCCCTGCTAAAATTTTCTTCCCTCTTCCCCTCCTTAGTTAGCATAGCTCATCAATTCTACTTCCTGTATAATTTAAAAAAATTTCTTTTCTTCTCCAGGCCCCTTGCCACCATTTATCAGGGCCTCATCAACTCAGTTACCCGGAGAATTTCCAATTATCTTAAAAGTGAAATAGTGTTTGGGGGTTTTTACAGCTTTAAGCACTTTATTTCAAGTTCTAATAAGAGAAAATAGTGTTACAAAAAGACTCAAACCATTACCTTGGAGCTGGAGTCATAGTTCACAATGGTGAAATGGTATAAGGTATACCTGAAAAAAAATTCTAGTACATTTCCTCCCAATAATTGTTTTGAATTTTGCAGATATCCCTTGTATTTCTATGCATGTATTAATTTCCAGTAATTTAAAAAAAAATTTTTTTAATGTTTTATTTATTTCTAGGAGAGAGAGAGAGAGAGAGAAAGCGTGAGCAGAGGAGGGTCAGAGAGAGAGGGAGACACAGACTCTGAAAGAGGCTCCAGGCTCTGAGCTGGCAGTCAGCACAGAGCCCAACGCGGGGCTCGAACCCACGAACCGCGAGATCATGACGTAAGCGAAAGTCAGACGCTTAACCGACTAAGCCACCCAGGCACCCCTAACTTCCAGTAATTTTATTGGCTAGGCTATACCACTTCTAAACTTCCTTGTATTCTCTCTGGGAAGAAGAGATTAAAATTCTTTCTCCCTTTTTACCACCTAGATACTTGTCACCATGATGTAATTTAAAAATTAAGTCCTGAGCAAAATGTTGTAAGTGTTCATTGTACAATTCTCTACACTGTGTTGAACATTTTCATAATAAAATGTTGAAGGAAAAAAAATTAAGTCAGGTCATGGTAACCACATGCTCTGGAACCATCAATGGATTCTCATAACTTTTAGGACAAAGTCCAAAAACCTTAATACAAGCTGTAATTCTCTCATGATCTGTTTCTTATCTGCCACTCTACTCCTTGTTTGCTATGCTGTAGGCACAGTTTCACACAGTCTTTGTATTCTCAATCTTAGACCTTTGAATATCCTTCCTGGGACATTCAACAACAGCTCTTTCTGCCAACACTTACCTAAAGCTGGGCTCCTACTCAAATCTCAGACCTTTCCTTGCTTCCTGGTTTAGATTAGATTAGATCTCTTGTTTACATACCCTTATAAGCACCCCTGGTATCATTCATAGCAGTTGTAATTAAATAATAAATAATAATAATTATATAATTATTTTTGTGATTTTGGCTTTTATGTCTCTTCCTCACTAGGCTAGATTCCTTGAGGACAAGGACAATGCCTATCTATCCACTGCTTTATACCTAGTACCAGTTCTTGGCATATAGTAACCCCTGTTGAGTGAATGAAAGACAGCAAAGTATAAATTTAGAAATGGTTGGGATGGCAATTGATACCTTTTTAGGCTCCTGAGCAGGGAACTGACTTGCTGAAAGGAGGGACTATTGTCCTGGCAAAGACACTGAGGTCAGTCTGGAGGGCTTAAGTGCCATTCATGTCTATATCTCTAGTACCTAGTAAAAGGCCAGGCTGTTGAATGAGGGGCCATGTGGGATATGGTTCCTATACTGCAAATACAAGGTGGAGAAGACTAGACTCCAGTGGCAGAAAGAAGAGAGAGGAAACAGTGAATGGGTAGACTGAAAGGGTAGACCTAACTGGCCCTGATGATGGGAATATGTGGATAAAAGGCAAAGAGATGGGGGAAATGACCATAAAAACTTTGTCTTTGTAGGGAAGGTATATGCAAGAGGAAATCATGTGCCTGCTTGGGAATACCCTCTTAAATGAGACTTACTCCCATAGCTTAGAGAAAAGCCAGAAGCTCCCCCCAAATTTGATTATTGTTTCTCCTTAGAGACTAGACCCTCTTCCCCAACATCTTTTTTTTTTTTTTTTTGATGTTCAACTTCTGTCCTGGACTTCATGCATTCATTCTTTTTTTGATTTATTGTTTTGTTTCTGTTCATTTAGTCATTCAATAAACTAGATAAAAGAGCAGGAGGCAGATTACAGAGGACCTTGTATGCCTTTTTAAAGAGTTTAGATTTTATTTAGTAGGATATAGGGAAGTATTGAGGGGTTAAAAGAGGAGTTACATTGTCATGTTTAGGTTCTAGAAAAATGGTGGCAGTTTGGAGCATGAACTTAAGGAGTGATATGGCCAAGAAAGACTGGGGTCTAGGTACAGATGAGGAACAAGATCTCTGTTGTCAGCTGTGCAGGACATACCTAGCAAGTGTCCGTGAAAGCTGACACCCAGGCAGTGTGCTCTGTACCCAAAAGGAAGACCCTACTTTTGCAAATTCGCACAACATCATCACTTTGGCCAGTGGCAGCCAGCCAGGAGACCAGTTTCTAGACTCTTTCAATGTTCCAGACAAGGAATAAAAAGAGAGTGAGCAAGTGAGTAAGCCTTAACTAAAGCCGGGGCAATGGTGATAGAGAAGAATGAACGGACATGACTTCCTATACCAGTTGCTCCAAATTCATCCTTTTTGCCTGCTCTGTGAAAATAGATATGGGCCCTTTAAATATACATATCCTTTTTGCCAGCTGGCCACGAAGCTTTGTCAGTATAAGACATTATGCAGGTATTATAGGAGGAAAGGGTTTACTTCTAAGTTCTAGAGTGTTCCGCAGTCTCCTGCAACACATGAAACTTCCCCAGTGACAGGCTCCCACAGTGTACAGCACACAGCAGAGCCCAGTGGCATCCAGCAGCTGGTGGCCTGCCTTGGCACCACAGTCAGGTGGCTTTGTAGGTGAGACACTGCCCCATGAACGGCTTTCCCTGGCATCACAGAAAATTTCTGAAAAACTCTAGAGTACAAATTTCTCTTCAGTTCTGCCAGGATGACACCTCAGCAACTTCTCTGTCATCCAGCGAGCCACAGCTGCGCTGTCTATGAAAAGGTCTGGACTTTAGCTCTTGAGGAGAAGAGGGTCTTTTGAGGGGACTCTGTGACAGATCTAGGGAGAAGGCTTCTCCTTATATCTGCTGTTCCTATGTTCTTCAGAGATCCCTTTACTTCTTACTAGTTGATTTCTCATCGCCTCTATCCCAGTTATAGTTAATAATTATTTATATTAAAAGTTTGAGGTCTGGGGCACCTGGGTGGCTCAGTTGGTTAAGCGTCCGACTTCGGCTCAGGTCCTGATCTCATGGTCAGTGAGTTCGAGCCCCGTATCGGGTTCTGTGCTGACAGCTCAGAGCCTGGAGCCTGCTTCAGATTCTGTGTCTCCCTCTCTCTCTGCTCCTTCCTCTCTTTCTCTCTCTCTCTCTCTCTCAAAAATGAATGCATGTTAAAAAAATTTTTTAAAGTTTGAGGTCAGAGTGAAATGGTGTCAGAAGATCTCATCCTGCTGGCTTTGCAGATGGAGGAAGGGGCCATGAGCCAAGGAATGTGGTCAATTGTAGAACTGGGAAAGAATTTTCCAGCACAAATAGGAAGGTCAAATAGGAAGTGGCTGCTGGGGAATTCAGTGCTGGGTAGAATGGCGCAGCCAGGCTAGCTGCTTTCCTACCTCAAACCCCACAGTTTCAGGGTTCAGCATAACTCAGGGGTGCAAACTCTGGAAAGTCTGCCCTGGAGTGTGACTCAGGAATTCTGACTGAACTCACTTGCTCGTATCTGAAACTGGGAGGTTTACAAAACCCAAAAGCTTTTATAATCAGAAAAGATAAATTCCCTATAAAAAAGAAAAACATGACAGAAAATTCCATGGGAAATATTTGAAATTGTCTTATTCTTGTGTCAGGAAGAAGGTCAGATGTGGCCAGATGGGTATCATGGCTGTTTAGCTGGAAAAGCCCATCCTTCTAGGAAGTGAACACCTAGAGAGTGCTTCTGGTCATTAAAAGTTGTTTGAGAACCACACTCCAACAAAAAAAGTTCTCTGTTCATGTTACCATGTGGTTTCTCTCTCCTGATTGGACCATGACTGACTTAGAAACGCTCCCAGGAGTGGTCCCCTAAAATGCCCCTGGGGTGTGGCAGTGAAGGCAAGAGAAAAGCTAACCAACTTCTAGGTTTAGCTTGGGTGACAAGGTGGAAGGACAATGGTCATCAGGAAGGAAAATAAGGTCAAGTGGACAGAATGATGAGTTCAGTTTGAGGCTTGGTAGAAAATGAGGTATTGCTGGGACATCCAAACAAAGATGTCCAGTGAGTACTGGTTATAGCAATCTGGGACTCAGGGGAGATCTGAATAGAATATACAGAACTGGAATTACCAGTATAGAGATGGTCAAGGAAACCTTACATTAAATAAGCAAGATCCTTTTTTTTTTTTCCTGAGAGAGAGAGAGAGAGAGAGCTCGTGAGCAGGGGAGGGCCAAAGAGAGAGGGAGACACAGAATCCGAAGCAGGCTCCAGACTGCTGTCAGCTGTCAGCATAGAGCCCGACGGGGCGGGAACCAACAAACTGTGAGATCATGACCTGAGCCGAAGTCGGACGCTTAACTGACTGAGCCACCCAGGGGCCCCTAAATAAGCAAGATCCTTAAAGGAGTGATGTGGGAATGTCTCCAGAGAACTAATAGTAGATAAAATGACTCAATACCTGTCCATTGCTTGGAAACATGAATGTGCAAGTCAAAACTTGGAGACTTAGATAAGGCAGATTTTCATGAACCAGTTTAGAACTGTGAGGAAATTACAAAAACATTTAGTTACTATGATGAGTATGGCTATATAATATAAATACTGTAGTGAAGTAACCAATCACTTTGGAGTGTCCTGAGCACTAAAGAAACACTCAGCTTTAAAAAATAAAATGATTAGAAACCTTCTCCAGTTACATAGGGAAATCT
This sequence comes from Crocuta crocuta, assembly GCF_008692635.1. Classification (NCBI taxonomy): domain Eukaryota; kingdom Metazoa; phylum Chordata; class Mammalia; order Carnivora; family Hyaenidae; genus Crocuta; species Crocuta crocuta. The sequence continues at coordinate 15,838,935 of NW_027528417.1, read as the reverse complement.
GGGAAAGAAATAAAGGTAGCAAAAATTAGAATACCAAAATAACAAAATTTAGAATCAGACATTTAACACGCAAAGAAAATGTTTGTCTTAGAATTCTTTTTTTTATGCTTATTTTTTATTTTTGAGAGAGAGTGATAGAGCATATGTGCATGAGTAGAGGAGGAACAGAGAGAGAGAGGAAAAGAGAGAATCCCAAGCTTAAACTCATGAACCGTGGGATCATGACCTGAGCTGAAGTTGGAGGCTTAACTGACTGAACCATGCAGGCACTCCTGTCTTAAAATTCTTATTATATAAATAATATAGGCTGAGGATTAAAAAAAAAAACCCTCAAATGGTAAGTGTGCAATGTACAGAGTGAAAATTCTGGTTTTCCCATTCCCCTTTCTTTCCCAGTTTCACGCCTCAGTCTCCCCCCAGTTAAAAATTTTGTGTATACTGCTAGGAATTTACCTAAGGGATTCAGGAATGCTGATTCACAGGGGCATATGTACCCCAAAGTTCATAGCAGCACTTTCAACAATAGCCAAATCATGGGAAGAGCCTAAATGTCCAACAACTGACGAATGGATCAAGAAGATGTAGTTTATCTATACAATGGAATACTACATGACAATGAGAAAGAATGAAATCTGGCCATGTGTAGCAACATGGATGGAACTCGAGGGTGTTATGTGAAGGAAATAAGTCAGGCAAAGAAAAACAGATACCATATGTTTTCACTCAATATGTGGAACAGGAGAAACTTAACAGAGGACCATGGGGGAGGGTAAGGGGGAAAATAGTTAAGGAGAGGGAGGGAGGCAAACCATAAGAGACTCTTAAATACTGAGAACAAACTGAGGGTTGATGGGGATGAGGGAGGGGGAAAAGGGGTGATGGGCATGGAGGAGGGCACTTGTTGGGATGAGCACTGGGTGTTATATGGAAAGCAACTTGACAATAAACTATAAAAGAAAAACAAAACACAACAAAACAAAAAATTTAGTGTATAAACATTTAGACTTTTCATAAACAAAAAATTTTTTTACAAAACACATAAATCATGCTATCCATATTCTTTTATTGTGTTTTTTATAATTTTGATTTTTACTGTTTTAAAGTTTATTTACTTTGAGAAAGTGTGAGTGGGAGAGAGAGAGGGATAGAGCGAGAATCCTAAGCAGGCTCCGCACCATCAGCTCAGAGCCTAATGCAGGGCTTAAACCATGAGATCGTGACCTGAGCCACGGTCAGGTGCTTAACTGACAGAGCCATGCAGGTGCCCCATCCATATTCTTTTAACACGATATTCTGCAATTTGCTTTTTTTCACTTAGCAATCTAAAATACACTGAATATTTTTCCATATTAGTAAATATAGATTTAGCTCATATTTTAAAAACAGTTGCATAGTATTCCATTGTAAATACATTCCATGATCTTTATACCATGCTCTTTTTATATAGATGAGAAGCCAGCCGTTTATTTTTATTTTTATTTATTTATTTATTTTAGAGAGAGAGAAAGAGACCACATAGGGTATAGAAGCAGAGGGAGAGAGAGAATCTTATGCAGACTCCATGCTTAGCATGGAGCCAGATGCGGGGCTCAATTCCGCAGGCATGAGATCATGACTTGAGCAGAAATCAAGAGCTGGCTAGATGCTTAACTGACTGAGCCACCATGGGACCCCAAGAAGCCAGCTGTTTAAAGAGCAAGAAAGTTGGTTAATCATCTCATTTTTGATTTTGACTCAGGTTGTGGTCTTGAAGAGCCTGAAATTAAGTCCTCCATTAAGAGCAACCTCGGGCTGCACGTAGCCCAGTTCCAGGAAAAGCTTCAGCTGAAGCCACCCTCGGATCACCCTCGGATCAGCCAATCAAAAGAAATGTGTAACATTCCTGTGGTCTGAGTCAGGCCTGGGAACTGCAGGTAGTTACTCTGTACAAACTAGCCAATCACTCACCGCTTGCCTAAACCCCAGGGAGGCCCTTTGAGCTCACCTTATAATTGGTCATTTTCAAAGGATTCTCAAAGGTCATGATTGGATCCCGCCAAAAGTAACGGACGCCTCACGGATATTGAATGGTCAAAATTATAACCATGGGTGTTGTTCAATTATGATTGGTGCTTATGTGATGATGCAAAACATACAACGTGTGCACTGTAACAGCCCCATCCCTTACCCCATAAAAACCCTGCTCGCCTTTGTTCGAGGCTTCTCCTTGCTGCCGCTGTGCCAGTAGACAGGTGAGCCCCTGACTGAGCTTGTAATAAAGACCCTTATGTACTTGCATCGGTGACGGCTCCTTAGGGGTCTCAAGGGGGCTCACGATTTGGACACAACAGTCTCACGTTGGTGACATTGAGCCCCACATCCACATCAAGCTCTGTGCTGGTAGCAAAGAGCATACTTGTGATTCTCTCTCTCCCTCTGTCTCTCTCTCTCAAAATAAATAAATAAACTTAAGAAAGGTGGAGCAGAGGCAAGAAAGCAGTGTTCCTAGGAAGGAATCAGCCAGGGCACAGAGGCATTGAGGTGAGAATGTTTGGCAGGTTCTAGGAGCCCAGAGACCAGACCATGGGATGTAAGAGGGCTTGGTGCTCAGAGCAGACCTACCACATGAAGTAGAGTCCTGCCTCCTCCATGACTGACTGAGAGACCATGGACAAGTTTAATTTCTGTGCCTCATTTGTCTCATCTGTAAATTAGGAATTATAAGGATGCCTACCTCACAGACTTGTTGTTAGGATTCCATGAGTTAGTAAATATAAAACATTTAGATCAACTGTCTAGTCCATAAGTTAGAAATTATTATGTAGGTCATAGAAAGGATGTCAGATGTTATTTATATGCAGTGTGAAACCCTGCAGGAATGGCTTGACTCAGTTTCTATTTTTATAAGATCACATTCCCCATTGGGTGGAGAACGGGATAGAAGGGAGTAAAAACTAGACCAGTTAGGTTGCTGTCACGCTGGTCCAGGAGAGAGACCATTGTAATAGGGTGGTGACAAAAGAGATGGAAAGAAATGGACAGATTTTAGATCTATTTTGGCGACAGAAGTGAGTTGCCTTGGAGGGTATGGGGATGGAGGTATCAAGAAGGGTGTTGGTCCTCCAGACAGAGGAGGAAGCCCGAAAGACAAGGAGTTTAAAGGGGATGAAGAGAAGGGATAGGGTTGAATTTTGAACTCAGTATGTTTGAGATGCTATGAAACATCAGAGTGGAAGCTCTGTAGGCAGTTGCATATACAGGTACAAATTGGATACACATTAAAATATTATAATACATCTGGTATTTATAAATCATATTGGGTTTTCAATCAGGAATTTTTATTCAGCAATAAAACATCAAATTATGCACTGAATACTCAAATATCCTGTTGGCAGTTGGAACATTTTAATTGGATTCTCTTCTCTGATTATAAAAGTAATGTTGTATTATGCATGTATACTACTGGCTGTATAATATTCTACCATATGGGTGTATATAATTTATTTAATAATTTTCTATGGTTTTTTCCTAATTTTTCAATATTTCAAATAATTCTTCAGTGAATAGTTTTGTAAATGAATCTACATCTGAGTTTTAAATTTTTTTCTTTTGCTGAAGATAGATTCCTAGGAGGAGAAATACTTTGTCAACAAGTATGATTTTTTTAGGAATTTTTTTTAATAGTACAGTATCATTGTCTATATTCATTTACTCTTCACTAGATCTCTTTCCCAGGCCTTTTAAAACATAATGTCAACTTACTTTCCAGAGAAGTTGAATTACTTTACATTCCTAGTTGGCAATCCATGAATGTTCACCATATCATTGCAACCCCAATGAAGAACTTTGTTAATCTAATAAGTGAAGCAGGACATCTGGAAACCATTTAATTTGCATTTCTTTAACAACCGGTGACAGAGGTTATCTCTGCTAATCTGTTGCTTTTTGATGTTTTATTTGTTTTTGAGAGGGTGTAAGTGCGGGAGGGGCAGAGTGTGGGGGACAGAGGATCTAAACGAGGCTCTGCAATGACAGCAGATAGCCCCATGTGGGGCTCGAACTCATGAACTGTGAAATCATGACGGGAGCCAAAGTAGGATGCTCAACCGACTGAGCTACCCAGGTGCCCCTGATCTGTTGCTTTTACCAGTGACTGCTGGCTGTGGTTCTGCTGGTGTGTAGTGCTTTCTCTGCCCCCAATGTCCCTTTCACCTGGTTAATTCCTACCCAGCTCTTCCCTCCACCCTATCACTCTTCTCCCCAGTGACCTCCTCCTCTTCCCTGCTGCTAATATATGTTTATTTTCTTTGAAATATGTTCTCAGAATCAAGTTCCTCTCCTTCATAGAACTTATTTCTGTTTGTAGTTATATATTTATTAGTGGGGGTGTTTTATTAATGCTTAATTTGCCTAAATCATTTATTTATTATTATTTATTTATTAATAAATAAATTTATTTGTTAAATAAATGTTTACTTATTTTTGAGAGGAGGGGCAGAGTGAGAGAGGAAGACACAGAACCCAAAGCAGGCTCCAGGCTCTAAGCTATCAGCACAGAGCCCCAGGCAGGGCTCGAACCCACGAACCATGAGATAATGACCTGAACCAAAGTCAAACACTTAACCAACTGAGCCATGCAGGCGTCCCTGTCATATCCTTCTTATATTGAAAGGGAGGCAGCGTATTTATTGAAGATAGCATGGACTTTGCAGCTAGACAGAAAGAAGAAATGGATTCTAATCCTGGCTCTGCCACTTACTAGTGCTGTGGTTTTAGATGAATCCATAGAATGTCTCAGTAAACTCACTTTCCTCATCTGAAAAGTAAGGACAGTAATACCTAAAGGACAAGGTTAGTATAAGGAGTGGATATTTTGTTAACACCTAACATAGTGACTGAGATGGAGTAGGTGTACAATCTGTGACAGCTTTGAATAAAGATGTCCACAGTCTTAGCTGAGTGGACTGCAGGTAAATACCCAAGTTAGGCCAATCAGAATTTGTTCCCATTCTCAGGGGAGATCACACACACACACACACACACACACACACACTCGATGCCACTCTGTGAAATGCAGGACACCAAAGCTAGTCTGCTCCAAAGGGAACCAGCAGAATGGATCCTAGGCCAGGCTCCTACAAATAGGGAATCAACTAGTTTAAAAGAAAATGACACAAACATGTTTTGTTTTGCTTTGTTTTGTTTTGTTACCAGAGAGCAGCAGCTTTCTGGTGTAAGATGTGAGAATTTAAGATACTCAGGCGTCCTGTACTTGCTAAGGAGTCTTGGCCTCACTTGCCTCACCCCAATCCTGGCCTTTTTGGATTCTGTCTTTATTGAGCATTTTGATATATTTTCATCATGGATTTTGGGGATTTTTTTATTTTTAAAAATATTGCATTAAAATACTTATGGGGGCATGTGGGTGGCTCAGTCAGTTGAGTGTCCAACTCTTACTTAGGCTCAGGTCATGATCCCACAGTTTATGGGATTGAGCCCCCTGATGGGCTCCACTCTAAGCATGGAGCCTGCCTAAGGTTCACTCTCTCCCTCTCTGTCTGCCCCTTTCCCCTGCTTGGGGAAAAAATGCTTGTGCATTTTTTTAATTAAAAATTTTTTTGGATTCCCGTAAGCTTCAATGTCCTCCTTGATCAAATAGGGGTTATAATAGTATCTGCCACATACAGGTGTCGTGAGGATTAAATGAAATCAAGCAGCTTAATATATGCAATAGATTTAGTTGTAGTAGTCAGAAGAAATTAACTGTTGTTATTTCTCAACTGGTGTTTCACTATCAGAAGAGTTTCTTCCCCACAGTCCACCCCTTACTGCAGTTCATCTTCCCCACACTACTAAACGGATATGTCCTCAAGAGCAGCATTTAGCTTATCAAAAAGGAAAATATGGAAATAAATCTGCCTGGGGGTGGAAAGGCATGAAGCACATTCCAATCCCAATGGCAAAATTTGAGTGGTTAGCCTAGTATGGGGTTCTGTGTTCCCCCACACCCCACTGCAGTTTCTCTTGAAGGCTGGGTAGCACCTGGACTCTACTATTCTTTTCCTCAAGTCTTTTTTTTTTTTTTTTTTTTTAATTTCTGAGAGATAGAGACAGTGTGATCAGGGGAGGGTCAGAGAGAGAGGGAGACACAGAATCCAAAACAGGCTCTAGGCTCTGAGCTAATTGTCAGCACAGAGCCCAACGTGGGGCTCGAACCCCCCAACCGTAAGATCATGACCTGAGCCGAAGTCGGATGCTCAACCAACTGAGCCACCCAGGCACCCCTCTTTTCCTCAGGTCTTAATAACACCATCCAAGGAAACAGAAGTGTGGGGTTCTGGAGAGGTTGTTTTGACTAGGGTGAGGGTGACTAGGGTGAAGCACTCACCTCAGTACAAGATTTAAGGGACTGCCCAAAACTCCATGATAAAGGTATTATTATTATTATTATTATTAAGAAAGAGAGAGAGTGTGAGCAGGGGAGAGGCAGAGAGAGAAGGAGACACAGAATCCAAAGTAGGCTCCAGGATTGGAGTTTTCAGTACAGAGGCTGATGCGGTGCTCAAACCCACAAACTGTGAGATCATGACCTGAGCTGAAGTTGGATCTTAACCGATTGAGCCACCCAGGCACCCCAAAGAGTAGGGAAAATTTAATTCTACAGTTAGGAAGGGGTAGAATTGAGTGTTAAACCTAGCCATAGTCCACAGCTTTAATCATGTTATGCAACTTCTAACTGACAGTTGACTGGCTTCAGTTAATTACACTTGCAAGTAAGAGACAAACATACGGAAGAGAGTATAGAGCTGAACGTTAGGAGCAGAGAACTCTGCCCATTCTCTTCACTGGCTGGACCAAAAAACCAGACTCCTTTCATCAAGGGGACCCTAAATAAACGCTTTGACATCAGCTCAGGATGCCTTCAAACTACAAAGAAAAAGGCACCATCCACTACTCTCCATGAGAACATATTCTTTTTTTTTTTAAGATTTATTTTGAGAGAGAGAGAGATTAAGAGAGAGAGAGGAAGAGCATGGGAGAGGCAGAGAGAAAGGGAGAGAGAGAAAATCCCAAGCAGGCTCCAAGCTATGAGCGCAGAGCCTAATGCAGGGCTTGAACCCCGGAAGCTGTGAGATCATGACCTGAGCCAATACCAAGAGTCCGATTGCTTAACCAACTGAGCCACCCAGGTACCCCACACAGAGTGGGTCACTACTTGCCCTGGAAGGGATTAGTGTAGTTAAAAAGCCACAGGTTTTCATTTTCATCCTGTATAAATGTTTACAGGCTGATATTTGCCCATTTTAGCTTTTCCTATTCAGTCACTTTAAACTTATTTTTCCTTAAAAAGGTATTTTTAAAGTAAACTTCCTAATGAAGTATAAAATACATACAGAAAGGTACACAGTACACAAATCTTAACTGTACAGCTTGATAAATTTTTACAGAATGAACATTATCATCTCTGTAGAAGCCCCTTTAACCTTCTTGCAATCACTATCCCCAAAAGTAACCACTATTCTGATGTCTACCACCATAGATTGGTTTTTCTTTCATGTTTTATATAAACAGAACCATATGGTAGGTATTCCTTTTCTCTCTCATTAAAAATTTTTTTAATCTTTATTTATTTCTGAGAGAGAGAAAGAGAGGCAGAGAGACAGAGAGACAGAATATGAGCAGGGGAGGGGCAGAGAGAGCAGGTGCACAGAATCTGAAGCAGGCTTCAGGCTCTGAGCTTTCAGCACAGAGCCTGACATGGGGCTCAAACTCACTGACCGTGAGATCATGACCCAAGCCAAAGTCAATTGCTTACCTAACGGAGCCACCCAGGTGCCTCTCTGTCTTTTTGAATGTTAGCTTATTTTTGAGAGAGAGAGACAGAGCACAAGCAGGGGAGGGGCAGAGAGAGAGAGGAAGACACAGAAATCTAAAGCAGACTTTAGGCTCTGAGCTGTCAGCACAGAGCCAGATGTGGGGCTCTAACCCACAAATGTGGTCATGACCTAAGTCGAAGTCGAAGCTCAACCAACTGACCCACCCAGGCGCCCCATTCCTTTTCTCTTTTGCTCAACATTTAATTGTGAAATTCTACCCGACTGTTGCACATTGGAGTAGTTTGTTTGTTCTTGTTGCCAGCATGTGGATCTGCCGTGCTGCAGCCAGTCTACGCTTGATGGACAGACATCTGGGTTGTTACCAACTTTTGGCTATCATGAACAGTGCTGCTGTGTGCTCATAGACTTTGAATTTTTTTTCCAGTCAAGTCTTAGAATGTGCAGTTACAGTGTATTACAGTACCACACTGTAATAAAAGTGTGTGATGCTGACATGGCATGCCCAGTTCTCGGGCTCTATGACCAACATATTGCATAAAATCCTTCAATTACTCTTAGGCTGTGAGTGTGTGTGTGTGTAATTATTGTTTTATAACTTGGAATCACTATATATGCATTTCTCTATTCTATTGATATCATATAACTTTATGTTGTATTTTCCCATATTATGAAAATTCTTAGAAAATGTAGTCTTTCGGGGCGCCTGGGTGGCTTAGTCGGTTAAGTGTCCGGCTTTCGCTTGGGTCATGATCTCGTGGTTCGTGGGTTCGAGCCCCGCGTCGGGCTCTGTGCTGACTGCCAGCTCAGAGCCTGGAGCCTGTTTCAGAGTCTGTGACTCCCTCTCTCTCTGACCCTCCCCTGCTCACTCTCTCTCTCTCTCTCTCTCCTAGAAATAAATAAAACATTAAAAAAATTTAAAAAAAATGTAGTCTTTCATGGAGATCTACCATTCTGTCCCACGGTTCTGCCATAATTTATTTAACTGATCCCCTTTAGATTGTGTCCAGCTTTTTACAATTCAAATAAGCTGCCTTGAACATAAATCTGTCTCCTTTGCATGTTTGCTTGGAATGGGACTGAGAATTATCCATTATGGCTAGGGTAGGGTTGTGTGTAGACTAGGGTGGTAGAGGCACGGCATATCTTTCTTGGGATATACCTATCTTCCATTAGTATCTTTATCTTAGGAAAGAGAACATACTAAGAATTTTTTTGAAAATAAAATAGTCTGAAGAACCTCAAAATAAAATCTTCAGCCCACTAACAGTAGGGTTGCTCAGGTGAATGTGGGGTACAGGTTCTGACACCCTGCTCATTTGGCTATCTTTTGCCTCAGACCTCTCCCATTCTTCCTCTCCCCTGTGGCTTCTGCAAAGCTGCCTCTGAAGAGGCTGTGGGAGGCGTAGTTTGAAAACCACTGTAAACCAGAGGGTCACCTTCTGAAGGAGTTACTGCAGCAGCTCGACTCTGAATAGTAGAGCTCTGCTTCTTTTAGTGAACATTTTTCCTGAGCCTTCCCGTGTTTATTCTCTCCCCGGTCCTGCAGGAGCTGAAGGTAGCTCTGGGGCCAGGGCCGTTTTGGAGCAAAACATTTGTTGTGAGAGCACTGACCAGGGTTCTGACTCCACCAAATGCACTGGGGCTCTGGAACTTTGCTGCCCGGGTGGAAAAAGGGGACTTGAATGAGGAAGTGTCAATGGACACTGCTTTAAAAGGTGCTTTAAGAGACCTTTGTGGTGACCAACTTCTGGGACCATCTCAGCCAAGGGACCAAGAGAAAGAAGTGTGTTAGGTGGCAACCACCTTGGAGCCCTTTCCTTTAATCTTCCCTGGCTGCTCTGCTCTCCCTGGAAGGGAGTAGGTCTTCAGCCTGGGCAAAAATATAGACCTCACTTCATAACATCCCTCAAGCACTTATGAAATATATGGGTACGTGTTAGTGGTGTCTTTGATTGTGAAATCAGTGTTATGTGCACTTGTCCAAATCTCCAGACCTTGGAAAATTGAGAGTGACAATGTAATAGAGCCAGTCATTAGATTCTCTGGTTCTCATTTGTTTGTAGATGGTATATGAGGGGTAGCAGGAAGGACACCCCTCAAATTAAGAGTGGAATGAGGAGAATAAAAATACAATAAGTATATGTACACTTGTGCAGAGAATTTGGGGATGGATTTGTAATGGATACATAGAAATATAACTAAACAAGCAAATAAAGCCACAATGATTAACTCCTGGGAAAACAAAAGTTTGTAGAGAAAGCAAACGCAACCATAGAATGTCACATGGTTCGGCTTCAGCTGTGCGTAAGCCCTGATTATCGATCTAACCCACAGTTATTGTGTTAGGACGAACAAGAGGGAATTTTGTATATGTATGGCGGTGATGTTGGTGGTGGGCTGTGTGTGTGAGACAGACAAAGAGAGAAAGAAGAGACTGAGAGAGAGAAGAGAGAGAGAGAAATTGAGAGAGAGTGCTAAAGGCGAGGGCTCGTCTTTCATAGTAGGAATTTGGGAGAGGATATCTTAAACTGAAAAAAAATCAAGAATTAGCAAAGTAAATGTGCTATTTAGAAATAATGAAACAGCTAAAAGCGAAGAAAATGGTTACTTCTGGAGAGCAGTTATCAGCATTGGGGCTCAGGGAACTGTTCTGTCATTATAAGATCTAATTTTCCCCCATGACAGTACTATTTGAAAATGATATGTATGTATAAATTAGAAAAATATGAATATTGGATTTTAAAATTGTAACAGATAGGATCAGCCTCTTGCAAAAGTGACACAATTCAAAAAATTAAGAGCAGGGTTCAACCATTTAAGGAATGTCTGTTATGTTAATTATACCATTTGCAGCTTTTTGTGTGTGTGTGATAAACTTTGGGAGGGCTTATTTTAGGAACTCTGGGTTCTAATTCTGATCTTCACTCAGTGTGGAGCCTAGGTGTACAAGTCCCTTCTCTGCTTTACTTTCTTCATCTGTTAAACCAGATTAATTATGTCTTCTTTGCCTGCTACATGGGTTTTATAAAGGGAAGAGAGAGGTAACAGTGAAAATAAAGAAGAAAGAAAAAGGAGAGAGATGAAAGTACTTTGGAAAATTTGGAACTAAAAATGCAAAAAAGAGAATATATATGTATTTGTGTAAGTATATATTCTATACATACAAATTTTATATATTGTATAAATAAACTATAAAGTATATACTATATACATCCTTCTTATACCTTCAATATCCAAATGATATGCAGATAGAATCCATTAGCAGAAAACAGTATTTTATTTATTTAAAAGAATTTTTTAAAGTTCATTTATTTTTTGAAAAAGAGACACAGAGTTCAAGTGGGAGAGGGGCAGAGAGAAAGGGAGAAACAGACTCTGAAGCAGAGTCTGAAGAGGGGTTCGAACTCACGAACTGTGAGATCATGGCCCAAGCTGAAATAAAGAGTCAGACGCTTAACAAACTGAGCCACCCAGGCTAGAGCCCTATTCTCCAGAGCCATATTCTTTACCACTGTCCCACAGCTGCTTTTATTTCTTTATTTTTTTAATGTTTTCTTTCTTTTTTTTTTTATTTCTGAGAGAGAGAGAGAGAGCATGAGCAAGGGAGGGTCAGAGAGCGAGAGAGACAGAATCTGAAGCAAGCTCCAGGCTCTGAGCTAGCTGTCAGCACAGAGCCCGATGCGGGGCTCAAACCCATGAACCGTGAGATCATGACCTGAGCCGAAGTCGGACAGTTAACTGACTGAGCCACCCAGGTGCCCCCCAGAGCTGCTTTTAAACAGCCCAAGAACATCAACCCTGATGTAAAAACAAGCCTCAAAGTCAGAACAGACTTGACTCTGAGTGCCTCAAAAAGCTCCAACTGCTTTACAAATAGAAAATATAATTTAATCTAAGGAACGAGCAGACCTCTTGCCTATGAGATATTCAGTCAGGAAGCTAATTTTGTTACAAAAGACAAAATATGGTCTTGAGTCCCTGGCTGTTAAGCCGGAAATCACTTTTACACTGGAATGACGTTCCGAGGCCTTGATTCTTATCTTAGCCGGCTGCCTTCTAGCAATGAGGCATTGGGCAAGTTAATAGATTTAATTTCTTCATTTAAAAAACAAACATTCTGGGGTTAAGTCATGTCTACTCCGGGTTCTGGCCCTGGAATCTGGGAATCTATGAGAAGCCATGTCACCCTGTAAGCGGGCGCAGGCTTTGGAGTGACAGATGAGGGTTTGAACCTACTTCTGCTGCTTGCTGGCTGAGTAGCCTCAGGCAAGCACATAATATTCCTGTGTATCAAGGTTGTCTTGAGGATTAAGTGAGCCAATATGTTTGTTCATTAGTTCATTCATTCATTCATTCATAAATATTTGAGGGCCTATTTGCTAGTCACTTATTGGGGAATCAGTAAGTGTGTAGTTCAAAACAGACAAAGCGTTGTCCTCATGAAGCTCATATTCTGGTGCAGGAGACAAATAATGAACATAAAACAGATAAGTAAAATATATTGTGTTAGAAGGTGATCGTGCTATAGAAAAATTAGGGCAGGGGAAGTGTATGTGGAGAGATTGCAGTAAGGATGGGATGTGAGATTTAAACAAGATGACTGGCAAGCCTCCTCGAGAAGGTGACATCTAAGCACCTTCTGATGGAGGTGAATAATGGGCTGTGTGAATATTCAGGGCAAGGAGAACCGTCAGTGTGGCTGGGACAGAGTGGGGAGGAAGTAGGAGGTGAGGGCAGAGCGAACAGAGATCTGCTTCCTGTGAGCTGCTGGTTTTTCCTCTTAGAGACACAGAGAACCATTACAGGTATGGACAGCTATGACATGAGTTGACTTCAGTTTTCACAGAGTCATTGTGACTTTTGTGTGGAAAAGAGACTATGGAAGGCAAGAGTCAAAACAAGGAGACCACCTTTGTAATAATGCAAGTCAGAGAGGATGGCGGCTTGGACCAGGGAGGTTGCAATGAAGATGGCGAGAAGTGTTTGGCATGCAGTAAGTACATATCGGGTCCCCATTATGTCCTGCTGGATTCTTTGAGGCGTTTCCAGCAGATGTGAAGTAAGCATGCTAATTCAGATGGGATCACCATGATCAACACAAGCCAGGACACCATGGGTGCCAGGTTGCGTTGGTCACACTATCTGTGCTATAGGTGACCAAAGAAGAGTAGGAGAAGGCTACGTGGAGAAGTGGCCTTGAAGTGGTCCTTGAGGATGGGCAAGACTGTGTATGGGCGGAGGGAATGATATGCTGGTCCGGCTAAAATCTAGACTCAACATGACTAAAACAGAAACTCTTTGGGGGAAGTAAGGAAATCCTGGCTCTCCGCTTATCTATCTGTGGACTCTTGTTAAGTCTCCAGCCTCAGTTTATTCATGCATTTAAAAAGGTTGCCATGTCCCTCTCCTGAGACTGTTGCACGGATGACATGAGGTATGCATGGAGGTGCCCGACACTAGGTCTGGCATTTAGTGAGCCCTCAGTAGCTGATCAGGCTGGAAGGGCCTGGACTATGGCGTGGTTAGCACAGACCTTTTATAGAAAAGCAAGAGGAGCTGATAACATTAAGCACCACCAGCCATTTCTCCAAGGAAGTGGAAAGAGAACAGGGTTTCTGAGAAGGAAGTGTGTGTCTGTGTGTGCCTCACACAGAGTCTGTCAGAGCTGAAAGGAGGGCCCATGACTTCTCTCAAGCTGGCAGGCGTTAACTAATGCCCTCTTTGCCTCGTTTGGCTACCGTTCTCCCAGCTGTGAAATGAGAATCTTGTCTCAGGATTTCTGAGGTCCTTTCCAGCAGTAACGTCTCTCCAGAGTAGGGGGTCCCTTCTTCCTTACAGAGTTCAGGGCTGCTTTTGTAAATACCGATTTACGGGAACACAGACCCACCATTGTTTATGTATTGCCTGTGGCTGTCTTCATGACACAATGCCAGAGCTGAATAGAGACCGTATGGCCCACAAAGACTAAAATATTTATATCTAGCCCTTTAAGAAAAAGCTTGTTGATCCACGTAGTAGAATGTTGCCTAGAGTTAGGGATAGAAGGTTGGTTTTGTTTTTATCTGTAACTCCTGGTCCAGGTGAGTCTTAAGGGGGTATCTAGATTCCCAATTCTGCCTCAGATACTGGAACTATAAGGAGAACAAGAGATTTTTTTTTTTTTTTTTTGAGGTGGGAGCTATTACAGCTGTCAATCCAACTACAAAACCACATCTGGGGATCTCACTAAAAACCACACACAATTTAGTGGAGAAAATATGTTACTCCCAGACCCATGCTAAAAAAATGGACTTCTGAGAGGATCTGCCAAGTCACTTGTACCTGGGTACAAATTTGCTTCTCGGTGACTAACCCCTTTCCCAGGGTATTTGCATTTGGGTATTATACTCATTTTGTCTTGTGGGGTTTGAATTTCACAAGGAAGAAGGGGAGAAAAGTGAAGGAGCGTGCGAGCGTGGTGTGTGTGTGCGTGTGTGTGTGTGCGTTGATTCTCAGAGGACTGGAGAGACATTACTTTGAACGGTTTAGAACTTTCTAAGCATCTTTCAATAGAATACCTGGTCCCTGACTATTCTTGGTACATCAGATTGTTTCATAACGCAGCAGAAACTTCTCTGGTACCAAAAGTTCTAGGATAGTATAGGCTGGGAGTTCTATAGCGTGGTTAATGCCATTCTTAGTTTTTTGTCTAACTTCAAGATGCTCTCCCGTCTAGCCAGAGTGGGGAAGCCCTTCCGCAAAGACGCTACTCTGGGAAAGGATGCTTGTGGCCACAAGGTGGCGCTCCAGCCCCGGAAGTCTGCCTTTCTTTCCCCCCAGTCGGGTCTGAAGAAGGTTGGTTGTTCAATTGTTTCAGTGAATGCACTCCCCAAAGCAAACTCGTGTCAGCAGCTCTGGTCTGACTGAAATGGTCCGTCTAATCCCAAAAGGAACATTGTTCTCTCTGAAAGTGAGACACAATAGAACAAATCTCTTTCCTCCAAAAATCTGCAGAAAAGAATCTCTTATTTGACTGAGGGATATTAGTAATCAAAATTGCAGGATGGGAGGCTGACCCAAGGAGACAGAAGTCACCTTTCATGCTTCTCCTTTAGGGTTCTATTTCCAAACTCACTAAAATTTATTTTTTTCTGATTTCAAAAATAACAAATGCTTACTGCAGACAACTCAGAAAATACAGAAAACTATAAGGAAGAAAATAACGATCACAGAACGCAATTTATCAGAGATAGTAACTGTTAAAATTCCACAGATTTTCTTCTAATCTTTTTTTTTATTGTGTTTATGTAATGAAATGAAAATAACACTATATGTACCATTTTGTATCTGGCTTTTCACTTAACATTATGCATTTTTCTGTTTTGTTCCATTTCTTCAAACACATTAATTGTAATAGCTGCACAATATTCTTAGAGTAAATGTATCAAAATTTATTTTGCCATTCCTTTGTTTTTGGACACATAATTTGTTATTGATTTTTCATCATTATAAATGGCACAAGACAATCACTGTTTCATAGAAGTTGTTTATGTTGGTCACATCTTTTAAAGCCAAGTGGAATTGCAAGGTTAGAGTTTATCTTTGGGGACTAAAGACAGATTGCATTGGATCCAACAGTTAGAAATGGTCTTTGGTGATTTCGATAGGGCAACTATTGACCCAGTTAGTGTCAGAAGGGACTCAGGGGGTGGATTTTGCAGAAGGTGCCTGTAGGTGTGTGATCAGCAGTGTTTCTGTTTGGGCCTGGCCCTGGCAGAGACTGGGGTGGTCAAAATGCTCATTTATAACCAAGGAGGGGAGTGATGATGGAAGGGGTATCAGCCAGAAAGGAAGGAAAGGTAGAGAGCCCAGTGCCAGAGTGAGAGAGCTCCTAGATGCTGCATGGAGGGATGAATGTGTGGAATACCGCAGAGGGTGGCCTGATGAAGGCCATGAGGAAACGTAGATGGAATGTGGGAGGTGAAGGGGGGCTACAGATCCACAGTACCTTATCCAAAACACTTAGCTTTCAGAATCTTCCAGCCTTTACATAGGTTATGGTCTACATGTATTACGTAACATCACCAGCATGGGCTGGGGCAGGAAACTGTAATCAACACATCAATATCTCCGCAGAAAAATAGGTGACTATTTCCATTACATGGGATAATTGAACGCCACAAATAGCTTCACATAAGTTCAGATCAGGTTTTGCCACCAAATTAGCTCAGAGAAGTCAGTGTGCTGCAAAGTTGCTTATAAAAAAAATGTTCCGACTTTCTTGAGTTTTCAAGTGAGGCTAAAGAATTGTGGACCTGTATCATCACTAAGGTGAATGCTTTCTTTTCAAACTATTTTAAATGTGGGCTATAGCATTCCCTGTCTTTTAACTTGTTCTTAAAAGATCACCCCAGAAGCTTGAGGGAAGTTGGGATTTCCTGCAGCTGAGGAAATGGCCAACATGTGTCATTTCTATCAAATGAAGCCAGATTGTGATGTCAGGCTCCCTGACTGATTAAACCCCAAAGTCCAAAGCTTCAGCCATTTTATCTCAGAGAGCCAGGGAGGCTTCAAGGTCATTTAAACTGTTGAGAGAGGCCCCTGATCACACAACCCCTTTCCTCCCCAATCCTGGTTCTCTTTACCGCACAACATCTACATTTACAGAACAGATCTGTTAGAACCAATTGTTGGTAGGCCAAAGGTCCCTCTGCAGCTCTCTTCTCACTAGGAACACTGCAGTGGTGACCTGACATAGTAACTTGACTCGCATACAACCTTCCAGCTAGTGTTCAGGGTGGTACCCCTGTTTGGTTAAGAGAGAAGCCCCAAACCTACGTGGTTGGTAGCTCTCCCTCCCACGCAGTCAAATTTGCCTCAAAAGGCTCTAGCCTGAGGAATTTGAAGCTTCTTCCCTAACATGAGTTGGGGCCATTCAGCATTCTTGTTCTCCTGCATAAGTGACCCTGAACCCTGGTTTTGAAACTCCTCCATGCAACTCCAGTGTTTCCAAGGGCATTGTCACATTCTCAATGGAGTTTAAGAAATTTTGATTTCTTTTTTTAAAAGTTTTTAAACGTTTGTTTATGTTTGAAAGACAGAGAGACAGAGTGTGCACGGGGAGGGGCAGAGAGTGAGGGAGACACAGAATCCGAAGCAGGCTCCAGGTGCTGAGCTGGCAGCACAGAGCCCAATGCAGGGCTCAAACTCATGGTCTGTGAGATCATGACCTGAGCCAAAGTCAGACGTTCAACTGACTGAGCCACCCAGGTGCCCCAGTAGTTTTAATTTCTTAAATTAAAAATCTACGTAGGGGATTTTCTCAGGAACATGGTGTTCAATGAGCAAATACAAGTGTTGGAAACTCTCAAATTCAGTGTTGCTTCAAGGATGGAAGTGCATTCTCTGATTCATCCATCAAATCATCTATTGAGTCATCAATTATTCATCTTTTCACTCATCTACCCTTTATTTATGCAGTCCACAAGCTTTATTTTTAGCACCAGCACTGATGATACATTTGTGGACTTCACTCGTCTCCTGTGTGTTTTCCTACTGGGGTGGTCCATGCTCCGAAGGCTGCCATCACTCCTTTCCACTTTGTGGTTTCATTTGTGACATGCCAGGGCAATGGGGGCCATTTAACCATTTAGTTAAAGTGAACCTCAGAGGGTCTGCAGTAAGTGAAGGCAAGGAGCTTGAGGTGGGGTCTGTGCAAAAGTAGGAAAGTGGAGAGAGAAGATGAGGGAAGGGACTCCATAATATATTTGTATATTTCTGGCTTAGCGTATCCTACGCCATGTCATAATTGTCTTAGCTACTAGTTCCCTCTTGGCTGTGAGAGACTCGCACTCATTTTCATCCCTAACATGTGTCTGACACATGTTAGGTGATAAATAAATAAGGGTTGATTAAATGAGTGAATAAAGGTAATTGATGATATCGTTATCAGAAAAAGGAAATAAACATGTGCATAGGTTGGAGAGTGGAAAGAACCAGCAGCTGGTACTTAGTGGATGAGAGACTGTTCACTTCTGGGAGAGAAGGTGAAGCAGGCAGTGGATGGTGCTGGGAGCAGCTGAGCCAGGACAGGATGTGTGCCTGTGTGAGAGGAGACAGTGGCCTAGGATCTGACCCGGAGAAGGAGCCGGGTCAGTGCCAAGCATCGGCCATTTTTCTCTCTTAAGGGATCAAGTGGCAAGGAGTTTTTGATGAATGATGTTGGAGTTATAGCAATGAATGAATGATATTGAAGTTACTGGAGACACTCTTAACTCTTGGGGGGGGACTCACAGTCACAGTGCTTCTGAGGACCACTCTCCTTTTCAAAGGGCACTTTCCTTATCCACTGAGCAATAAACTCACTCAATACAACTCAAACTCTCAACCCTGGGAAATGGGCCTGGATAAATTTCTATAAAGGGAAAAAAAACACAAAACTTTAAACTAAAAATAGGCAGTTTATTACTCCTCTGCGTAGACAAGGCAGGAAAAATGGCTGCTTTTTCCTAAATAAACCTCAGCATTCCCTAAATGGGGAGTCTCTGCAGGCTGGTGGGTTCCCTGGCCACCTTGTGTATTCGTTGGCATGGCAGGTTGGTGCTTTCAGGCCTTGGGACAAGGGAAGGCCTGGGCCAGCCCCGTCGTTGTTCTTAGAAGGCACATGAAGCCCTTTCTGGGCTTCGAAGCAAACTTTACAGCGGCTCATCTGAAATGGGACTGTGCTTTTAAGGGCTAGTTTGTGTCATCATCTCCCACAACTAGTCAGGGAAAAGGACTATGACAGAAAGTCAACAGTATTTTAATATTTGTTGAAAGTAGATAAGGGAGTCCACTACCACCTTGTCCTTCCTCAACAATCTCCAGGCTTGGGGAGAGGAAAGCTCCTTTGGAGTTGCTCAGAGTAGAGACATGGGGAGCCAAGAGAGGCATGGAGGGTGGAAACGGGGCTCTGTGTACCACAGTGAACAAAATTGCCTTCGGTTGTCCAAGAAGTGGGTTGGGAATGATGAAACAGAAGGGGGAAGGAGATAGCTCTCTCTCTCTGTGATTTTAGAAAGGTCCCTAGAAACCCATACTATCAAATCAGATAATGGTGTATTTAATTCCTGTCTGTGGCACTGACTAATGTGGGAAGTTGGGCAAGTCACTGGACTTTTCTGGGCTTTAGTTCCCATCCTCACAAGAACCCACTGGGAGCATCACAAGGTTGAAAGCACGAAGAGCACTTTGGACAGTCTTTGGCAGGCAGTAAGTGCTCAATAAACAGTAGCAGTAAATATTATTGGGAATAATTCATGCCCTTGCCTCCTTCCTTTGGCACCCTGAGTTGTGTGGTGCCCACAGGACGCTCTGGGTCTCCCCACCCGCTCTTGAGCTGCTTCCAGATTCCAGGTCCATCGTCCCCAATTGCCCTCCATGGAGGCCTTGTCCCTGCCCAGCTCCCTCTGCCTACCGCTAGATGGCAGGATGGGTCCTCTGTTTAGAAAGGGCGACACCAGCCTGGCCCCACATGAATTCCTCCAGGGGCTTTCTTGAGGACAGGGCTCCAGCAGACAGTCATATGGTGCTTATGACAGCCCTTAGGTCTCTGTCTTTCAGGCTCTCTCAGTCCCCCTCCAAGGTTATTTCAACAAACATGTGCTGGATACTGTCTCTGCACCTGGCACTGTGGGATCAAGTGCCTTCTCTGTGCTTAGTTTGGGATTACGGAAAGGAAGAGCCAGGGTATTATCCAAAGAATCCAGCACTGGCCTGGCCCGCCTTGGAAGGGGGCTCTCTGGGCAGAGGGGGAACCTACTACGGATAGAGGACCCTTAGGCTCCTGCCCCAGGAGCATAGAGCACTGCTCTCCAGCCCATTAGTGAGGGGCCACAGCCTGTGTATGGGTGCCCCTGGAGTGGGCTTCAGTGTCATTCTGTCTCCTGCCCACAGGACACTTCCAACTCTGGAGTCCTACCTAAACTGTACACGGGGCAGAGGCAGTCCCCCCAAAGGAATTCAGGGCATTGTTCAAAAAGGAAGTGCTTGCCAGGCAGACCCCAAACAGACCCTCATACTCTCCAAAGTAACTGTCCCCTGGCAATGGAGTCAACTCCTGGGCTCAGTGCGGAAGGCAAGAGGACAGCAACAGCATGGATTTTAAAACACTCCAGAGAATAAGTTGTAATAGAATTTCTGAAGGAAATGCTCAGCTGGCTCCTGCAAGAGGATTAGAAATGTGCAATCCTTTGACTTGGCAGTATTGCTGCTAGGAAGCTGTTTTAAGTAAATAAACACCAATATAGATAAAAATAAGGTTTGCAGGATTTTATAGGGAGGTGTTGTTCATGAGGGTAAAAAAAGTGGAAATTATCTAAATGTTCAACACGAAGGGGATGGATAAAGACATTTTTGAATAGTTTCGAAATTTCTTTGAATTGAAAATTCTTTAAAACGAGCATTTGTAAAGAATTTTTACCGACAAAAAGCTTATTGTGTGTTAAGTGGAAAATGTTGGATGTGAAATAACATTAGAGTTAGCTGAATTCCAGTGGTGTAAAGCATACACGGACATTGTAAAATGCTGAGAAGAAAATCACCAAGATGGTAATCGTGGTGTTCACTGAATAGTGCAATTTTGGTTGATTTCTATTTTTCTTGTCTTTAAGTTTCTCCTTCCCCCTCGTTTTCTATGGTAAAAATATGTTAATTATATGTTGAGACTTTATGTAAAAAAAAAAAAGGTTACTTTAAAATTTTAGCAAATAATCTAAAAAGCAAAATGAACAAGTCAACGGAACAAAACAGAAACAGGCTCATAAATACACAGGACTGGTGGTTGCTGGGGGTAGGGGCGGGGATGGGTGAAATAGGCAAAAGGGATTAAGAGGTACAAACTTCTGGTTATAAAATAAGTAAGTCACAGGGATGCAAAGTACAATATAGGGAACATAGTCAATAACATTGTAATGATTATTTACGGTGACAGATGGTAATTACACTTATCGTGGGGGATCATTTCATAATATATATAAATGTCAAATCACTATGTTGTACACCTAAAACTAATAGAACATTGTCAATTGTACTATATTAAAAAATAAGTAAAAAATACAATTTAATGAACGGCATAGATCAGCCTAATTCTTCTTTACATTATGGCAAACCATAATAAATTGTTATTTATGAGTGTTTACTTGGTATTGTCATTATGCTCTGAGCTATATGTACATATTTTCATTACATGTTTGTACCAGCACTCTAAATAAGACTATCTCCTAACATTTCGCCCAGATGCACACCCAGGAGAATAATGAAGCCACTGTTAAGGAGGACAGGGCAGTATTTGGGGAAGTCACCAGGAGGGCATCCCCAAAGCCATGTATGTGTGGAGGAAAAGAAAGCCTGTAGCCAAGGAGTGATTCAGGCTACAGGCAAAACCCATGAGGTCTGAATGGCTGGCTGGGAATGCTTCTAAGAAAAGGGTGCTGGGATTGAGAGTGAAAGCCCCACATGGAGACCTAGGGAGCCCCCCGCAGGTCTGGGGGGCTATCAGATCCAAACGTTTCCAAGAACCAGGCAGGTAACTGCATGAAGCCGCTGGCTGTAATACCACAGGAAATGGTGGGTACCATGGCAAGGAGACACTGCATGACTTACCCACAGGCATTAATAAAAATCTAACATGGGGCACCTGGGTGGCTCATTTGGTTAAGCGCCTGACTTCAGCTCAGGTCATGATCTCACGGTTTGTGGGTTCGAGCCCCGCATTGGGCTTTATGCTGACGGCTAGCTCAGAGCCTGGAGTCAGCTTCAGTTTCTGTGTCTCTCTCTGACCCTCCCCTGCTCTCTCTCTCTCTCTCTCTCTCTCTCTCTCTCTCTCACTCTCTCTCAGAAATAAATAAAAAATATTAAAAAAAAATCTAACACTAAACGTAACTTACCTCAACTGTTCCTTAATAGATGATTTTCTGACCCTGAGTTTAACCGGCGAAACTTCAGATTTTGTGGAAGGGCAGGGACCCTCTGGAGCTGTAAGGACTGGGGAGAGCGTTTGAAGATGAGGGGAAGGAGCAAGAACAAGATTTCAGGGTCCCCTGCTTTGGGCAATGGGAAATGCCGGGCAGGGCAGCGAAGGTCTGGAGCCTGCCTGTTAAGAGCAGCTGCCCCTATTTGTGCATCATTACAAACGAAGCATTCTCTCATTGCTTTGGCCGTGGGGAAAGAGAGAGAGGGAAGGAAACAACATGTGTTGAAAGCTGCACTATTTCATACTCATTATTTCACTTAGCCCTGAAAAGGTGGTGGTGTATGTAGCAAAGACTGGGTGGGTGTTTACCAAACCTGTTTCCTCATCTTCCTGGGCACACAGCTGGACCTTAGTTCTAAGTGTTCTTTGCAATTAGTTGCAGCCACACACCTGTGATACAGGTGCTATAGGTGTGACCTAACCTGTGAGTGGAAGTGCTGTGTGATATTTCTAGGCTTAGTAGAAAGCTCTTCCACTTGCCATAGTCCTCCATCACCTTCCTCCTACTATTGGACTGACACTTATAAGCCTGATGACCTTGGGAGCCATGTTTAGAAAATGGTGAAGCCAGACAGAGAAAGGACCCAGCACATAACTCCCCTCTTGGAGGAGGGCAGCCAGCAGATGAGAAATACGTGTTTTGGACTTTATACGAATCAGTAATGAACTTCCACAATGTTAGAGCCAATTGACTTTCTTGGGTGTGTGTTTGTTACAGCAGCTAGCATTGTTTTAGCCAATATGATGTTTTTATACCCATGTTATTGAGAAGCAAACTGAGGCTCAGAGAGGTCAGGTCATTTGCCCAAGGACACACAACTGAAAAGAAATGAATTTGCACCCAGGTTTATCCAGCTCCCAAGTCCAGGCTCTTTCTATAACAACATACTGCTTCCAAGGTAACCAGTAAATTCTGCAGTAAATTTCTCGTTCTATTGTAACCCATCCACCCACCCCCAAATTTGATGGGTGCCTCCAAAATGCAGGCAAGTGGGAAGGAAAACAGGGGCTGGGGGAGGGCTGAATCACCATCTCCCTCTATTATCTAGTTACAGAGGAGGAAACACACAGGCAGCTCCCAGGTCTTTCTCCTGAGAGCCGGGAGGGGCCGCTGCCAGAGCAGAGTGTGGCCTGATAATCCTGGGGAAGGTTTTTGATTCCCAGTGACACTCTTGCTTGGTCCCCTTGTTCATTGACATCTGTGTCCCTCCAATTTGGGCTCTCGCTTGAACTCTGTGAACTGCTCAAAGAGGCTCTTGCTACCTCTTTGTTCAAACAGACAATGGTTGCAATGACAAAGAGGAAAATCAGATGCAGGTGAAAGTTTATTTTTAACATTTCCAAGGCCAAATGGGGATTTAACATGAAAATCAGAGCCCTCACTTCCGCCTGCCCTCTCCAAAAGTGGCTTGGGTGCTTTTGGCTGGCCAGGACTCCAACACGCTTGGACCCCTTCCAAGCAAGTGCACCACTTGATGAAGTAGACAGTTCAGGCTTTCTAGGGCCTTCTTTAGGCCAGAAATAGATGTTTTGTTTGGAGGTGGTGTCAGACTTGGGCCCACAGAGCGTGCTAAGCCTCGGAAGGCATCCTGCTCTAGCTACCCCAAAATGTGAGGTCTCTTAACATTTTAGTCAAATTAGAATGAAGTCTGAAAAAAATGTGTAATAAAGTGAAAATTCTTGGAAACCACCAGATAGAAGAGTGTGCCCCTAAGCCTGTCCCTCCTACGTGGCTCCGCGGGTGGCTGGCAGATATCAGAGCTTAGGGGGTTCGTGTGCAAAGCGTCAGGGACCACAGGGCCAGTGTCAGGGAGCCCTTTCACTGGGCAAAGTACCTGACCACGTTATGCCACGATCATATCGTCTCCAGAGCACAGAGTCATTCTCGCTGTGTTTGATCAGTGAGGAACCGGCAGCTCGAAAGACAACGAGTCAGGCCACTAGTGACAGAGTATACCTGAGAATATTTGATTCCAGAGTTCGTTTTTCCCCTATTGTCCCATAGTGTGGATAAGCATTAGCTTTCTTTCTGTGAATTTTCTACCCACCATGGGGAGGCAGAAACGTGCAGAAATGGCTCTGTGCTTTCTCTCCCCTGAGACCCCAGCAGCTGCAGTTTTCCTGCAGAAATGAAGAAATGAGAAGTTGTGGGTTCACAGCAGCCACGATTAGCATGAAGTGGTTCAGGAAAACAACAAAAATGAAGTGGCGTGTTCTTTTTGTGCTTACCTGAAGCTAAGTTGGTTTTCTGATCTAGATGGCTTTCCTTTCTGATTCAGTTCTTCCGTCGGCAGGACTTGGGCACGTATGGATGGAAGAGGAAAGACAGAGGGCAATAAGTGGTTGCAAGAGCTAAGTGCTGCCTTTATTTAGGACACTTGGTGAATGTGCCTTCCTCTTGTATTTTATGTTTTTCTTTTTTTTTAAAATTTTTTAATGTTTTATTTATTTCTAGGAGAGAGAGAGAGAGAGAGAGAGACAACGTGAGCAGGGGAGGGTCAGAGAGAAAGGGAGACACAGACTCTGAAATAGGCTCCAGGCTCTGAGCTGTCAGCACAGAGCCCGACGCGGGGCTCGAACCCACGAACCACGAGATCATGACCTGAGCGAAAGTCGGATGCTTACCCGACTAAGCCACCCGGGCGCCCCTATGTTTTTCTTAGTAAGTCAGAGAAAAGACGGAGTGGCTGCTGGAGGGAAGGGGAGAGTGGAAAAGGGCAGGGTGAGGAGGTAGAGTGCAGTAGGATGTCTGGGCAGGGCCAAGGGTTGGCTTTAAAGCCAGCTCCACCAGATGGATTGGGGTGTCTGAGGCAAAAGTGAGGCAATACAGGCTGGAAATGATGGTCCTATTGCTTTATCCAATTCTCCTTGTCATCCACCCGTTTCCTCTCTGCTCTAAGCCTCTTTGGACTGGGCAGTCCCTACCCACTCCTGCTGCTGTCCCTTTCCCAGAAGAAGAGGCACTCATTGAAGATTACTTAACAGGTTCTCCCCAGCCCCCATCTCCAGCCAGTACTTCTTACCCCACACTGCCCTTTATTACTCCATTTGCATCACCAGCAACTTCTATGAAGCTCAACAGAGGCAAAGTTACGGCCAGATTTTCTCTCACAAGCCAATGCCTCCTTCTTCCTTCCCATTTTTGAAGCGTCGTTGCCAGTGTCTAGGCCCTTGGGGCTGGAGTCGTCTTTGACCTTCCTTTCCCATGAATTCCCATAGTCCATCATTCACAAAGACTGTCTTTTCTTCCGCATGCCTCTTGCATTTCTTATTTTCTGCTAACTCCCTGTCCCATCCTAACCAAAAGTCTTGCATCTGCCTCTTGGACCTGCTTCTTGGCTGGTCTCCATATAGACTCTTTCCTCTCCAAACTGTCATTCTACTCTAACCGTTTATTATTTGTTCATCAGAAGGGTATTCACTGAGTACCCAGTAGGTGCCAGACAATGTATTAGAAACCAGACACACCAGTGAGGAAGACAAGAATGATCCAGTTGGGAAGACAGGCAATGATCAGGCACTTACAGTGCCTTGGGGTGAATGTGGGTGATGGAAGAAGCACATGCAGCTTGGGAAGCCTGCAGATGGGATCCTGGTCCAGATGGGGGAGAGTGATAGGGGAGGCCTGTGTACGCTGGCCAGACTCCTCGTCATCCAACAATGCTTTTATCCTGTTTTAACCAAGAGCACCCTCCTATTACTTTTGCTTCTTCAGGTTTGCAATGAGCTGAATGTGTCCCACCAAAAGTCATATGTGGTTGAAACCCTAAACCCCAATGTGATGTTACCAGATGGTGGGGGCTTTTTAGAGGTGATGAGGTCATGGGGGTGGAGCCCTCAGGCATGGGATTAGTGCCTTTGTAGAAGGGACCCCAGACACCTCCCTCACCCTCTTTCTGCCATGTGAGGACACAATGAGAAGTCAGCAGTCTGCAACCCAGAAGATGTTCCTCACCAGAACCTGACTGTGCCAGCACCCTGATCCCAGCTTCTAGTCTCCAGAACTATGAGGAGTACATTTCTCTTGTTTATAAGCCACTGGGCTGCCTTGTTACAGCCGCCTGAATGGGCTAAGATGAGGTTAACACTTTGCAACCTGAGATTCCAACCTTTCTCTTTTCAGGCTGGGCTTATCCCCAGGACTCGCCGGTGGTAGTTGTAGTGGTAGTAACGATAACAATGGCAGTAATAGCAAAACCGCATTAAGATTATCCATGTCCCAGGCCCTCTGCTCAGGGCTTCTCCCCAGCTCACTCTTCACAACATTCTCTATGAACGATGGACTGTTACTATCAGCACTGACAGATGAGGAAACTGAGGTGGGGAGGCTAAATGGCAGAATCTGTGTTCAAATCCCAGTGGCATGGGTCCAGGCCTGACACACAGGACCGCAACACCGTTATACATCAATGTAACCTGCCGTGTGGACCTTAGACTCTCTATCATACACCATAAAGGCTCCCTGAGGGCTTTTCCTCTGTCCTCTCTCTCTTGGGAATGCTCTTCTCTTTCTTATCACACCCTAGGTCTTTTGCATAGCCTCCCTCTTTGGAAGAGGAACTGGGTCTAGACTCAGTTTTATGTTTAGCTGTGTTCAACTGACCTTCTCCCTGACCCTCAGGTCCCCCATCTCTACAATGGGAATATCACTGTCCTCCTCACAGGGTCTTCCTGAGCAGGACATGAGAATAATGTACGTGAGTGTGCTCTGCTAACTCTGGAGTCATAGACAAAGGTAAGGGAATCAACATCATTTTTTCCTTTCATTTCCCAAAGTCAGATTATTTCCCTACAGTCTGTACTTCACTATGATGAAGTTTGCTTGCGCATTCCCTTGGGCACACATCTCTATCTTTCTAAACCTCAGCTCTGTCATCTGTGAAATGGGCATAATACACTCTGCCACATAGAGCAATTTGTGGGGATTAAATTTAATAGTATTTCTAAAGGGTTACATACATAATAGACATACAAGAATGTGCATTGCACGCCTCCCATATCTTGACATTTTTTTCAAGCTGCTGGGGATAAATCTTTTGTGTTTCTCATTAGAAGGTCATCTAGAACCATGCTTTCTCTCTGCCTCCATTCTTTTAATAAATGAATCACACCTGTCTTTTTAGAGCCTCTGCTGTAACTCAGCGTCAACAGTGGAATATTTACTTACCAAAGAAAACGACTTTTCATGCTCCTTTTGACCGTGTGACACCATGCACCCCACCACTAGCTGCCCATGGTCGGTTCTCGGGCGACAGGACATTTTGTGAGCACAGCAGCTCTCTGTGGCGCTCAGAGTGCTTGTTCAGCTGCAGTTACTTGCGTCTGGCACAGACCTTCTCTTTTGATTTTGGCAGAACTTCAGGGAGTGAAAAAGCTGGGTTAGTGTGAGGGCTGGGATTAGAATTTGAGACTCAACAGATCCTACTGTTAACACTTCTTCTCTTTGCTAACTTTATGAAGTTCAAGAAAAGCTTTCTGGGGAACGGCACCAATCTATTTGCCAAAAGCTGAGATGGGCCAAGGAAGATGTAGTCAGCATTTGGAATCTCCTCGCCTTAGAATGTAACAGCCAAGGAGGGAAGAAGGATATGCTAGGGAGCCGGGGAGCTGGAGGGCTGTGGGGGTAGGTGTGTAAAAGGGATTTGGAAGGATTCACAATGCTGAACAGGCTTGGCTCCTTGGGATTCCACCCCCACAACATCTCTCAAGCCGTCCCTTCCTGTCCTTCCCTAGTACAACCCCCTGTCCTGATCCTCCAATGACAGCGACACTTTCTGATATGCCTCTCTGTCCCTCTCGTTCTTCCTAAATGCTGCTGTCAGTTTTTATTTCTCTGCTTAAAAACACCCAAGGCTCCCCAGTATTTATCAAATAAAAGCCTCACCATTAGCACGGTGTTCAGGTGATCCTAAACTACCATCTGTCCTCACCTCCTCCTTTCCCTTCCATCAACCTCGCACACCTCCAGGTAGGTATGTGCTATCACACAGGTGGGCCGGTATGCCCGGTCTGTGAGCCTTTGCCAGGGCTGGTCCTTCCACCTGGATTGCTCTCACCTGGTTCCCAACTTTGCCAGAGGGATTCCTCCTCATCCTCAAGGATCCAGTTCAAATATGGTTCATTCTGAGAAGCCTTTCTGTCCTCCTCTAGGCAAAGCTGATGCCACCTTATTTCTGCTCCATGGGACTGTGTCCCGTGGGTGCCGCTGGTGATGTTGGGGACAGGACTAAGCTTTGTCTTCCCCATTCCCACCTAGTGCCTTGTTCAGAGTATGTTACTTTATTTGAACCTTTTAAAAGCTGATGGGACAAATTCCCATGATGTTAGGGAGGAGCCAGAGCAGTAGACTGAGTTTTTGGCTGGGTCAGGCTCACTGATTCTGCCTTTTATAATCTCCAGAGAAGTGCAGCACCCTGGGTAAATGCCTCCTCATTTACCACGGGTAACTGCTCCCTGAGAATGTCTGTCTTTGAAAAGGTGTTCCAACTGGCAGAAATTCTCTGGGTGGGGTAGGATCCTACGGTGCCTGCATCTACTCCTACAATGGTTTTCAAAGTGTGGTCCCCAGACTAGTTTCAAAGTCTGGTTTCCCCAGACCAGGGAAATTGCCAGAAATGCACATTTTTATTTTATTTTATTTTATTTCCTTTTTTCTNGAGCCCGACACGGGGCTCGAACCCACGAACCGCAAGATCATGACCTAAGCGAAAGTCCGACGCTTAACCGACTAAACCACCCAGGCGCCCCTGAAATGCACATTTTTAGAGAAAATCTGAGGGTGAGACCCAGTAATGACCACCAGGTGTTCTGATGCACGTTGACATTTGAGAACTAGTGGGCCACATTCATACAAGAATGAAAATGATATGTCATGGTGGTTCAAAGAAGCAATAATGTTTGATCAGAAGATGAGGAAAGCCCTAAGAGAAGAGGTCTTTCAAAACATAACAAGTGTTGATGCAAATATGGAGAAAAGGAAACCCTGTGCACTACTGGTGGGAACGCAGTTTCTTGGGGCACTTGGGTGGCTCAGTTGGTTAAGCATTCGACTTCAGCTCAGGTCATGATCTTGCAGTTCGTAGGTTTGAGCCCCACATCAGACTCTGGGCTGACAGCTCAGAGCCTGGAGCCTGCTTTGGGTTTTGTGTCTCCTTTTATCTCTGCCCTTTCCTCACTCATGCTCTACCTCTCTCTTTCTCTCTCAAAAATAAATAAACATAAAAACAAATAAAATGAAAACACCAACTCAAAAAAGTAAATGTACACCTATGTTTATTGTAGCATTATTTACATTAGTCAAGATATGGAAGCAACCTAAGTGTCCATCAATAGATAAATGAATAAAAAGGAGGTGATATATATCTACAATGGAATATTACTCAGCCATAGAAAATAAGGAAATCTGACCATCTGTGATAACAAGGATGGACCAAGAAGGTTATTATGCTAAGTGAAAGATAGTAGACAAAGGAGACTATCATATGATTTCACTTATATGTGGAATTAAAAAAACAAAACAAGCAAACAGGCAAAAAAAGCAGAAACAGACTCATAAATACACAGAACAAACTGGTGGTTGGGAGGGAAATTGTGTAAGGGGGATGGGCAATTTAGATGAAGGCGATTAAGAGGTACAAACTTCCAGTTATAAGATAAATAAGTCATAGAGATGAAATCGGGAATAGGAAATGTAGTCAATATACAGTCAGTATAGCATAGGGAATATAGTCAATAATATTGTAATATCATTGTATGGTGACAGATGGTGATTATACTTATTGTGGTGAGCACTGTGTAATGTACGGAATCGCCAAATTACTATGCTGTACACCTGAAACTAATATAGCATTGCATGCCAATTATACTTCAATAATAAAAAAAAAAAGGAGAGGGGTGCTTGGGTGGCTCAGTTGGTTAAGCTCTTGATTTCTGCTCAGATCATGATCTCATGGTTCATGAGATGGAGCCCCACATGGAGCTCTGGGCTGACAGCACAGAGCCTGCTTGGGATCCTCTCTCTCCTTCTCTGCCCCTCCCCCGCTCATGCTTACTCTCTTGCTCTCTCCCTCTATCTCTCTCTCAAAATAGATAAATAAACTTAAAAAAAAAAAAACCTTTAGAAATGATCCACAGACTCATCACTGTGACCCAATCATCACGACCATTTTCTTCTAGTCTTTTTCCTGCGGCCATTGCTTATACAAGCAGGATGAAAGCAGAGACGTGTTCTCCACAGATACTTTACAGCCCAGCACAAGCATTCTTCATTACTGAGCAGCTCCATTCTGCACAAGAGACCAGCAAATCAATGTCTCATGACTTATTCAACCCATCTCCTACTTGAACGTTCTGGTCGTTTCCAGCTTCTGCTGTGATAAACATCTTTGTGTATGAAATGCTTCCTTCCACATTTTGAGTTATTTCCTTAGAATAGATTTCCAGAAGTGGAATTACAGGGTCACAGGAACAAACTCTTTTATGGTTCTTGATGTGTGTTGCCAAACTTCTTCCAAAGGGTTTGTACCAATTTACATTGCCACCAGCAATGTGTGACAGTGCCAGTTTTCCCATATCCTTGGCAGTTTGGGGCATTTTAATTAAAAAACATTCTTTTGCCAATTTAACAGGGGAAGAACTTTACCTTGTTTTAATTTGCATTTTTATTACTTAACCTAACATTACTTAATAAATATTTTTCCATGTTGTTTTAGGGTTCTTACTATGAGCTTTTATGGTTGCAATGTCTTTTTTATGGCTTAGATTTGATGAGTGGTGGGCATTCCAGTTTAGAGACCACCATGAGCCATAATGCAGAGTCAGGAAGTTCAAATATAGCCTGGCAGGGATTGGACTCATTGTTTTCAGCACCCTCCTCCTTCTGAGCTCCCCATCTTAGTAACTGGTACCACAAGCCATGTAGTCATTCAAGACAAAGCCTGGGTGTCATTGGTGACTTATCCTTGCTCTTCATCACCTACATTTAATCAAAAATCAATGCTCTAAATTTCTCTGAAACCCTACTGCTACTACTTGAGTTCAGACCATATCATCTCTTTCCAAAATTATTGCAGAAGCTTCCCAATGAGTCTTGTTCCCTTCTCAATCATACTCCACATTGCAGACAAACATATTGTTCTCATATCCAAAGACTCAAGTCAAGTTTAACAACTTTCCATTACTTTCAAGATGAAGTTCCAACATATCTTAGTTCATCTGCATGGCTTCCATGATCTGAACCCTGCCCTACTCTTTTCCAAGTGGTGCAGTTGGAAGGTTGTCTATGTCTCTTTCCTGCTGAGCTGTGTATAGAGACCATGCCCCACACCTTGAAGGACCACAACTACATTCTCAAAATGGCTGGATGCACTGGGAATAAAAGGTGGGAAGCATTACCTGGTTCATGTGAGCAGACTCACGGTCATACCCTGTATCTACACCAACCACCTGGATGGCGCTTTATCTAGAGCTACTCAAAGTAACTCCAAGATTTGTTCATCAAGTGTGTTGCCAGTTCACAATGGAGTGAGGACAGGCATAGAAAAGAGGTAGCTAAAAACTATTATAGTAATTTGATAGAGTAATTTTACGTTTAGAATCTAAGAATAAATAAATAGTTGTATTTTGTGAGTCTTAAAAATTCAATTTGTCTAATTGGATTTTATTGTATTTTGCAAATTATTGGTCCCTCATATGATTAGTTCAAAATTTTAATTTTTTTAAATGTTTATTTTTGAGAGACTGGGGGGGGGAGGGGCAGCCAGAGATGGGGACAGAAGATCCCAAGCGGGCTCTGTGCTGACAGAAGAGAGCCCAATGTGGGGCTCAAACTCACGAACTATGAGGTCATGACTTGAGCTGAAATCAGATGCTTAACAGACTGAGCCACCCAGGCACCCCTGTTAGAAATTTTAAAATAAAAGCTCTTGACCACAGATGGTTTGACTTGAATTCTCCTGCAAAGTTTAGTCTGAAACAATCTTCTCATAAGTGTGGAAATACACTTTCTGGAGTAAAGAAATGTGTGAATGTCCAACTGAGAGAGTGTGTTTCAAAGACTGAATAAAATCACAAACAGAAGGAAATCACAACTTAATTTATATCTTAACTTTGTGAGTTTCGTTTCTTTAAAATTTTTATTTATTTATTTTGAGAGTGAGAGAACACATGTGTGTACCCAAGCAAGAGAGGGGCAGAGAGAAAGGGAGAGAGAATCCCAAGCAAGCCCCATGCTGTCCACATGGAGTCTGACTCAGGGCTGGAACTCAAGAACCATGAGATCATAACCTGAGCCAAAATCAAGAGTCAGGCATTTAACCTACTGAGCCACCCAAGTCCTCCAACTTCATGATTTTCACAGAGAAACTGGTTAAAATAGAAAGCTCTGGCTTCTGACCATCAAGTCAAGATGTAACAGTACTTGATATATTGAATGGGACAGTAACTGGGAACATCTCAGAAGAGGAACTAGTTAAATTATTCCTGGTTTTCCTGGCCTGTTAAAATGAGGGTGGGATGAAAAAACTTTCAATATTCCTTTCTGCTATAAGACCATGTGATTTGATAGTTCTATGCTTGACTATTAAGTGCAAAATTAAAAACCTTTCTAATAAAAAGTACGTAACATGGAATAACGAGGGCTTGAGAAAAGACACAAGTAGAGAATCATTATTCTTACTCAAAAATTTTCATTTCCGTTCCACAAATTCAACAACTTTTTAATGAAGAAGCTGCCAAACACTGAATCATTTATCAGAGACCTGGATTCTCCACCACTAACCAGCTGTGTGATTGAGGACAGATGCCTTCTGCTGTGTAATCAGGAGATTGGACTATTGCCAAGATGCCTAAAGTGTCGAGGGGTCTCACAGTGTGGTAAGGGAGAAGGATGGGGAGTAGAAGATTGAGTACTTCTTGGAGTTTTCCCCACTCTCAGCCAGATCAGCTTGTCTTTGTATTTAGAGACCGGGTCTTGTGTAAGATTTCATTAGAAGAAATACTCCACTGCTATACAAAGTTGGGAAAAAATATCTGTTTATATGATTGCCAATGTTCCTTTTAGATTTAGGTCTACCTATTCGCATCATACCACTTAGTGGCAGATGCCTGACTTACAGTCACGATTCTAGGTGGAGGGGTTGAAAACTTGACTGTATAGGAGACAAGCAGGCTATGAAGAAGGCTGGATGTAAGTCCAATAGGGAGCAGAGAGGATTGTGGGGAAGCAGGAAGTGCATGTCTTATCTAAAGAGAACCTCAGAAATGCAGTTCCTGCCCATGGTTGCCAAGTGGTGATGGGGACGCTGCTCTAGGGCCTGTGTATCCAGTATATTCTGGGAGCATAATGTGACTTATCTGCCTTCAGACTGTGGCCACCTGAAATTCTTACTATTTTTTATGCTAAAAGCTAGCACACATGAACTTTCAGTCTAGTAGGTAGTAGGCCTGAGCATCTTCCCAACTGTTTAGCACTGTAACTAGCACATGGTAAACAGACTGTAGATGTTAGCTATCATCATTATCATTGTCTTTGTTGCCTAATAATGATGAAGAAGACTCAGATCTGTTAATAATTGCCACTGAATTGTAACATAATTATACAATTTTGTGCTATTCAAGTTTAATTCCTTTAAAAGCCATATCATAAAATGAGCATTTTGGAGAACTACTGACAAGAGGAGAAAGGAAATAAAAGATGCCTCACTCTGAACTTGAGTCATGTCCAAAGTAGGCCCTATGCTGTTCTGCCAAGTGTGGTCCTTCAGATGCATCACGGCTCACAATGAAAAATGTGTGGGAGTTCAGCATTATTAAATACTTGGATGTACTTGCTCTGTGTGTGTTTTAAAGCCAGACCTATTCCAGTAATAATAGAACAACACAGTCACACTCAGTTAAGTGTCTGGATTGTTGGCTTCTCTCTCACTCACATATAGATTTAAAAGAAGTTGTTATAATATCTAGAGAATAAGGCCCTCTTCCTTACTGTTTTCCAAAAATGTCTTGGCTTGTCTTTCAAGTTTATAAATTTATTTTTCCAGATAAACTTGCTTACTTATATGGGACATAAATACCCAAGCCTGATTTCAGATAGCACAGTGAAATCCTGTCTGGGCATTTGAGATTCAACCTTAAAAAACAACAACAACAACAACAACAAAACTGTAAAACAAAACATAAAAGAAAAACATTTTTAAAAACGTACTCTCAGTTTCAGCAGCCTACCACAATTATTTTCATTTCCCTGTATTCCCTCTCCTCATATACTTGTACATTGTTAAGTAAATTAAAAAATCATGACTTTATTGAATTTGTGAGCAGCTGGTAAAGAGGGTAGGTGGTAACAAAACTGAGTAGGATGTAGTTTCTACCTCAAAGGAAGGGAGATAAAGGGGTAAAAAAAATCTTAGAATAGAATAAATAAAGCAGGGATGGCAAGGTTGGGAGGTGGCTAGGGAGAAGGAATCATAAAAGAGAAGAGCTGATTAACTCTGCCTATGGAATTATCTAGCCTAACATTTGCCAAATTACTTTGAAACCTGTTCTAGCTGAAGGTTTCTGATGCTGGAGTCCCACCTGGATCCAGGGACTAGAGTTGTATTTATTATTATGTACAGTTTAGTGTTTTCCTCTTATTAAATTTTATATTAAGAAGTAAGTCATTTCTCATGTTGCTACAGAGACTTCCTAATTATTTTTTGTAATCTACCAAAACATCCCTTTGTATTAGGTATATATGTCACAATCAGTTTATCACTCATATAAATAACAGCGACAATAATATATAATAATACAAATAACAGGGACAAATGTTTTATACATACAGGTTTTTTTTCATTATAATTATTTCCTCAGGATAAATTCTGTGGGAATTTGGGATCTGGGGTTTAGAAAGACAACTATTGTTTTGAATTGTGTCATATTGCCCAATTGTCTTCGTAGAGGCTTGTATAAATTTACATTGCTAATCGATTAAGTGGAGTTTTAAATTTTTCTGTAGACTTCTGGGAATTTGATTTTACAAAGTTTTGTTTTCATCCCTTTAACTTTTGTGTCTTTGAAGACTAATAAAATAGAGGATCTTTGAAAACTTGTTTGTTACTCTTTCTTCTTGTATTCATACTCCAGGTCCCTCACTATCTGTCTAATGGGGTTGAGGTTATGTTCTTGTATATATTTTACCCACTTTCTCTCTCTCCCTCTCTCTCTTTTTAAAAGTAGGTTTCATGCCCAGCATGGACCTGAACTCATGGGGCCTGAACTCACAACCCTGAAATCAAGGCTTGAGCTGAGATCAAGAGTTAGATGCTCAGCTGACTGAGCTACCCTGGCTCCCCTTTACCCACTTTTATATGGATAAAGAATAATATTTGATAATTATTTTTTACAAATAGTTATACTTTTAGAATCTTAGTTTGACTGATTTTGTGCCAAATATATCCCGGGCTTTCGTGTACTTTGTCCCTGTCTCATCAGGTTGTGCTACAATTATTGGTTTATATGTCTCTCTCCTAGTGAATCACAAGCTCCTTTCTATATGCCCACATACATAGAGTCTGGCACATAATAAATAGTTGCTCAAAATTACTTGTTGGGTTTGGAAGGAAAAGAACACTTCACTGAAAGAAGTAAATGGGGAATGCTTTGCAGTGATACTACCATTTTGAACTTCTAGAACTACAGGGAGACTTGGGTTTTCTTCCTTCGGTCAGGAAAACTAAAGGAAAACCGCTGGCTGACCCTGTGAGGAGGGCTAGCAGTTGGAGAGCAGGTCTTCCTCTCTCCCCTGGGGCCTCACCCAAGACTCAGGTCTTACTTGGAGAGTCTCTGGGGGGTCTGGGTGGGCAGCTGCTTTCCTTTGGCACCACTATCTGGGCAAAAGGTTCCAGTGTTTGGATTTTATTAGCCAGTAAAATTAAGGGGAAAATGCTGGAAAAAAATCACAGCACACTGTTGTTACTCTTGTGAATGAATAACATAACTCGCAACTAGACTATTAATGTCTAAATGGGTTTTCTGTGCTCCAAGCCAAAACACATTTCATAAAGTTGCACAGAGATGGATGGTATCCCAGTTAATAAAAACACTTGTGGGCGAAGGATGCGTGGTCTGATGGAGGGGAAGCTGATTGATGCTAGGTTGCAGGATTGTTGCATTTCACTGGGATTTTATTTGTTTTTAAATAAAAAATAAACACTTTATTAAATAGTTGAACTTAAACACTGTTACCAAACCTTAACTCAAAAACGTGAATTTGCTGAGCAAGTGTTTGGAGATATAAATACGTAGATGGGATTTTATGAGGCATCTTAAATAATTGTCAACATCGTATTATCAACCACTTTAATCCAATCCTAGTTTGTTTCTAGTCATAAGAAAGGATGTTTCTTCTAAATTTACATTTAATTTATTTATTGGAATAATATCACTCCCAGAATTGATGTACAGCTCCGGAACTTCACTCCATACTTAACAATTAAAATAAACACGGGCATCTGGGTGGCTCAGTCAGTTAAACGTCCAACTTTGGCTAAGGTCATAATCTCACAGTTTGTGGGTTTGAGCCCCGCATCGGGCTCTGTGCTGACAGCTAGCTCAGAGACTGAAGCCTGCTTCAGATTCTGTATCTCCCTCTCTCTCTGACCCTCCCCTGCTCACGCTGTCTCTCTCTCTCTCACACAAATAAATAAAAACATTTAAAAAAATTAAATGTAAATAAATAAATAAACATTAAAAAAACAATGCTGTAGATTCTGACAGCTACAGATATCTTAGCTCAAAGAATTATTTTTGTGATTATCTTTGTTTACAATCTATTCTGATGATATATTTCAGAGTGTGATTTCTTTACAGCCTCCTTTAGACAGCTTAAGAAGAAAAAGAATGTAAGTCACTGTACAGAAAGCCTAAAAACCCCAGGACTTTCATCTGAAAAGGTAACTTTTCATTCTAAGAAAACTTCCCCATTCCAGTGGATCTCCGTGGTAATTTGTGGCTGGTGGCTGGCTATCACTTAAAATTGCAAATATATATACATATATATATGTTATTATCCTTTTTTATATTTATAAGATTAATGTGAAAAAGTGATAAAATACGAAAAATAAAATGAGGTATACGTGGATATGCACCAAATGTGAACAGTGAGTTACTTCTATGTCACGGAATTAGGAGTGATACTTATTGTTCGTATTTTTTCTGCATTAACCCTGCGGTTTTGTACTAAGGAAAAGGGAGCTGTTTTTCCTTTTCTTTAATTTTGGAAAAATTTACGTAAATATAAAAACAGCAAGACTAGGCAAATAAAGCTAGACTATCACCTAGATTTATGCACTGGATTTCAGACTTGCTTGGGACCCAGGGCCCCTTTTTGCCTTCCTCTTTTTCCCTTTTGGACTGGGAATACCTACCCCATGTGTTTCGTATCATTGTATTTTGGAAACAGATAAGTTGTTTTCCAGTTTCACAGGTCCACAGATAGAGCAGAATTTTGTTTCAGGATGTACCATAACCCAAGTCTCACCCACTAATGACTTAGATGATGAAACTTGGCCTTTTGGAGTTGATGATATTTAATTATTTTATTTTTTATTTGAGAGAGAAAGAGAGAGCACATGCATGCAAAGGGAGGGAAGGGAGAGAAGGAGAGAGAATTCCGAGCAGGCTCTGCTCTGTCAGCACAGAGCCCGACGCAAAGCTCGATTCCACAGCCCTGGGATCATGACCTGAGCTGAAATCAAGAGTCATATGCTCAACTGGCTGAGCCATCCAGGCGACCCTGGAGTTGATGATATTTAGATGAGATTTCGGACGTAGAGCTGATGCCTGAATGACTTAAAACTTTTGGGGATGTTGGGCTCAGAAGAATAGATTTTGTACATGGGACATATGTGAATTTTTGGGGGTCAGAGGCAGACTATACTAAGTTGGCTAGTGTCGTCCCAAATTCATGTCCTTCCTGGAACCACAGAATTTGACCTTATTTGGAAATAGGGTCATTGCAGATGTAGTTAAGATAAGGTTATGTTGGAGCAGGGTGGGCCCATAATCCAATATGTTTAGCGTCCTTGAAGAAGGGAATATGAATACAGAGAGACACAGGAAGAAGGCCACATGAGAAGGAGCA
The DNA here is from genome assembly GCF_008692635.1 of Crocuta crocuta. NCBI lineage: Eukaryota > Metazoa > Chordata > Mammalia > Carnivora > Hyaenidae > Crocuta > Crocuta crocuta. The sequence continues at coordinate 15,801,005 of NW_027528417.1, read as the reverse complement.
GAAAAGTAACCACAAGAACTGCCATTAATACCAGAAGCAAAGACAAAGGGGTAGAACAGGTTCTCCCCTGGAGCGTTTAGAGAGAGAGATTTGCAACCTTCAGAACTGTGAGACAATAGATTTCTGTGGTTTTAAGCCCTTCGGTAAGTGGTACTTTTTGTTCATAGGCTTCTGTATTGGTATATTATGCACATTACAAAACATGCACAGAAATAGATATTGAAGACCGTATAAAGGTGAAAAAGCTAACATTTAAAAAATAATTTAAACTTATTTGTTGTTTGCAAAGAGAGCAATGGTACTGAATATCTGTTGTTTTTAAATAAGCTGACCTTAGAGTAATTTTCCATGAGCAGAAAAATTGCAAAGACAGTGCAGGGAGTTTGCCAGAGACTTGCCTGGTGTGGATGGGGATGGGGGCAGCAGACAGTGCCTGCCAGGTAACAGGCAGCTGTGATACCTAGGAGAGAGCCCTGACCTTGGTGTAGGAGACCACCATGAAAGCCTCACTCTGCCACCCACCATCTTCCTGCCTGTGTCAGTTTCTTCATCAGGGAACAAGGACAGTAAAGCTACCTCATAGAGTTGAAGGTGAAGTAAATCCTTTCTCTGCCCTGTGCTAGCTACCCGAGCCTAGAGAAGATATTTGACTCTAAGCTCTGTAAAGTGGGGAGGGTCCTGTCTTCTCTATCAGGTTAGAAGGGGGTGACGGGTTGTCCAACTCTAGGCCACCAGGTCGTCTGTACTCCCTTTCTTTGGCCCTCGGCCACGTTTTCTAGGCTTTTCCTTAAACGGAGTTCTTGGTTGTGTTTGCAAAAATGCCAAAAGGTAGCTCACATATCTGCATAGAATGTTCAGAAGCGCCATGAAAACTTGCTCTGAAACATACAGCTTGTGGCACTAACATCATTGAAATGGGGATAGGGTGGCGGGAGGGGGTGGACCTTGAATCCAGTCTTGATTCTTTGTATCAAGAGAAGCAGAATCTAGGCTTGATGCTTTTATGCTGGGAGTAGTCCTTAGCTCTGTCTGGAAAATTCCGGGAGGAGGCTTCTTCAGTACATATGTCGGAGAAGAGCTGATTTGTTCTAAAACTAGCAAGTGCGTGGGTTGCTACGCACCACTGCTCCTCAGCACCCGCCCCTCGCCCCCACTTCTGCGACGCCAGCCTTGCCCTCAGCTGAGGAACCTCTACCACCCCCGCTCCCTTCTCCCCAGACTCCCTCAGGGAGAGGAGGCACCCTCCAGGGTGTGGACTTCAGCCCTTTTCTCCTCTTTTCCCTTGATGACAAAGATTACGGAACGGGGAGTTTAGAGAGGTTGTTCTTAGATCATCATGTAGTCTCTGTTTCTCAATCCTGGCTCTTTAGAATCTCTTGGTGGAGAGTTTAAAGCATACAGATCTGGGTCCCACCCTCAGAAATTCTTAGGAGAAACCCAGACACTTGTATCAGGTGATGGGGCACCTGGCTGGCTCTGCTGGTGAAGCGTGTGACTCGATCTCGGGGTTGTGGGTTCCAGCCCTACTTTGGGTGTAGTGATTACTTAAAAGTAAAATCTTTAAAAGAATAATAAAATGCTTCTCAGGTGATTCTAAAGTCCAGCCAGGATTGAGAGAGCCAGTCCAAGGAATTCCAACCACCCCTTTCTGAAGGCAGAGATCCCGTCTCTCTTGTGTACCACTGTATTCACTACCAGCACAAATATTTGTTGAACGAATGCATGCACGCACGCATGCATGAGTGAATAAATGAAACATATTCCTCAGAGCTGTGGGCAGTTTCTTGGATGCCCCAGAATGTTGGGGAGAGGAAGGCCAGTCTATGGGGCTCCAGGCCCCCATCCTTACTTCAACTGGACCAATCACACTTTTCTGTTAATTTTTTGATATATACTTCCAGGTAAGACATGGAAACCCCTCATTTACTGATAAAGTCTGGTTGTTCTAGATAAAAGAACAGGGAAAATTTCTCCTGATGCAACAAAATGGCCTAAGAACAAGTGTTCTCATGATAAAACTCCAACACATGTTCATTAACAAGTTTTGTAATTTTAGGAATCATTTAAGAACATGTTTGTGGAGTTCAATACAACGTTATACCCATTTTTCCCAACAGACTAGAACAGTTTTAGATTTACAGAAAAGTTGTGGAGACAGTACAGAGTTCCCATATATCCTGTACCCAGTTTTCCCTTACTGTTAATATCTTAGTAATGTACATTTGTTACAATTAATGAACAAACATTGATACATTATCATTAACTAAAGTTCATATTTTATTCCGATTTCCTTGGTATTTACCAATGTCCTTTATCTGTTTCAGGATCCCATCCAGGATACCACACTGCACTTAGTTATTGTATCTCCTTATGCTTTTTCTTGGTTGTGACAATGTCTCAAATTTTCCTCTTTTGGAAGATTCTGACCAGTTTGAGGACCAATGCTTCTAGGGTTTCTTAGAGTGGCCCTCTATTGGAATTTGTCTGTTTTTCTCATGGTTACATTAGGATGATAGGTTTGAGGGAGGAAGGCCACAGAGGTAGAGTGCCATTCTCATTTCATCGTATCAAGGGTACATACTCTCGACATGACTTATCACTGTTGATGTTGACCTCCATCACCTAACTGACATGGTGTTTGTTCAGTTTCTCCACTATTTATTCTGCCCATCCCTGCCCTTTCCTTACTGTTTTCTTTGGAAGGAAATCGTTTTGTACGGCCCACACTTGAGGGGTGGGGAGTTACGTAACCTTCCTTGAGGGGGCAGTATCTACATAAATTATTTGGAATTCTACTTGGGAGATTTCTCTTTTTTTTTCCTTTCGTTGTTCCTTTCTCTTTATTTATTCAATCATTTATCTGTATCAATATAGATTCTGGATATTTATTTTATACTTTGGGTTATTATGAAATACTTTTTAAATTTTGTTTCTCAGAATGCTCCAGCTTTGGCCATTGGGAGCTCTTTCAGTTGACTCTAATGTCCCTCTGACATATGACCATCAGTTCTTTTTTTTTTTTAGGACTTCTTTACTTTCTGGCACTACAACATCCTATAGGCTCATCACTCATGTTTCCTGCCCTAGATTGGAGCCATTTAAAAATGTATTAATAGGGGCGTCTGGGTGGGCCAGTTGGTTAAGTGTCTGACTTTGACTCAGGTTATGATCTTACGGTTTGTGTGTTCGAGCCCCACGTCGGGCTCTGTGCTGACAGCTAGCTCTGAGCCTGGAGTCTGCTTCAGATTATGTACCTCCCTCTCTCTCTGACCCTCCCCTGCTCACGCTGTCTCTCTCTCTCTCTCAGAAATAAATAAAACATTAAAAAAAATTTTTTTAATGTGTTAATATTGTTCTCTGCACTCCTTAATTTCAGATTAATGTATATTTTTATCAGAATTGAAAGATTTAAAAGGTATTAGAGAAGTGTGTCAGGCTGTGAGGGATTTTACAGTGTTGGTCAGCTTTTAAATTTTGTAATTTACTGTGATTTCTTTTCTTGATCAAAATAAATATTATTTTTATACCTAATTCAGTATTCTGATTTTTTCTTAAAAACTTTTTTTAATGTTTATTTATATTTGAGAGACAGAAAGAGAGAGACAGAGTGCAAGCTGGGGAGGGGCAGAGAGAGACAGAGACAGAATCTGAAGCAGGCTTCAGGCTCCGAGCTTTCAGCACAGAGCCTGATGCGAGGCTCAAACTCACAAGCTGTGAGATCATGACCTGAGCTGAAGTTGGACACTTAACTGACCAAGCCACCCCAGTGCCCCATATTTTGTTTTTCTTTAAAAAGCCCCTCCAATTATAAAAGTTTTAGGCCCTAGTGAGCCCTTGGTGCCCCATACTTGTTCAAGTGAGCCAAGACATTTAGGAATGAAGTCTAAGCCTTCAGTAGTCAGGGTCAAGAGAGAGAATGACAGAATATCAACATGGGAAAAAGCTGGCCCAGCCCATGGGCCAGGACAGCTGAGCCTTCCTTTAAACTGGTTGCTGACCATGGGCCTTTGCTAAGAGCACTTCTTTGCCAATAATGTAACTTCAGTTGTTATTTTACTAAGTACATGGTACCGGTGACTCATTCAGTAAGTGCTCAGTGCACACGTCTATGTGTTAGGCATCTTTCTGGGCTTAGGTGGAGAAGATGATAAGACAAAGTCTCCAACTCCAATGTACAGTGCAGAGAAAAAGATGGAAGGAATATAAATAATAACAAATGCAATGTGACATGTGCCATAAAATTCTCCAGGAGAGACTTATTTTATCTTGAGGGGCTGGGGAAGGCTCCATAGAGCAAGGGATATTTGGATTGGGTCTTGACCAATGAGAGAAAGTTTACCAGGCAAAGAAAGGGTCATTTCAGGTTAGGGAGTAGGGTAGCTGCACGAATAAGACTTAGGGTTATGGAAGGGCATGCCAGGCACACTAGCAACCTTAGGGAGTCTAGTGAGCCCAAGGTGTAAGTAATCATTCTTTTAGTATCCTTTCTTAGATTGACAATTCCTGTGCCAAATTCATCTTTGTTGTTGTTGTTGGGTTCTTTTAGATAATTTTTTAAAGATTTAATTAATTACTTAAAATGTTTATTTATTTTTGAGAGAGTGCATGCACGTGAGTGGGGTGAGAGGCAGAGAGAGAGAGAGAGAGAGTGAGAGAATCCCCAGCAGGCTCCACAACACAGGGCTCGAACCCATGAACTGTGAGAACATGACCTTAGCCGAATCCAAGAGTTGGACACTTAACTTACTGAACCACCCAGGCGCTCCAAGGTGCACCTTTGTTTCTCTAACATCTAAATGGTTCTTGGTGAAGAGTAGGTGCTCGAGAGCAGTTGTTGGCTGCATAAAAGAAAACATACAGCATTTGTTCTAAATTGACTTCTTCAATGTATGTAAGTATTTGGCTATAAAGATGTCCAGTATAGCATTATATATAATAATAAAAATCTCAAAAGAACTTAGATTTCCCACAAAAGTGGGTTGGCTAGACCAAGTATGATATATTCACTAATGCAATAGAATTCTATATAACCATTAATAACAATAAAGATGGTATTTATGGAACAGTATTTATACTATACTGTTGAGTGGGAATAGGAGATTACAAAGACAAAATAAACAATATGAACCCAGTTTTGTAAATTATATGTGTGTGTATATATGTGTGCACATGTGTCAACACATATGTATATATCTATGAAAGCGTGGCAAGGAGTTTTGCAAATTATAGATTATTTTAATTTCCCCCTTTTTGTTTGTTCACTCTTTCTAATTTGTCTATAATTCATATATGTTAAATATGTAACAAGGACAATGTTTTCAGAAGACTCAAATTTTGGGGCGCCTGGGTGGCTCAGTCGGTTAAGCGTCCGACTTCAGCTCAGGTCATGATATCATGGTTCGTGGATTTGAGCACCAAGTCGGGCTCTGTGCTGACAGCCAGCTGAGAGCCTGGAGCCTGGTTCTGACTGTGTGTCTCCCTCTCTCTCTGACCCTCCCCTGCTCACGCTGTCTCTCTCTCTCTCTCAGAAATAAATAAAAACATTAAAAAATTAAAAAAAAAGAAGTCTCAAATTTTGAGAAAAAAATGTTGAAAAACCACAAAGCAGTAATCAAAAAGAGTTCTTGTCAAAATGCAAATACTTGAGGGGCATCTGCGTGGCTCAGTTGGTTAAGCGTTGGACTTCAGCCCAGGTCATGATTTCATGGTTCGTGGTTCGAGGCCGCGTTGGGCTCTCTGCTGTCAGCACAGACCCCACTTTGGGTTCTCTGTCTTCCTCGGTCTCTGCCCCTCCCGCACTCACTTGCTCTCTCTCAAAAATAAACATTTAAAAAATGCAAATATTTGTGTGTGCATGTGTGGGTGGATGCTTTTGTATACGGTGTAGCTGTATCAATATTTTAACACCTTGTTGCCCCACATTGAATGGTCTTTTCCTAACCACTGTTTCATTTGATCCTCACTGCGGTCCCAGATTAGAGAGGCCAGGTTGGCATTTCTGTGGGTGAGAAGATGTAAATATTTCAAACTGATTCTCACAGCCTAAGTTCTGCCTACGTGAACACAGCTAGTAACAAACTGGTTGAGTTGAAACTCATTCATAGGACTTTTGATGCCAGGGGCCAAAGTATTCTTCTTTCTTTGTCCAGACATTATCCAATTGGGAGGGGGACAAAAACTAGCCATATTAGTATCCCAGAACTTTTTCCTGACATCATAGCCTTTAAAAATCATACCATAGAGGGGCACCTGAGTGTCTCGGCCGGTAAAGTGTCTGACATACACTCACATCATGATCTCGCTGTCTATGTTCAGGCCCGCATTGGGCTCTGTGCTGACAGCTCAGAGCCTGAAGCCTGCCTCTGTGTCTCCCAATCTCTCTCTCTGCTCCTCCCCCACTCACACTCTGTCTCTCTCGCTCTCAAAAATAAACATAAAAAAATTCAAAATTCATACCGTTGAATATTTGATCACATACAAACATGTCCGTAAAACACTCTTGAGTGATAAAGCCAGTTACAAAAGTGTGATCCCATTTAAGTAAAATCTAAAATGTTTGCATAAACATGGGGGAAAAAAAATCTGAACTACGATATATTATCAAGAGCAAAAAGCTAGATGCAATATATGTGGTAGGCTGCCTTTTGTAGTAAAGAAGGTGTAAAACACGAAGTTATGTTTGTACTTGTAATTTGCATTGAGGAGCGCTACAAGGATACACAAACAACTAAAGAGATTTCACTAACGAGGGTGGGAGTGGGTGGGAAACAGAAAAATGGAGGTGGGGTGAGGACAACACTCTCAAGGAAGATCTTTTCAATACCACTTTGTTTCGAACCATTCAAAAAAAACTACAATTACGTTTAAAAAAATCGAGTAGACATACCAAAATACTTATTTTGGGTGGCGGAGAAACATGCCATGTTTATTTCCTTCTTTTAGTGCATCTGCATTTTCTCAATGTTTTTTTTACGTGTGTAAGAAAAGGAGTTATTTTATTTACAAAAATTTTCTTAATGTTTTATTTATTTCTGAGAGAGAGAGAGAGACAGCGTGAGCAGGGGAGGGTCAGAGAGACAAGGAGACACAGAATTGGAAGCAGGCTCCAGGCTCTGAGCTGTCAGCACAGAGCCCGACACGGGGCTCGAACCCACGAGCTGTGTGATCATGACCTGAGCCAAAGTTGGATGCTTAACCAACTGAGCCACCCAGGCACCCCAAAGGAGTTATTTTAAAAACCTTTTTATAAACTTATTAAAGTCTTTGTACCCTTGGTTGAAAAGAGATGTTGAATGAAATTTCTAATGGATTTGGGTGAAAATGGTTCTGTCAGATACTGTAAATGTGGATCCTTCTTTCACCTGAAGCTTTTGGTACTTCAGGCTGCCAGGCTGCAAAGAAACACTCTGGACCTGGTTTCCATTGTAAGAAGAGCAGTAGTCCCTAGAATTCCCTCTGGAATTGCATTTAAAATCCCACTCTGGCTAAAAGATGAGATGCAGATTTCCCACTCCAGTCCAGTCCTTCCCACTCTCCGCCCTCAAACGTTGATTCAGATCATAGTTTAAAAAGAATCTCACACCACTTACGTTCAGGGAAATGGAAGAAGTCTAGTCCAGAGACATTCTCTGGGCCTTTAGCATTTTGGATTGATTGTGAATTTAATATATTTTTAACTCAATTCAAGTGCTTCTCTCTCAGGAGACTGCTCCTCTTTTTCTCGTCTGTGTTGCCTGAGTGGTAGTCAGTGAAGTTTGGCTGCTTGCATGTTGACACATTTTCTGGGCAAGGCTATTTGAGAAATAGTGACATTTCCTCTGACTTTCTCTTTAGGCATCAACCCAGTTTGTCTCCCCATCCCTGTTGGGGCTCTAGTCTCTTTCTTGGAAAAGAAGAATCCGCTTTCGTTTTTACAATCGCTTTCAGATTTTTTCCCCCTTTCTTTCTTTTCTTCTCCAGACTTGTCTCTATTCCACGGCCTGGGCCTCTGCCCAGCCAGCTTCCGAACCATGATGTCTTCCTAAGCGTGGAGTCCTCTGTTCTCAAATTTGGAAGGGACCTCAGAGATCTTTTTAATTTGCACATTAGGAATCTCCTCCACTACATCTTTGCCAGATAGTCATTCGATGTCTTCTTAAACACCCCTAGTGACAGAGAACTCACTACCTTTCAGACCAGGTGGTCGTCTATTGCTGGTGTTAGGAAGTTGTTTCTTCAGTTTCTTCAGAACTGCAAGTCTGCAGTTCTCTTGCTTGCTCTTTGGTTGATTTCGGATTGTAGTGAAAAGAATGGCCTGAGACAGGAGGGTGGAGATGAGAGGAAATTATTGCCCAGCCTAGACCAAAGGGACCAAAATACTGGCATTTGCCCAGAGGGCAATGGTGGGAAGGAGGGGGTCTGAATGTGGCCTCAGAAGAGAGGGTTTCATCCCTGCTCCATCTTTCACTTACTGACCCAGTTATCTAGGGAAGCCATTTTTACTCTGAATCTAATTTCTCTCGTTTACAAAATTGGAGTTGTAATAACTTCTTCCCTGGGCTAATGGAATGACAGAATGAAATAATCCAGGTGAAAATGCTTTGTAACTATAGCGTTTTACAGAAAGCACAGCTATCGTCTAAATTCCAGATGCCTAGCTTAGTAAGTCTGAACCAGCACAGCCCAAGGAGGTTACAGACTAGAGGGTTTGGGGATATACTTGGCTGACACCTGTGTATCACTGGCAGAATCAGCTTGTGACTGCTGTTGGTCTCTCTGAGGGGCCCACCCAATGTGATGACAGAATCTGGGAAGGTCAGAGGCTGAAGGATGTGAGTTCCTATCTGGAATAAAATGCTCACTTTCAAGATGAATGAGAAGAATTGGTGTCCTGCCCAGTCACATGGCTCAGTAGTGGTGGGCTGGTTGACCATAGACCCCAGAACCCTGATTTTTAGGCACAGTTTTTCTGACAGAGGTGCAGTGGCATTTTGGACAGTACCATCTTCATTTGTGTAGGACTTCCTGGATCACTGTAGCGAGTTTAACATCTCAGCTCCCCATCCACTAAATGGCAGTAGCATTCCTTCCTCTTATGATGATCAGAAAAGGCTCTCACACATCTGCCATTGCTTCCGGGGGGCAGAGCCTCCCGTGGATGACAACTACGGGGGGCTTTCCTATAAAGTGGAAAGAGCACTGGATGGGAATTCGAAAGTGATGTTTGTCCTCAACCAGTTCTGCAATCTAAGGAAATCATTTGTGTCTCTGAACCTAAGTTTCTCCATCTATGAAATGAGAGATCTGTGCCTCCTTCTGGACTGAAAGAAGTCCATCAGTGAGCCTTGTTCGGGTTAGGTCTTGTTATGATGGGTGATTGGTATTCTTTTATATGTACCTTTCCATATTTACCACATTTTCAGCCTTGAATATTTATTCTCTTTTACCGTCTTAAGCGTTTCCTCATCTTCTGTTCTCTCACTCGTTTGCTCTTCCTCACTCTTGTGCACATTCTCTCCCCCGTTTACCACCTGCTCCCCACTACTGCTGTCTTTAGCTAAGTATGCTCAAGTTTCTCTCATTAAAAATACCCTGGGCTGGGCCGCCTGGGTGGCTCAGTCAGTTGAGCGTCCAGCTTAAGCTCAGGTCATGATCTCATAGTTTGTGGGTTCGAGCCCCGTGTTGGGCTCTGTGCTGACAGAGCATGGAGCCTGTCTTTGGATTCTGTGTCTCCCTCTCTCTCTGACCTTCCCCTGCTCATGCTCTCTCTCTCTCTCTCAAAAATAAATAAAACTAAGAATTAAAAAAAAAAAAAACCCAAGGGGCACCTGGCTGGCTCAATTTGTGGAGCATGATGACTCTTGATCTTGGGGTTGTGAATTTGAGGCTTATATTCGGTGTAGAGCTTACTTAAAGATTAAAAAAAAAAATCTTAAAAAAATACCCCAAACCTCTAAACCTTTGACTTACTTCCCTCTCCTTCATTATCATAATCAAGGCTGTTTAAGATATATTGAGGGGTGTCTGGGGGGCTCAGTCGGTTAAGTGTCTGACCTCAGGTTAGGTCATGATCTTATGGTTTGTGAGTTAGAGCCCTGCGTCAGGCTCTGACAGCTCAGAGCCTGAAGCCTGCTTGGGATTCTGTGTCTCTCTCTCTCTGCCCTGCCTCTGCTAGCATATACTCTCTCTCTCAAAAATAAATAAACATTAGAAAAATTTATGAAAAAAAAGAAATAGGGGCGCCTGGGTGGCCCAGTCGGTTAAGCGTTCGACTTTGGCTCAGGTCATGATCTCACTGTTCGTGGGTTCAAGCCCCGCATCGGGCTCTGTGCTGACAGCCAGCTCAGAACCTGGAGCCTGTTTCATATTCTGTGTCTCCCTCTTTCTCTGACCCTCCCCTGCTCACGTTGTCTCTCTATTTCTCTCAGAAATAAATGAAACATTAAAAAATATTTAAAGAAGTATGCTTATAAAAATAAATAAATAAAATTAAAAAATTTAAAAAAAAAGAAATAATGAGAGTACTACAAAGAATTCCCACATACTTTTTGCCCAGATCCCAAATGTTTCCATTTTACCACATTGGCTTTCTCTCTTTCAATCTAATTTCATCTAAAGGTATAAATAGATGTTTATATTTATATATTTTATTATTATCCTTTTATTTATTCATTATGCTTTGATTTATTTATTTTTTTTAAGTTTATTTATTTTAAGAGAGAGAGCAAGGGAGGGGCAGAGAGAGACGATCCTAAGCAGGCCCTGCTCTGTCAAGCAGGGCTTGAACTCACGAACCTTGAGATCATGACCTGAGCTGAAACCAAGGGTCAGACGTTTCACCGACTGAGCCACCCAGGTGCCCCTGTTTTGATTTATTCTTAAAAAAATTTTTTTTTAATGTTTATTTATTTTTGGGAGAGAGAGAGACATGGTGTGAGAGGAGGAGGAACAGAGAGAGAGGTAGACACAGAATCTGAAGCAGGCTCCAGGCTCTGAGCTGTCAGCACAGAGCCCAACATGGAGCTCAAACTCATGGACTGTGAGATCATGACATGAGGCAAAGTCAGATACTTAACCAACTGAGCCACCCAGGCACCCCATTTTGAGTTATTCTTAATTCTACTGTTTTTCTGTTTTCTAACATGTTGATTTACTCTTATATGTTTTTTCCTGAACTGTTGCACACAGGATACTTTTTTACCCCTATATACTTCAGTGTGTATTTTCTATAAATGTTAAGTCAATGATAAAAATCAGGAAATTAACATTAATATAATGTTATCCAATCTATAGACCTTATTCAGATCTATCCATTGTCCCAATAATGTCCTTTATAGCAAAGGAAAATGATGGATCATGATTGCATTCGTCATGTTTCTTTATGTTGTTGTTGTTTATCTGAAAACACTTCCTCAGCTTTTTCTTTGTTTCAGCTAAGCTTGTCTGATATTTCCTCATGATTGGGATAAGGTTCTACTGCTTTGGAGGAATACTACAGAAGGGATGCTGTGTTTTCTCAGTGCGTCATATCAAGTGGAACGGGGTACTGATTTGTCTGGTTATTAGTGACATTAACTTTCACCGCTTGATAGTGTTAACCAGGTTTTTCCTCTGTAAAGTTACTGTTGTTTTCCATTGTAATTAATATAATAAATATCTCTGGGGAGATACTCTGAAACTATGCAAATATCCTGTTAGTCCTCAAACTTTTCACCTACTAATTTTAGCATCCACTGATGGTTCTTAGCTTGCGTCAATTACATTATTGTAATGGTTGATGAATGATGATTTTCTTATTCCTTTATTCTTTCTATATTTATTAGTGATTTAAATGCATGCTCTTTAAATTTTGTCAAATGCCTTTTCAGTGTCTATGGGAATGATAATATTCTTTTTCTTCTTAGATCTAGTAATATGAATTATACTGGTTGATTTGCTAATATTGAACCATCCATGCATTCATAATGTATCCTCATGTAGTGGGTTTTTTTTTTTTTTCCTGCTGGGATCTGTTAATATTTCATTTAGGATTTTTGTATCTATATTTATAAATTTGATTGACCTGTAGCTTTTGTATATGCAATCTTTGTTATTTATCTGTATTGATGTTAATTCTCATTATAAAGGTTTCTCATTCTCATTTATAATTCTCATTTATAAGGTTTTTATTTTTTCTGAAATTGTAGAACAGTTTAGATAACATTAGCATTATCAACTCTCAGGAAGTCTAGTAAAAAATCCCTGCGTGGGGGTGGGAGGGGTGGGTTTCCCTGTGAAACTTTTTGAGTTTGCTGCTTTTGGAGGGAATAGCTGTCTGATAAATTTCTCACTTCCTTTTATGGAAATTGGTCTACTTATATTTTCTACCTGTTCTGGGGTTGATTTTAGGGAATTATATTTTCCTAGAAGTTTATCAGTTTCATTCAGTTCTTCAAAGTTATTTGCATTGATTTAGCAAATTATCCTCCTGATTTTTAAAATTTCTTCTAATTCTAGGTGTATTTCTCCCCTGTCATTTCTTATTTGTGAAGTTGAACTTCCTCATTGTTTTTAGTTTTCTTTTGTTGCTGTAACAAGTTACCACACAGTTGCCTATTATCTCACATTTCAGTAGGTGGGAAGTCTGACTTGGGTACCACCAGGTTAAAACGAGGTTGTTGACAGATTTGTTCCTTTCTGGAGGTTCTAGGAGAGCAGCCCTTTCTCTGCCTTTTCCAGTTTCCATAGGCCACCTGCATTCCTTGGCTTATGATCCTCCTATTTCCATCTTCAAGCCAGTAATAGCTTACCAAATTCTCTCATACATCTCTCTGACCCTTCATGCATTGTTACATCTCTCTCTAATCTTAACAGGGAAAGGTTCTCTGATTTTAAGGACTCATATGATTAGGTTGAGCCCACCTGGATAATCCAGGATACTCTTTCCATCTCAAGGTCTTTCACCTTACTCACATTTGCAAAGTCCCTTTTGCCATGTAAAGTAACATATTCATAGGTCCTGGGGATTAGAGTGTAGACATCTTTGGTTGGGCCATTATTCTGCCTACCGTACCTGTTTTTTTCCTTAATAAGATTGGCAAATTTTAATCTATTTTATTATTTTCCCCTTAATTTATTCATGATGTCTTAATTTATTCTTATTTCTATTATTTTTTCTCTTTTCCNATCTACATTTAACTTGGTTTTTTTCCCCATCTTCTTTATTAAAGAATAATAAAGTATAAATAATAATAAATAATAAATAATAATAATAAAGTATAAATAAATAAAATAAAGTATAAAATAAAAAAGTATAAAGTTTTGGAATTTTCACTGAACACTGTTTTAAATCTAGCCAATAGATACGTTGTTTTCATTATTGCTGCTTCTAGATAGACTAGAACTTTAGTTGTCATTTTCCCTTAAGCCCAAGAAATGTTTAAGACAGAATTTTAACATTTAAAAAATTTCTGAAGGTGGAAGTGTCTTTTTATTTTCTGACTGTATTATTGGTGTTATTTTTGTACATTGGTCTGAGAAGGCTTTCTTATGGTCCAATACCTGATCAAGTTTCATGAATGTTTCATGGGCCCTTGTGGGGAAGGGGAACTCATTCTTTTATTTACAGAGTTGAAATTTTATCTGCCAGAACTTCTTTACTAATAATTGTATGTATAAGGTCTTACTATCATTGCTTATCTATCATTGTTTATCCACTTGACCTGTCATGGACTGAGAGAGGTGAATTAAAGTCTCCTACTAACTTATGCTTTTCTAACTTATGCTACATGATGGTCATTTTTACATTTCTGGTGTATAGATTTTCGAACTATTGTATCTTCAGTGCATATCTTCCTTACCTCATTCAGTGTGGTATTTTTGATGTACAAAAGCTTTTAAGGTTTTATGCAGTCAAATTTTATCAATATTATCCTTTTTTGATTTTTGTGTTTTGTGTCATGCTTAAACGGTCTATTTCTACTCCCAACTTTTAAAATTATTCAGTCCTTTTGTGGTTTTGTTATTTTATATAAAATTTAAAAAATCATCTGGAATTTATTTTGATGCGAAGAGTGAATAGGTGCCTCGCTTTGCTCTCTATTCCCCAATGTTGGTCTTTTCAGATGGCTTATCAGATGACTAAACATCTTTATTGAATAATCAGTTACAGGAGACATCTGCTCTCTCTGCCTTCTGCCCAGCAGCCTTTGCCTCTCCCTTTAATAACAGCCCCTCTTCTTTCTTTGAGGAACCACCTCTCAGTCCATATGGTATGTTTGGAACTGACACTAGCTCCTGCTCCTGGGTTTGGTATGTAAATCAAATGGTGTCACCACCCTGGCCACAGTCATTGGCTCAGGGATGGGGCATGACCCAAGCTAAGATTATCGGAGTCAAGAAAACTTCGCTCTAAAACTTTTATTGGTATTATTTCAGAAGAGTTAGTCTCTTTCTACTGAACTTGAAGTTGTAAAGTGTAAGCCTGGGCTTTCAGGGACCACCATCATGTGTAACCCAAGAATAAAACCAACAAAATGAAAAGCAGAGCCTTGTGTGATAGAAAGAGACTAGGTACTGGTGAAATTATCGGAGTCTCTGGATTCAACTATGTGTTACCCCTGGATTTTTCTGTAATGTGAGCCAAGAGGTCTACTCACTTTTCAAGATATACCAGGAAATTGACATTGGACAATGACTAATGTGTATATTTATCTACTCATGCAAGACCAATCAGAGGATGATAAAATCATTGGGTGAAATTTAACTGAGGAATGGGCTACCTATTAATCACATAGAGGGAAGAGTAATTTTATAATAGAAAGAACTGACATTATCACCTTAACCAAGCAATCAGATTCAGCGTCAGTACTATCAGGGCAAACTGACATCATGTACCTCTTGAGGTGATGTGATAAGAAGTACACTCACACTTAAGTAGTAGTATTCCTGCCAAGAATGTCTAACCTGAATCTAATCATGAGAAAATATCAGAAGAATCCAGCTTGTGACACATTTTTCTAGACAATAGGCTTGGTATAGTCCTTGCAGCTCAGGAGCTTTCATTTTGTATACTTTTATAAAAAAGGTAGAAGGTTAGATGAATTTAATTGAAATGTTTACAAATGTTTATTATATTATTCTTCCCACTTTTCATAGGCTTGAGATAAAATTAGACAAATTTGCAAACAAAGTATCCTTCATGCAAGCATACAAAATAGGTGCTATATAAAAATCTCATGTGCTTTCAAATTTGGTATGCCTTGTCCAATAAAATAGTTCAAACCTATTTTCTCAAATCATATTATGAAATGTGCATTGCAATTATAGGCAATACTCATCTTATTTCAGTTTATAATAAGATTTTCTAGTTCTTATTAACAAAAAATAAGATTATATGCTAGCTGCTGGACCAATTAGTTTTAGCAATATATACCTTTCTTTTTCATTAAATACATGGGAAATTTAATCATAATGTCTAATGAAATTAATGAAGCTATTTTGGCCTTTATAATGCATCATTTTATTGCATTATCCTCAGAAGCTGTCCACCAGAGTTGTGCCCACATGGATACACATTGACTGAAGGAGCACCTTGCCTTCAGTAATACTCATCACATTAATAATAAATGATAACTTTAGTCACATATCACACTGAATAGTTATAAAGTAATGAGTACTACCCTTATCATCTTGTTCTGGTAGCTCAGATGTGATCAATTATATTAGATATGCATCCATTTAATTTTGACTTGACAGCTTTTAATAATCTGTCTTACCATATATGCTATAGAATGTATTATTCCACATTGTTATATTATTTCTCCAATTTTGGATTAACACACTTATTTGAAATGAAAAATGACATCTGACTTTTTCTGACAGACAGTAAGTCGTAGTTGGGGTTGGCTGATTGGTTTGACCATGAGGCCCAGCTTTGCAAAAATTATTCTTGTCAATATTTTTCAGAATGTTTGTTATTAAATGATATAAATGGGATCTCTGAAGTTTGGTAAAATAGAGGTAAAGCATGTGATGAAACAAAAGCATGTAAACGAAAAGTACTGCGTGGTGTAGCGGACAGGCCATCCTTACTTCCTGGTCTTCTTGCCTCCATTTAATATCCTCCCCTCAGCGTGGGGGCCACCTAGAACTTGCTTTTGGCTAAGAGACATCGCAAAGATGAGGGGATGTTTATATGCTTTTGGTACATGAAAGTGTAACTCCAGTTTTGTTAGTAGCCTTGCCAACTTTGTAAAGCAAATGGCCGTATTGGCATTTGCTGAATGCCACCTGAATGTGGCAAGGAGCTGAGCGTGCTCTCTAGCTGGTAGACAGAAGAGAACTGACTGATGCCAACAACAATGTGAACAGAAGTGAATCCTATCCCAGCTGTGCCTCAGATGAGACTGCCGTCCCAAGCTGGCACTTTGCAGCCTTATGAGACCCTGAAGGAGAGGAACCAGGGAAGTCATTCCTGGACTCCTGAACCACAGAAATTGGGAGAAAATAAATAGGTGTTGTTTGAAGCCCCTAAGTTTGTGGTAATATTGTTAGGCACTAACAGATAACTAATTCAAGTGGCAAAGATATGTTAAAATGAATATTTCAATACTTGAACACTTTTGGAAACTATCAGATTACATACAAGTTCAGGAGAAAGGATTACAGGTATAGCATACGGTAGGGATCTTTAAACTTCAGCAACAGAATCACTGAGAGGGCTTGTTTGGTAAAACACAGACTGCTGGTCTCATCCCCAGAATTTCTGATTCAGTAGGTCTGGGTGGGGCCTAAAAATATCCATTTCTAACCAGTTGCCAGATGAGGCTGATGCACTTGTCTGGAATCCACACTTGGAGAACGACTGATGTAGAAGCATTTGGTAGCTAAGTCTTGGTAAGAACTTTTTGCTATATTTATCAGAAACAGAGGAAATGATTAGGCTCTAGTGACTGATAACTTCTCGTTTTGTTAAGTTAAATTGATTCTAATCTTTTGTTTTTGATGAAATTGAAGGAGGACCTAATAGAATTGTCAATTGTTAGATTATTTAAAATAATTTCTGATGAAGATTAATATGTGAAATTTTGGAATATAACACGGAAGGACTTCTAATGATGGAGTGGCCTTTCTACTAAAAACACACACAGCTTGGGCTCCTGGGTTGCCCAGTCAATTAAGCTTTTGAGTCTTGATTTTGGCTCATCATGGTCTCACAGTTCATGGGATTGAGACTCGCATCAGACTCTGTGCTGACAGTGCAGAACCTGCTTGGGATTCTTTCTCTTCTGATCTCTCTGTGTCCCCCCACCCCCCACCCCCATGCTTGCATGTGTGTGCTCTCTCTCTCACTCTCTCTCAAAATAAATTAAAAATTTTAAATTTAATTTAAAAACAAATGTTTGTTTATTTTTGAGAGGAGGGTCAGAGAGAGAGGGAGACACAGAATCCAAAGCAGGCTCTAGGCTCTGAACTGTCATCATGGAGCCCAACACGGGGCTTGAACCTACAAACTGAGATCATCATGTAAGCTGAAGTCAGACG
The DNA here is from genome assembly GCF_008692635.1 of Crocuta crocuta. Lineage (NCBI taxonomy): Eukaryota > Metazoa > Chordata > Mammalia > Carnivora > Hyaenidae > Crocuta > Crocuta crocuta. The sequence continues at coordinate 15,783,503 of NW_027528417.1, read as the reverse complement.
CTTAACTGACTGAGCCACCCAGGCGCTCTTCAATATAAATAAGTAAACATCAAAAACAAACAAACAAAAGCATACACAGCTTATTCCATTCTTAAGTACTTATTTAAATGAACAAGGTATATTAGTTAGGGTAAGTTAAGCTGCTGTTACAAATACATTTAAACATGGCTCAAACATAACCAGTGTGAACTTAGACAAGTTTTAAAATGCCCCTAAGCTTTGGGGCACCTGAGAGGCTCAGTCAGTTAGGCATCTGACTTTGGCTCAGGTCATGATCTCACGGTTTGTGGGTTTGAGCCCTGCATTGGGTTCCATGCTGACAGTTCAGAGCCTGGAGCCTGCTTCAGATTCTGTGCCTCCCTCTCTCTCTGCCCCTCCCCAGCTCATGCTTGGTCCTCTCTCTCTCAAAAATAAATAAATGTTAAAGAATTTTTTAAATAAATAAAATCTAAAAAAATAAAGAAACAAACTTTGATTATGTTTGAACCAAGTTCAAATCTACTTGTCAGATTTGGCCATATATTTATGTAGTTTTGATCAATTGTGAACTATTAATTTAGTATCACTAAATACAGAGTAATTTTTAACATGTAAAGCCTTATTGCCAAAGGAAATTATTTAAGACAATTTGTTGCACACAGGTATGATAGAGTAAGATTAAAAGGCGAGATAAAGACTTCCACGCAAAAATATATATTGTATCAGGATAAAATTCTTTTGTGGGGTGTACATGGAAATATGGATTCAAGGATAAAAAGCAATGACATGGAGTGCCTGGGTGGCTCAGTTGGTTAAGCCTCCAACTTTAGCTCAGATCATGATCTTGCGGTTCGTGAGTTTGAGCCCCACGTAGGGCTCTATGCTGAGAACTCAGAGCCTGGAGCCTGCTTTAGATTCTGTATCTCCCTCTCTCTCTGCGCCAACCCCCCCTCCCACTGGAACTCTCTCTCTCAAAAATAAACATTTAAAAACCTATATAAATAAATAAAAGAGTGACATAAAAGTCTGTGAAAGAAGAGCTTATGTGATTTGGTGATAATGAATGATGAAAATTTAGTGATGGTGGTAATTAAACTGGTAGCATATATAGAATCCATTGTTAAATTGGAATAATTATATTTTAAATATAAGAATTTACAATACATTAGAGATTATATTCTTTTCAACTTTTCATAACATAACAAAGTATTAAGTGAGTTGTTAATTTTAGCCATTCTGATCAGTGTGAGGTGGTATCTCATTGTGGTTTTGATTTGCATTTCACTGATGATGAGTGATGGTGAGCGTCTCTTCATGTGTCAGCCATTTGGATGTCTTCTTTGGAAAAGTCCACACAACTTTTCCATTTTTCCCATCTTCTCTTGATGGACGTTTGTGTTGCTTTTGGTGGCTATTGCAAATAAAGCTTCTCTAAATGTTCTTGCAGAGGGCTTTTTATGAACATGTGTCTATATCTCTCTTGGGTAAACACTTAAGACTAAAATTGCTAGATCATAAAGTGGATGGTATGTTTGCCTTTATAAGAAACCACCAGTTTTCTAAATACCATTTTACATGCCCTCAGCAGTGTATTCTTGCCAATATTTGGTGGTGGTAGTCTTTTTAAGTTTCAGGTGTTTCAGTGGGTGTAATAGAAAAGTTCTAGGTGAAGGAATAGCTTGGGCTTAAAAATCGTTGCTCTGACTAGAATAGGGAGAAGTGGTTGGAGGAGTTAAGGGTGGATGTGGCGAGATGTATTAGCTGGTGATGGTAATAGTCCAGTGAGAGGTGATTGTGGATGAGTTATGGCAGGTGATGGTGGAACTGGATTTGAGAGATATCTACGAGGTAAAATTAGGACTTGGTTGTTAATTGGGAACATAAGAAAAAGCCCCAATTCTTATTTTGTTTGTTTGTTTGATTTTGGAGGATGGAGAACACTTGGGTTGGTTTTGGATATATATTTTTGGTACTTTAATCCCCAGGAAAAGGAGACTGCTCAAAAATGTTATAGTTCCTATGTACTATGGAATACCATGCAGGCATTAAAAATGATTAAAAAAAAAAAACCTTTCAGATTTGGAAAAATGTTCAAAATATAGTGTTGAAAAATAAGTAACAAAACTGTGTTCACTGTATAACATGTCCTTATTTTTATAATTAAATAACAGTACAGAGAAAAGCCATGTGGAAAGATACACAATAAAGTGTTAACTGTGATTTCTAGGTAGAGTTTTTAGAAGAGTTTTAAATTTGGGCTAAGGCTTTTTTTTTTCTGTTTTTCTACAAAGAACATATGTTAATTGTGTAATATGAAAAAAGGTTATTTAAAAACAGTTAACATTTCAAAAAAAGAAATTTAAGAGCACAAAACAAGAATAAAGTCCCATAGGGATGGCAAAATGGTGGTAACAGCATAGTAATCTCTCCTCCTTTATTCTTGAATGGCTCACCTAGCACCTTCTGGTCAGGACACCTGACAGGGATGCCCAGGGCTCTTTCAGACTTTGAGAGTCAGGGAACAGAAAGGCTAGAGAAAGAGGCTGAGCTGAACTCAAGTCCAGGATTTTGAATCCATGGAGCCTTTTCTGAATTTCTGACTCCCACTAAAGTAAACTCAGCCACCCTTGTATTATTCAGTCCTGTGTCTTTCACTCTGCAGAAATCCACAAGTAATCTATGCCCTCCAGGTCACTAATTCCGTCCCAGTCCTCACCCTACTGATGCATCAGAAGCCTCAGCCATATTGATTTTTCTTTCCTCCTAGAAATAACGCTCTGATCATCCCTATTTGACCAGTAACTTTTCCCCCTTCTCCTCTGATGGTTCTTCTTCATCACCTCAACCTTTTCTTCCTGAACTTTTCTTGTGAATTTTTCTTTTTTCTATCGAGACGTATTCCCTCAGTGATCTCATCCAGCTTCAGCTTTATAGACTCTCTTACACACTGATGACTTCTTTCTTTCTCTACTCCGGATCTCTCTCCTGAAATGTAGACTTGTATATCCAAACCAATGCTTCCATTTGAATTTCTAATAGGCACCTCAAAGTTAATGTGTTCAAAACAGAATACCTGTTCTTCCCCCACTCCCATTTCCAATTTCTCCTCCTCTCTCTGAACAAATAGCTGTAATTGGCAACTACACACTTCCTTGTGCTCAGACCAAGAAACCTTGGAGCCATAACCGACTCCTCTTTTTCTCCTACACTATGTATCTAAAACCTATTGACTCTACCTGAAAAATATATCTAGACTATGGCCTCTTTGTGCCCTGGACCAAATCACACAAATAGCACCTGGATTACTGTCTAGCCTACCACCTTGTTGTTCTCCCTTCCCTGTTCCCCTACCATCTGTTTTCAACTCAGCAGCCAGAGCGAGCCTTTAAAATAGAAGTCGGATTATGTCACTGCGCTGCTCAAAACCTCAAACAGCTAAGCACAAACAGCGCAAATGTCAGAGTCCCTAAAAAGCCTACATGACCCTTGATAATACAACCACAATTTTTCCTTTCTGGCTTTGTCTCTTACTACGCACCCCATCTCAATCCCTCTGATCTGGAGTCATAGCCCTTGCTGTTCCATCCATACCCCACGTATATTCAAGTTTCAGACCCTTGCACTTGCTCTTCACTGTGTCTACGTGCTTTTGCTTCAGAGATCCATCTGGCTACTTTATTTTTTTCAAGTCTTTGCTCAACTATGAGGTCTTCCCTGATATCTCTATAATTGCAACCCATGCACTTCACCATTCACTATTTCCCTTCCATGCTTTATTTTTCTCCATATTACTTACCACCATCTAATGAATGTTATCACTTATTTGTTTCATTTGCTTTTACCCTCTTCCTCACATGTAAGATCCCTGAGAGTAGAGACTTGTTCCCATTTCTTTCCTTCCACTAATCCTAGAGTGGTGCCTGGCATAGAATAGGCATATTTACTGGATGAGTAATAGTAAGTTATAACTTGTATTCTAGTTTCCTGTAGAAAAACGTTTTACCCACTTGCCTGTGAGCTGTTTAAGGAGATGGTGGGTTTCACTGTGTGACGACCACCCCTGCCTCAAAGTGTCTATTACTGCGTCTTATACAAAAGAGATGCTTGCTATATGTTTGTTAATGGAATAATGGACAGCCAGAATCACCCACCTTAAGCAGGGAGCCAAAGAAACAAGGTCATCCAGGAGAGCCCTGCTAATGTGGAAGGTAGGTATAACAACCACCAGAATACCTACTCCAGGTCCCCTCAGCCCACCTGCATTACTGCATCTGCATACAGCCCCCAGTACATTGACATCTGGGTCTACCCTCTTCTCTTCCTGGTAGGAAGTACACCAAGGGGTTAACATCCCTGGGAACTACCCTCCACCATGGCAGGAGGTAGATAAATGCCCAACCTCCTCAGCCTCTGGTCAATGTGGTCAAAATAAGATGGTGCCAGTGATGTTTAAGTATGAGTGGCTGTGAGCTAGTAAATAGGGCATTTAAGGAATCATTGCATGTATTACTGTGTCAAGAACAGGGCTTTACAAAAATGAACTACTGGGACCTCATCAAGATAAAATGCTTTTGCACTGCAAAGGAAATAACCAACAAAACTTATAGGCAACGGATGGAATGGGAAAAGATAGTGGCAAATGACATATCAGATAAAGGGCTAGTATCCAAAATCTATAATGAACTCACCAAACTCCACACCCGAAAAACAAATAATCCAATGAAGAAATGGGCACAAGCCATGAACAGACACTTCTCCAAAGAGGACATCCAGATGGCCAACAGACACATGAAACGATGCTCAGCGTCCCTCATCATCAGGGAAATACAAATCAAAACCACACTGAGATACCACCTCATGCTGGTTGGTCAGAGTGGCTAAAATGAACAAATCAGGAGACTATAGATGCTGGCGAGGATGTGGAGAAACGGGCACCCTCCTACACTGTTGGTGGGAATGCAAGCTGGTGAAGCTCCTCTGGAAAACTGTGGAGGTTCCTTAAAACATTAACAGTAGAACTCCCCTATGACCCAGCAATAGCACTGCTAGAATTTACCCAAGGGATACAGGAGTGCTGATGCATAGGGGCACATGGACCCCAATGTTCATAGCAGCACTTTCAACAATAGCCAAATCATGGAAAGAGCCTAAGTGTCCATCAACGGACGAATGGATCAAGAAGATGTGGTTTATCTACACAATGGAATACTACATGGCAATGAGAAAGAATGACATCTGGCCACGTGTAGCAACATGGATGGAACTGGAGGGTATGATGCTAAGTGAAATAAGTCAGGCAGAGAAAAACAGATATCCTCTGTTTTCAGTCATATGTGGTGGAACAGGAGAAACTTAACAGAAGACCATGGGGGAGGGGAAAGGGAAGGGGGAAAATAGTTGAGGAGAGGGAGGGAAGCAAACCATGAGAGACTCTTGAATACGGAGAATAAACTGAGGGCTGATGGGGGTGAGGGAGAGGGAAGTGGGGTAATGGACATGGAGAAGGGCACTTGTTGGGATGAGTACTGGGTGTTATATGGAAACCAACTTGACAATAAACTATATTTAAAAAAAGAAGAGGGCTTTATATGAAATGCCATCTTAAGTCATTTATTTTCAGTATCCACCAGTGTCTGGCATCTAGTAGGTGTTCAGTGGATGCCTGGGAAATGATCAAACATATACCTTTAACGGTGGGATTCAGCAGTCGTCAGAGCATCCTTAAAGGTCATGACTTGAGAATGTCCTTAACTGTTAAACCTGTGCATGTGTGTTTGTGTGTGTGCGTGTGCACACACATGACCTTGAATCCCCAAAGGAACACCCTTCTCCCATATCTCCTAAGAGATCTAAATAGCAGCTCCTCAGTGCCCTCCCTGACCTGGGAGGTTAGGCCAGGCTGGCCCTGAGATCATCTAGTTAATCCAGTCAGTCCCAGAGCTGGGGCTAGAACCCATGTGTCTAGCCCTCTTCCCCCAGGAGCCACTGTGGACAATCCAAGAAAGTACTTTGGGAGGCTAACAGCCGTGTTTTCAGATTCAATTTCAACAAAGTGTTACCATTTAAGAAAGCCTGCCAAAAAGATAACGGGGATGAAAGAGTGCTCTGTAAAGTGCCATTCAAAGGTTAGCTATCTGAGGTTCACTGCCAAGGTCAACAAACCAAGGCCTGGGTATAGAGCCAGGTCTTAAACTGGAGGAGCTAAAGAAAGGCTGGTCGTTCATTGACCAGTGTATGGGACAGGAGTATATTTGCTGGGACGGACACAGTGGCTAGTCTGTATGCCACGCTCACCCCCACTGCCTATTTTAAGTACAGTGCACTTATGCTAAATAAAACCAATGCTTCCATATATATGTATTAAAACTGATGATTTTTCTGGCCTTGTCTCCTTTTGCCTATGTTTCAGAGGCCACACACTGAACTCCGGCCACCTGCACCACTGGGCAACGGATTGTCTAAGGTTTCCAACCATCTGGGTACATGAGTGTTTTTCTTCCACATTAGTTTACATTTGTCCCAGCTGCATTAGAATTTAGATTCTGCACATACTCTGGCTCCCATAACCACATTCTTTTGCCCTCACACTACCTCTTTGTCATCTAACAACTGAGTGAGCATTGTTTGCCTGGCTTGGCTCACGAAAGGGGACCTCGATGAAGAGTAAACTTCACATTTTCTGGGCTTCCTTATCCTCACGCCCCACACTGGAAGGGCGACCCAGTGTTTGGTGACCTCCCGCATTAGGTTAACGATCTGGGTCTGGGCCCGGGCTGGATAATGAGCCCGTGAATAATGGGGAGCTGATTGTCAGAGCCTTATCTCGGTGAAGCCGAGAGGCAGAGCTCGCTTTGTCCTGGGCTCCCCTGCCTTCTCCCCAAGCATCTTTTCTTAATCTGCCGAAGCTAATGGGTTTATGTGGCAGGCATTCATTCCTTCCAAGCTCCGATTCAAGCGGCTGTGCACCGATTCAGTCTCAGATGTTTCTACACTTAAGGGCTTGTAAAACAGTGAAAGAAAGATAGTAGATAAACTGACAGCCTTCTGTTATAGGCCTGAAAAAAGGCTCTACTTATTTCTGTACTGTAAAAGGAGTCTTGAAAAGCCCGAATAGAGGTACAGAAAAAGAGAGTGAAACAAGAACACTCAAGGCCTAGCACTGCACACAGCCTGCAGATGTATTTCCTTCCACACGTTCCCCAAGCGATATATGCCCATGAGGAGACAAACTTGGAAGCAAAAATTCTACTGCTGCACAACTAGAAAACAAACAACAACAACAACAGGCTAGAAAAAACTTCCTATGTTTTTGTTCTCATTTTCAAGGGGAACAGCCTGATTCCTAAACTTAGGAAAAAATTTACTTAAGATCAAAGCTTGTTGGGGGAAATTAGTACATAAGAACGTCTTAGGTTCTTACTGCTTTTTCAAGTATGTACCCAAGGGGCTGAGCTAGAATCACTGTGGACTCCTAGTCCTAGCCGAGTTAGTAATCTTTCACACAACCCAGGATCCAAACATGACCTATACTTTAAAAAATTGTTCCTAAGAGGGGCGCCTGGGTGGCTCAGTTGGTTAAGCATCTGACTTTGGCTCAGGTCTTAATCTCACAGCTTGTGGGTTTGAGTCCCATGCAGGCTCTGTGCTGACAGCTCAGAACCCCGGAGCCTGCTTCAGATTCTGTCTCCCCCTCTCCCGGTCACTCTCTCTCTCTCTCTCTCTCTCTCAAAAGTAAATAAACATTAAAAAAACTGTTACTAAGAGCTGGCAGGTAGGTAGGCTCAAGGGGTTGGGGTGGTCTCCACTCACCATTGGCTGGGAAGGTCCTCTGTGTCCTACTCCTTTGGCTCAAATTTTTAGCCAGAGTTTAAGAGGTGAGGTGGGGTGAGGCCAAGAAGCACCGTGCACTTTATTTCCAGGCAATAGTTCCTTTAATTCCTCTCAACTCCGGTCCATTGGTATGGCTAAATATCTGAGAGATAGGGAGGGGGAATGAGTGGGAGGGAGAGAGACAGAGGAAGCCAGGTGGCTTCTGTTTGCTTTAAAGTTAGACCACGGAGGGGCACCTGGGAGGCTCAGTCGGTTTAGCATCCGACTCTTGGTTTTGGCTCAGATCATGATCTCACGGTTCTCGTGTGTGAGCCCTGTGTCGGGCTCAGTGCTGCTGGTACGGAGCCTGCTTGGGATTCTCTCTCTTCCTCTCTCTGCCCCTTCCCTGCTCCCTCAAAATAAATAAATAAGCTTAAAAAATTTAGACCATCGAGGGCAAGAAAGAGGCAGGCTTCAGGCACTTGGTAAACTGAAAGCAAACTTCTTTATTGTACACAGTACAGAATATAACGCAGCTTGGCAGGATGCATACGGCCCTGCGCAGGGGAAAGTATTTCAAATCAACTGGCAGGTTAAAGCCTTTCTGCACTGTAGACTTTCCACACTCTGGAAAAGAAGCAAAAACAAAACAACAAAACAAATAAAAAAAAAACCCAAAACCATCCGGGAGGTGCATGAGTCCAATGGGAATGCAACAGTGATGCCGCCATCCTAGGTCCCGTAACAGCACAGGCCACGTAGTTACAGCTGGGGAGGGGGAGCTCGGGCTACAGAGGATTATTTTCATACTTGCTAAGACAGCATAAATTCATCAAAAAGAAAGAAAACCCAAACCAGGATAAGTAAAGAAAGAAAAAACAAATCCTATACAGCATTTACAACAAATAAATCTCTAGCCAGCTGGGGGTAAAATATGCATCTATATATAGACTATGTGGGGGTTAGAGAGCTATAAATATGGTTTGGAAAGAGTCCTTTGATTAGAGTACAATGCTAATTAAGGCCCAAGCTAGAGGTTCAGTACCTTTGCGGGCTAATTAGCTTCCAATAGAGGAAAACGTCATGTTTTCATAGGTATAAAACGCACCCCCTTATCCCTATGAACCTCTCTGCAGATATGCCGCTGGTCTTAAGGGGGACTCTTTGAGATGGTAGCGCACCCCACTCATAGGCAAGCAAATCAAACCTTGTCTCTTCCGCTCACCGAGTCAGCACCGCCTTTCACATACGAAGACCAGCAGTCATTCCTGACGTGCCCGCACAGAATCCTACGAGTAGGGCAGGCAGCAAGGTACCACCACTTGCTAAGAACTCTTGCTCTACTTCGAGGCCAACTTTCACATCGCTTTAGCTGGCTTGTTTAAAACTTTTCCAATATAATACAGCAATCAGGTGGCGAGAAACTAAAATGCTAGCACTGTTTTACCGGTCAGGGTCACACGTACATCTCAAACCCTATTGAATCGTATGCAGGGTTTAAAGTCCAAGATGAAAGAAAAAAAAGAAAAAAAAGAAAACCAAACAAACTGATGAAATGGAAACTGTCATCAGTCACACCCAGGGAGAAATCGCCAGGGTTCCCACCAGGTGGCCAGGTTTCAAATGGGCATGATATGCATTATGTACATACGTTTTCCAGAGAGGGCATGTTAGAGAACGCGGGGAACTATACACATAGAATCTCGGCGGTGTGTCCAGGCTGCCCTGCACACCTCAAAAATGTACAACTCAGGTGCAAATGTTCTATCAGGCTGTCTGGTGCAGAGAGCACAAAGCAGGCAGTAAAGTGGGCTTGGACACTGCTAAGGGCAAGCCCCCAGCAAAGCCCCTTTCAAGCTGCAGCGTCTTCATCAGTCGGCACCGCCCTGCTGAAGGACGCAGTGCGCAGTTACCAAAAGGTTTGTTTTTTTTTTTGCTTTAAATACCAAAACTACAAAAATCAGTTTATAAACTGTTTTTCCAAAACAACCACCAAAACAAAACAATCCCCCCGAATCAAAGCAAAACAAAATACTGTCAAAAGTGTAAATCACCCTTCTGAAATTAAAGCCATCCACACACGGCCGTGTGACTGGGAAGAGAAAGGGGGCTTGTTCTACTTGGTGACCACATGGCTAGAAGGTTCCCAAGAGTAGCAATGATTTATTATTTGAGAACCATGGAGTGGGCAACAGCTGTTCTCACTTTCCCCCCCGCCTTCTTTCTAGACCAAGGGGGAAACATTTCAGATTGAGCTAGAAGAGCTCTCCAAATTGTAAGATCTGTTTTTAACCCTTCACGGTTTGAGCCTCCCCAACTTTATAGCCTATCTACTATTCTATGGGTTTGTCATCTCTGGTTCAATAAAGTGTGCAAATCAGAGCCCTTCTATGTAAAGGCAATTAGTAGTCCATGATCGATGCAGATTGTCACACACTCCGTCCTGGTTTGTGGGCACTAACCTGAACAAGGTATTGCTTTGCATATATTGTCCATGGGAAGGAGGCTCCATTTCAATCTCTTCCCAGAAACCTTGTCAGGGTCAGAGGTGAGGCACCAGTCTTTTGGTGGTTTTCTGCCCCTCCCTGTCCCCACTCCCCAGCCAAGGTATCTGTCTTTAAGGGCGCCACTCCAGAGACAGCTTGGGTTCTCCAGATAATACTCAAAGGGCAAGCTTTAGGAACAGCCAAAAACACAAACAAAACCACTGCCCTCGTTTGCCTGAATGGGAACTGCTAGCTCTAGGGTTTGGCCGCTTAGCCACTCGGAAACTTAGTAAGCAAAGCCTTCGGCATAGGGGAGGCTGCTGCAGCGATCCATGTCCAGGAGGTAAGCCGGGTTGTCTTCAAAGTGGGTCAGTGGCAGGGTATCCTCCTCGTTGAGGTGACACTCGGACTCTGCTTTCAGGAACGGACGCTGGTTGTCAGGGAAGGCCATGGAAAAAAGGGCATCCGGGTCACAGACAAATTTATAGACGTATCGCTCCCCAGCGACCTGAGAGAGAAAACACACCTTATGAAGGCCCAGCCAGAACAGGGCTTTGGAGGGAAACCAAGGGTAGGATAGTGAGATATTTGAATGTCATCGAGTTCTTAAAGAGCCAGGAACCAAAGGAGGCTCTTAGTAGCGGATTGTTCAAATCACTCAGATTTACTCTGATCAATCTTGGGGACCTGTTAGCTGCCAAGCGTTTTGTTGACACAAAAGCAGCTCGGCAGTTGAAAAAGAAGATATCTGAATTTTAAATGCTTATTCGTTATTTTGTTTTACTTATTTGGTAGGCTCTTTTATTTTAAATTTTAAAATGTTTTTCAATTTACTTTTTAGAGAGAGAGAGAATCCCAGTGCAGAGCCTGGTGTGGGGCTGGATTCCACGAACCTGTGAGATCATGACCTGAGCCAAAATCCAGAGTTAGACGCTTATCTGACTGAGCTACCCAGGCACCCCAAGGCTTTTCTCTTTCTAAGTTTTTAAAGTTTATTTATTTTGAGAGAGAGGGAGAGTGAAAATGTGTGAGCTGGGGACGGACAGAGAGAGAATCCCAAGCAGGCTTCAAACTGTCAGTGCAGGGCCCACCATGGGGCTCTAAATCAGGAACCAAAGATCAAGACATGAGCCAAGACCAAGAGTTGGATGCTTAAATGACTGAGCCACCCACGCTCCCCTAGATAGGCTCTTTTAGAGGGAGATTCTCACTGTGTTATGATCATTACTTAGGAAGAAAGTTATGCTGAGGCTGGTGCTTAGTGTTACAAGGGAGATTAAAAGTGTTCATAGCAGCATTCTCCACAATAGCTAAAGCATGGAAAGAGCCTAAGTGTCCATCAACAGATGAATGGATCAAGAAGATGTGGTTTATCTATACCATGGAATACTACATGGCAATGAGAAAGAATGAAATCTGGCCATGTGTAGCAACATGGATGGACCTTGAGGGTGTTATGCTGAGCGAAATAAGTCAGGCAGAGAAGGACAAATATCATATGTTTGCACGTATAGGAGGATTAGGAGGAACTTGACGGAGGAACAAGGGGGAGAAGAAGGGCAGAAATGGTGGGGGAAAGGGAGAGAAGCAAACCATGAGAGACTCTTGAATGCTGACAAAAACTGAGGACTGATGGATGTGGGGGGAGGGGGGGATGGGCATGGAGGAGGACACTTGTGGGGATGAGCACTGAGTGTTATGTGGAAACTAATTTGACAATAAACTATTAAAAAAAAACAAAAAAGGGAGATTAAAAGTGAAATGCATTAAGTCAGACCAGGTTTTCAGTTACTTCCAAGGTTCACAGTCTTCATAGTACAACTTGGTTATTGTGAAGGGCTAGGAATTTGATCAGAGAGCTTATGTGGGAATTTAAATTTGTTCTAAAGCCAAATAGAATTACTTTTTAGCTTACCTGTGGTTTTAAATTATGCATCCCATGGTTGTGCTACATTGAAGAACTGTTAACTACCTTTTAATAAATTTTATGCATGATAATATTATTTGAACCAAAAGGCCTTGATTCAAAGGCCTCATGATGTAGTTTGATGAGCCATTTAGGTCAACGGGATCACCTGTTCTCTGCTGATTGTTTAGCATCAGTACAAGAAGACACATAACACTCAAAATCAAACCTGATAATGCGCTTCTTGGGCAATGCAAAGGGGCAAGGGAAGGCAGCTAAAATTACTGATAAAATAAACATTTTAGGCTTAACAATTCGAAAGATTGAGTTTAACCCTGCCCTTCAGTCATTCTGTTGTGATTGTAAACTCCTTTAAAATTTTTTTAAAAAAATGTTTATTTTTGAGAGAGACAGAGAGAGAGAGAGAGGGGGAGGAGGGGCAGAGAGAGTGAGACAGAATCTGAAGCAGGCATCAGGCTTTAACCTGTCAGCACAGAGCCTGATGTGGGCTGGAACCCATGAACTGCGAGATCATGACCTGAGCTAAACCATCAGGTGCCCCATAATCTCTTTATAATTGCAGAGATATGGGTTTGCTTCCAAATCCTGGGTTTAAAAAATCTGTGGCTATAGAGCCAGGTTGTAGAGGTAATAGTAGAATTATCCTAATAGGTCTCAGATGCCTGGGTGGCTCAGACAGTTAAGCATCTGACTCTTGATTTTGGCTCAGGTCATGATCTCATGGTTGTGAGACTGGGTCCTGTGTTGAGCCACACATTGCACTCAATGCTGAGCATGGAACTTGTCTAAGATTCTCTTTCCCTTTCTGCCCCTCCCCCAGTCACATTGTCTCTCTTTCTCACTAAAATAAGTGAAATTAAAAAACAGAATTATCCTAATAAGGCCTGAAAGCTTATGTTATGGTGATACTTCTAATCATCAGAACATGGCTGTATGCACCAATGTTCTTTGGAACTTAAACACCAGGAATTAGGGGCTATGCATGAAACTGGACAGTTAGCATTTTCACCAAAGCAAGACTTAAGGGTGGCAGACGTACCCAATTAATCATCCCTATTTAGATTTTTTAAGCCACACACTTACACTAAATCTTGGATTCCTTCCCTCGAAAGCCAGTACATGTATGTAGAAGGGTGAGGCAGGAGGGCATAGTGGAAACAACATGAGATCAGGGCCCAGGAGTTGATGGCTTCCCATCCTGGTTCAGTGACTAATGAGTCTTAACCTCTGTGAACCTCAATTTTCCCTTTCAAAAATTGAGGGTATGGGACTACAGCTTTTAAAAATTTTCTCCCCACATGGGCATGCTATCGTTCATCTTTAATTAGTTCTCATTTATTCATGGGTCATGTGATCAATAACAAAAATCCCTAACACTGACTGGATAGTGCATTATTATCTCTGGAACATTTTCCCATAAATTACCCTGTGAAACTGCTGCAGCGTTTTTTATCTCCATTTTTATTGGGAATAGAGGCTTTGGGAGGTTAATACAAAGCATACAACTAATAAATGGGAGTGTTAGGGTCTGAACACATCCAAGTTCATTCCTGTGCCTTCCTTTACTCTTTGTCTGCTTTATTCTAAGATATGAAGTTCTCTTCTACTTCCTTAAAAAACAAAGACCTAGTCATAGAGACAACTAGTTCAAGTTCCAGACTGAATCTGGAGTTGGGAGCAGCAAAGGAACAATAGCTCTTCTTCCTGAATTTAGGACTCCACCTAATAGTATTAACATTAAAGCTGGGGCAGGGGTGGGGGGGAAGTATGTGTGTGTAAAGTTTGGGGGAAAATGGAAAGTGATTGCTAATGCGTTTAGGGCTTCTTTATGGGGTGATAAAATGTTCTAAAATTGATTGTGGTGATGGTTGCACAACTGTGAATATATTAAAAACCACTGAATTGCACACTTTACAAAAAGGGGAAGTAGAATAAAGTGATTGCCCATTCTAGAGTATTTATCAACTCTGTGCCAAGCACTGAAGTGAAACCCTCCGCCCTGCCCCAAGGGAGCACTCCTGTGGCAGATATTGACAAGTAATGAGTAATTTACAATAAAGAGAGAAGGACTATGATAGAGATATGTGTTAGTATCACTGGTACTACTGGAAGCAGCAAAGGGGACTCAACCCAAGGACTTCAGATTCTTGGAGTGATAAGAATCACTGGCTGGCCAGGTAATGAACAGACTAGGAATGTTCTAATTCTTAAACAGAATGATAGTTGAATGTGGGTTTTTTTTCCTTCATTTTTTAAATATGCTTGATGACTTACATGCATGTGATGTATATTCTTTGGTAAACAAACACTACATTAACTAGAAGAAGATGGCTGTGCAAGTGACAGAGGTCAAGTGCAGGTGAGGAAACAGATATTAGGTGATGGTGCCCAGACTGGGAATAGCCTTACTGTCTGTATGAAGTTATTAAAAGGGCCATAAAACTTTACTTTTATCTTTACCTTACTTCTTTATCCAGAAAACCATGAAAAGCTGTTTAGTATTTGTTAAGGTGGTGAGAGGAATATGGGGTCGCATTACCACCTGCCCATGAGAAAGATAAACCTGGCTTCAACACAGACAGGTTCTCAACAACAACAGCCAAATGCTTCTGCCAAGTGCATCTTACCAGCTACCGCCAGACTACCGCAATGTGTAAATGTTAGAGTCTGGGTAACAGCACAGCATAAAATATGGTGGCTAAGAAAGATGAACCAATGATTTGCCATTGCCATCTTCTGCCTACGCACAGGACTTTCAGACTGTGGTCCTCTCACCACCCACCCCAATAAGGACTTTGTACTGGCTTCCTCAAAACACACTTCATGCTTTATTCTGCAAACAACCTGCTACCAGGTGATTCTGCTGCCACTTTATAAACCTTGGGTTTTTAACTTGAGTTCCAGTTTCTACAGGTTCAGAAAGAGAAATAGGATTTCCTTACTCCCCTAGCACTATTGAGAATACTAAACCTGAGCCGCTCTGGAAAACAATGTGGAGGTTCCTCAAAAAATTAACAATAGCACTCCCCTATGACCCAGCAATAGCACTGCTAGGAATTTACCCAAGTGATACAGGAGTGCTGATGCATAGGGGCACATGGACCCCAATGTTCATAGCAGTGCTTTCAACAATAGCCAAATTATTGGATGGAAAGAGCCTTTATCCATCAACTGGTGAATGGATAAAGATGTGGTTTACATATCCAATGGAAAACTACTTGGCAATAAGAAAGAATGAAATCATGCCATTTGTAGCAACGTGGATGGAACTAGAAGGTGTTATGCTGAGTGAAATAAGTCAGTCAGAAAAAGACAAATATATGTTTTCACTTACATGTGGATCTGGAGAAACTTAACAGAAGACTGTGGGGAAGGGGAAGAGGAAAAATAGTTACAAACAGAGAGGGAGGGAGGCAAACCACAAGAGACTCTTAAATATAGAAAACAAACTGAGGTTGGATGGGGGAGAGGGGAAAATGGGTGATGGGCATTGAGGAGGGCACTTGTTGGGATGAGCACTGAGTGTTGTGTGTAAGCCAATTTGACAATAACTTATATTAAAAAAGAATATTAAACCAAGATAGTTCGAGATCTAGGTGTTTTGACAATTGAAGGCTTCAACTCAGCTCTTATGGGAGTTGAGATCTTCAAGTTGATCCCCTCATGTATTATGGATGTAACAGTTAGCCTAAGTTTCTGGACATTTTGGTAATCAGAGGCAGTTTAAATAAAGCAGAGGAGGCTAATTTTCCTATAGTGTGTTCTACATATAACCTCTGGTTTCTGTGTACCCAAGAGCATTAAGAGTGCTCTTTTTATCTCATTTGACTCTTATCTTAAGTTTGTTTTTCCAAGAGTTTTTCCTACCACAGAATCACTTACAAGGCTAACATTTCTCCCAGCCATTATAAACAGTCTTATTACGGAAGCCCTTGACATCTTCTTTGAAAGTGGTCAGAGTGGTCTAGGTGCCTCTCATCATTGCTCACCTTCTGCATGATGCCCTTTTCATAGTAATAGCGTAGAGAACGGCTGAGCTTGTCATAGTTCATGGCTGGCCGGTTCTTCTGGATGCCCCAACGCCGAGCAACCTTAAGAGATAGGAAAACAGAGAGCAATGGAAACTCATTCCCTGGGCCTGGTGGTTTTCTCCCAATCCCAGTAGAGCCAGTTCTATAATCTGACTGCTATGGTCAATGATCCATTTCCCTGACCTGGAAGCAAAATCACTTAATTCCATCAGGACCAGACATTCAACAAAGGTGATGATTCAGTCACAACCGCTAAGAGGTGAGATCTAGAGGTGGAAGAATCCTAGCACTTTAAGATTGCAGAGGGCTTGGCTAATGTCCCAGAGGAAGCAGACTCTCTACTGTTTCTCCACATATGAATTATTGACCAATACCCATAGACCATTAACATGTTGCCATTAAGTGCTATGGTTTCTGTAGCAGTCAATAAGGAATAATTACAGTGGTCATTCTTGAAACATTAGAAACACACTAGTGAGTTGCTAATGGGCCAGCAGAGCAAAAGTTCAATTCTAATAAGATTGGCGAGGGGCTGGGAGCTGTTTACTTACTGCAGCTCATGGAGTAAGGGGGAACCGGATCATTCCAGCCCACTGCCATCCAATCCTCTGCTCCCAGCAGACTTACAGAATGGACATTAAGACATGCAGTGCCATTATCCACTTAATGAAAAATTAACAGGGCTTCCCAAACAGTTCTGAAGTGCATTATACCCTACCCAGGCCACCTGAGGTGCAGTGATGGGGAGATGTAACAGGAGCTTTGGGTGAAGAAGCCTTATAGCAAGAAAACTTCCTAGTAGAGTTTCCCAATCGTCAGGACAGCCAAGCAACTTCTGTTCTCAAGTATCTCTACACCCAAATCCCACTTGTAAAGCTGACTGTCCAAGTCGGAGAAGAATAACTCTAGAAATGTGAGTCTCCTCAGAGGTCTTTAAGTGTATGTAAACCAGGGATTCATGTTTTGAAAATTTGAGGTCGCTTTTGGAAACTTAAAACAACAACAACACAACGACAAAATAACTGTATTCCTTTGATGTTTAAAAAACCAGATGTTACACACGGAATGGGAAGTACAAAGACTGCAAACGGGTAAGTGGATCATAAAAAAAGCACTTCACTTAAAGCATTTCCTTAAAGTATTTGGGCAGAATGAAAGCAACATCTTCTGAAATCAGGATTCTAAACTGACCTTTAAAAAATACCAGAAATGATCTGATAAGCAAGGAAGAATGCATCTGTCCTAATTACATTAGAATAATTCAATAGCCATGATTCCTCTCTGCCTTGCAACAGACCGTGTAAAAGTTAACTTTCCATTCATTTGCCTTGCACCCCCATGGCACACATGATGTCCCTGGCTCTCCTTCCTCCACACTGCACCCATTCAACTCCATCTTTGAGATAACGAAAAAGGCACAGTTAACCAAAAATTCACCCCTTGGTTAGAGAAGATAAACATTTTAAACCAGCAGAAATAGTGGTAAAAGGGAAACCTGCTAAATTAATACCTGTTCAAAAGCAATGACAGCATAAAGCTGTCCTTGAAGTACTGTGAGCCCTCCAGTGATGCAGGGGGCCTTAAAGAAGCCCAGCCTCAATGTCTTAACTATAGTCAGTGGTGGAAACCAATTCTTGAATATTCTCCAACTTCAGCCTCGATCTCTCCTTGCTGTTACTTGCATACGTGATAGCTTACTGGAGAGAGGCTGTGCATATGCACTGACTTTGAAGCAGCTCTGGTAGCCATAGTTACTGACTCATCCTCTGGGGCCAGGGCCCTGTGATTCAACAGCCCTCCCCAGGGCTACTCCTTCCACAGGAAGGCATGATGCGGCACAACTGCAAGCTGCTAGAAATGAGGGCTGCCCCATTCTGGGGGGGAGGGGAGCAGGCAATAGCTTGTCAGCAGCTCTTTCTTTCATTTTTCCATTCATTACTTTGATAACATGCCTCTTGAGGATGGAGGCTGAAAGAGTTAAAAAAACTCACATTTCTTTTCCTCCCTTTTCAAGAGAGAGCAAGCCACAGCACAGGGAGCGATTCTTTCTAGCAGCCCATCCTTTTAAACCTCCCCATGGCATCAGTTATCTGCCACATGTTCAACAAACAACCCTACCCCCCAAAATATTCATTAATGCAGATTCACAGTTAAAATGGCTCCAGATTAAAGCCGAGTCAGTCATAATTGAGAGGGTGCTAAGCTGGATGACTATCAAAAGACATTTGATTAGGGGGCCTGCCAAAACGCAGTTCTAAAACCACAATTTCCATGCACAGTGTAATGGATATTATGGATAATTACCCAGAGTGCACTACTCAGCCACACAGCTGCCTACAATTACGTCCCAAACAGCTTCCTCCTCCGCTTCACCCTTCAAGCTCCCCCCATGACAACGTCTTACAGCTTTTTCGAGGAGTTGGTATCTTCCTGACTTTAACAAAGAGTAGGGACAGCAAAGTTATACAACCAGTAGGTTAACTCAACCGACACTGCAGGCTGCATGTCCTGAGACCAAAGTGCATACGCGGAACAGAATCGGTCCTAGAACATCAGAGAATGGAACATTCAGAGTTCAGGGAATGCTGGGGGATTTCAGGGTGGGGTGGAAGGAAGTACTTCCTGAAGAAACAAAGTTGTCTGGTCAGCAGAGGGAGGCTCAAGGCCACTGCAGGCCTCTGGTGTGACTTGGCTACTTGGCATTTATGAGCATTTGGGATTAATATTAGTTTCTCTATTAAGTATAAAAGCAGCAGCCCCTTACCATCTGTTCATCACTGTCTTTACCACGGGTAGGAGAGCAGAAGATTCAATAACAGCTTTACAAAGGGTCGTAACCAGGTTTACCTGCAGTTGCACAGCCTGTGCTGAGGCCCGAGGCAGTGGCAATAAAGTAATAAAAGCTCCTGTTTGTGAAATGAGATAAATCAATAAGGGCTGCCCACATGACAGATTCGCTTTCAAAAAGCCTCAGTGAGTCTAGGCAACATGCTTTCCTCAAGCGTCATATAAACCAGGCCGTGTTCTCAGCAAAAAGAATGTGGAGTGGGGGGCTCGCCGGTAGGGCTCCATTTCTACATGACAGCCCAGAAGAAACCTTGGAAAAACCCAGTAGTACCAAACTCTGGCTTTGAAGGGAGGCTGAGTCTTAACAGAAACTGTTTATGATAGATGACACGTTTCCGTTTTCACCAATGATCCAAGACAGGGAACACCGTACAGCTTCTTTTAGAACTGCCTTTAATGAAGCCTTCCTCACCCTCCCATCAGTCAGGATTCTTTATAAATTTCCAATCCACATCCCTTTTCTCATCTTAACTTTCAGATCATTCTCTTCCTCTAAACCAAGTGCCAAGTGGTTGCTTCCTGCTGTTAACCCCCAGACCAACTTATCCCCCTGGTGTGGTGAGGTGAGCCTTGGAGCTAATCAGAACATCTAAAACTGTAGTTCTTGCTCAAATGCCTTCCCAGAGGACTGTTCCCCATTTCAATCAAATCCAACCCAAAGATACCTTTTGCTCCACTGGTTTAATATATAATGCATAGGTATATGCTATCAAAAGAAGCCTATGTTAAGATCTCCAGGGCAGGGTCTCCCCCCTACCCCATTTATGATCTCTTTAGATTTTAAATCAAATAGAAATTTAAAATCAAGGTTTTGGAATATGCCAAACTGAAACCATGATTTAATTCACTTTGTTATGTGATATTCAGGAAAGGGAGGCTGTGTTATTTTCTCCATCGAAGAAATGGTACTGGTGCTGTCTGTAGGCCTATCAGTCAGTAGTTCTGGGCAGAGGGCAGTAATAATGTTTCCTTTTCTATTAAAGTAATGAAGTTTTGGGGTCACCTCTCAACTATTGTGATGCCATGTGATACACTTAAAAAAAAAAAAACTAAGCTCCTAAGATCAACCCATTTCTGATCACTTTATTTCTCTAGGTCAGAGCTATCTGAAATATGCAGTGGGGCAGTTGCATCTTATGTTACCAAAATGTCATACAATATGTTCGTGTAGCCTCAAATATAGCCTGCGACAGAAGAGGACCGACACCAAAACAAGCTGGTATCACGGAAACGACACTTGAGAAAGACTTTCCAAGATGGAAAACAGACGCTATCTGAATGCAAGTCTTGGTGGCCTCACTCTCCAGATTATGCAGACGCTTAACTAATACTTTTTGTGTTTTCTACAGTGGAGAATGCTGCCTGTCCCCAAATTGTAAATTGTCCTATCGATAGGAAGAGAACCACCAAGCCCACTGGCCAGGTCAGAATGTGAATGAGAAGGAAGAGCGTATTTCACACAGTGAAAAGCCTCAATGGAGAACGAAACAAGAACACACATCATCACCATCACCATCACCATCAGTCGATCGAATATCATCCAAGTCCAAGACCGGTGCTTACCTCCTCAGGTTCAATCAGCTTGAACTCCATGCCACGGCCCGTCCAGGCAATGAAGTGGGCATTGGCTGGGTCATCAAGCAGGGTAACCAGGAACTGCCAGAGCTGAAGGGAACCTCGCCTCTGGTAAGGGGGCCCCTCCCGATACATGGTGGGCTCTTGTTTGACTTTGCCTATTTGGGACAAGGATGCACACGCAATACTTTAGTCTTAAGTTTCTCAGGTTTCTTAGGCATGAAGGAATTGTTAATGCCAGCTTGGTGTTAACAACACTGACCGAAGCACTGTGACATCTCCAACACGCTGGCTTAGTGACAAACTGGGGAGGCTGCTTACCTTCCAGTCTCTCGGGAACCACGCAAGTGTCATCAAAGTACAACCGGGGATCTTTTTCATATGAAAAACCTGAAGGAAAATTTAAAAAGAAAAACCATGTTGCTTAACAAATTCCATCTGTATTCTACTAAAACTCTAGATTCAAGGACTAAAATGGGATCCTACTATTTCAGGTCTGAAGCCCTATTAGTTGCCATATGTATGCCACTCTGAATTTGGGGGGCTTCAAAAGGACTTATGTTTGTGTTCTGATGCCTTAGTCAGAGAGGCATCGATTCCTGCTATTCGAGCTAAGACTGCAGGGAAGCGCTGAGTCACCAGTAAGTTCCTTCACATCTTAGTATGAGGTCTGTGTGGGTCATTGTTGCTGTGGCTAAGCTTTTATATCTGAAAAGACATCTCATCTATTTCAACTGGCCTAGCTGGGAGGATCTGGTTGATCTGTACGTAGTCTTGCCATTTTCCTTCTAGCAAATATTAATTTCAACCTTTCTTATGAATTGTCTAGGCTGTCACTGTACCTCATTCAATTATAAAGGAGCTTGGAGGGTAGACAATGTTGCCAAAATGAGTAAAGACAGGGCCTGGGGAGGTCGGTGACCAGCAGTAAGTTTAAAAGCAAGTTGGAGGTATGATCACCTGACATAATGGAAGAAATCTGAAGGGACTTTCTAGCAATAAAACTTGTTGGTTGTACAGACAGCAAAACAGAGGTCAAAAAAGGGGAACTGATGGGTTGAACACACGTAAATGGAAATGAAAGGAAGGTAGGGCAAAAACCGAAAGGGGTCAAGAAGGAAGGATGGCCAGCATTCTCAGTTCAGAAACCCTTCATATGCACTCAGTGCCGACCACCATGTCATGCCACCAGGTGCCCTAAGAAGATCAGTGTTCAAGTCAAAGCCAGTTGATAGACAGACTTGATGGGGATCACATCCCTCCCTGTGGCCTAGCCTGTGTCCAACGTGTGAGTAGCCAGCACACTGTTCTGTACCAGCACACTCCTCGGGAGAGAGCCCCAGCAGCTCCTGTGTGCTAAACCACGTGCCCTGTTCTATCCATCTGGCTGTGCGGTACAGGGTGTGTGTCGGGTATGCTGTGGGGAGAGGCCAGGGGAGCTGCTCTGCGGTGAAGGACCAGCATTAGATGCTGAGAGGGATCTGCTAGAACTTGAAAACCCCATGGGTAAGGACGTCACAAAATAATCTGCTGTTCTCTCTTCACAATCAGCCAAGATCAAGTTCTTCTTGGCAGGGCCAGCACCATTTTTAAGAGGCCTGGGATGGGAAAGCACTGCCCAGCGTGGAGGAAACTGAGATTATTTTGAGGTTCGTTATTATTCTCAGCCCCAAGCACTACTTCCGTTTGTTTAACAACATCAAAGGAGGCATGTTTTATTGGCATTTATTTATTATTTAATCCAATAAATATTTATGGCAGGCACGGTGTTAGAAGGGGACAGAGAACGAGAAGAAGACGTGGAGTTTGTATCCCGACTGGTGGAGAAAAAGTGAGACCTGGGGTAGTGTGGAGCATTAAGGAATGCGGGCCCTGGAGCCAGACTGATGGACCTGGGTTAGCTGCATGACCTCTCTGGGCTCCAGTTTCCTTATCTGCAGACAGGGGAAGACAGTAGCTCCTATAGTGCTGTGTGAGAATACAATGAGTTAATATATATTCTGTTACACTGATCTGTTTTATCTTCATACCAGGATGCCAAGAGCAGCTCCTGACACATAAATGTACCATAAATGATAGCTTAAAAAAATTAAGGTAGTAATTGTACATTGTGATAAGTACATTAAGAAATTAATTGGATAACGTGAGAGCTTTCTTTTATATTCTCTGTCGTGGATTCTGAATTCCTTGAGGACAAGGACCATGTCTTGAATATCTTAGTACCCTCATGTCATCTCATACATAAGTGCTCAACAAATTTGAATAAGTATGAAAGAACCCATTAAAAAAGATTTAAAAACACAATTTTAACTTTTTTGAGAGTGAGAAAGAGCGCACACATGCTTGTGAGACTGGGAAAGGGGCAGAGGTAGAGGGGAGCATATTAAGCACGCTTGATACTCAGCCCTCCATGCAGGGCTCGATCCCACAGACCTGGGATCATGACCTGAACCAGAATCAAGAGTTGGACATTCAACCAACGGAGCCACCCAGGCGCCCCTACAATGTTAACTTTTAAGTCAGGGATTCAGTGACTCCTATGTTATATTTATTTTCCAATCTGGTATGAGGAAACTCACTTTATGACAAACTGTTATACTTTATATTATCAACAAGAATCACATAACCCTTCATGTTTCTTTTTTCTTTTTCTTTCTATGGCCTTGGCTGCCAGGAAGCTATACATTTCCTGACTTTCTACATGGATTTTAACACTCCAGTGATGTTCTAATGGCCTTTATTGTCATTATGAATAAACTCCTTCAACATTTACACATCTGTCAAACTTGCCATATTATTTTTGGTGCTGTTCTCCTTCTAGGTAAGGATAATACATTCACAGCAAACAGGAGGGGGAAAAAAGTACATCTAGATGAAATCCTAGGTTTGGCTTTCAAACAAATCAGATGAAGGCCTGCCGGTGACTGTCGTGTTGGTATCTCTGTGGTCACTAGTCCCTGCCACATGAGGTTCTCTAAAACATCTGCAAGATGCTCTTGGTTTAAGTGAAATTTAAGTCAGTTAAATTTGCACCAGCAGTTACATCAGTTGTGGCCACAACCACCCAACCACTCCCCTGAAGGTGGCAGGAAGGAAAGACCTGTGTGAAGGGCCTAGTGGAAATGAAAGATTCACGCACTCTGCAGAGATTCTAGGTGAACGCTAAGGCGGGGCGGCTATCTTAGTAATCACAGATGCCAATCAGAAACACTTGTTTCACTAACTGGCACCTGTGGTCAAATCTATATAAATAAGAAGGAGAAAAAAAACCCATGTCATGGTAATTTAGAGCTATGAAGAATGCAGGTCTTTTTGCAAGTAGCTTCCCCTGTGTGTGTGGGGTCAGGGTAAGGAATGGGAAAGAGGAGGAGGAAACACACAAACTCGCCAGATATTCTGTGTGTAGTAAGCAGCCCAAAGCTTTACTAAAAATATTTCCTTTAAGAGCATGCTCCTTCCTAAATGTTGTAATTATGCAAAATGTTTTCCTCCCTCTCTTCCCCCACTCCCTCCCAGTTTGCCTGCTGCAGACATCAATTGCTGCCGCAGAAACATTCGGGAACCTGGAAGAGAGCCCCGCACAGCTGTGCCGGTCGCAGTCAGAGGTCCAGTAGACAGCCCATCCTTCCCAGGGCTGGACACGCTCTCAGAATATTCTTGGGCACCCAGGGCAACCACTGGGTCTCCTCTCTCACTAGGCCACTGGGAAGCAGCGTACAAATATGAGCAGATGCTTCCTAGTGCTGTCTTACTGGCTCTTCAAGTTGCCTCAAAACCTCTAGAGAACAGTGGTTGTCAACCTTGGATACACATTGGAATCACCTGGGGAACGTTAAAAACTACTAAGCCTAAGCCCTCCCCACCCCCACCGGAAGTTCTGAGTTCCTTGTTCTGGGTGAAGCCTGGACACCAAAAGTTTTTTTTGTTTTTTGTTTTTTTTTTTNGATTTGTATTTCCCTGATGAGGAGGGATGCTGAGCATCGTTTCATGTGTCTGTTGGCCATCTGGATGCTGGACACCAAAAGTTTTAAAAGGTCCCTAGCTGAGGGGCATCTGGGTGGCTTAGTCAGTTAAGCGTTCAACTTTGGCTCAGGTCACGATCCTGTAGCTCGTGAGTTTGGGCTCTGTGCTGAGCACATTGGGCTCTGTGCTGACAGCGCAGAGCCTGGAGCTTATTTTGGATTCTGTGTCTCCCTTGCTCTCTGCCCCTCCCCCACTCGCACTCTGTATCTCTTTCTCAAAAATAAACAAACATTAAAAAAAATGTTTTAAAGCTCCCTAGCTGACTTTAACATGCAGCCAAAGCTGCAACTCATGACACTATACTAGTCCTCAAACTTGAGCGCTCATCAGGACCACCTGGAGGGCCTGTCACAACACAAAGTCCTGGTCCCCAGCCCTGAAGCCTCTGATTCTGTAGTGTGGGGTGGGTCCTGAGAATCCACATTTCTAACAAATCCCAGGTGAAGCTCATGCCATGGGTGTGGGGAATCACACTGCTCTATACACTTAAAGAGAGAGATATATGGAAAAAAAAACGACAAAATTCTGGGGAAAATATTCTAAGAAAAAAACCCCCTTCCCTATTTAAGTGTCCAGAGAAGTCCTAAACCTACCATCATCTCAAGTTGTGACATAGTTCCCCAGTTCCAATTTAGGCCAATAACACTGTATACAGCCATATAAAACCTTGAATGGAAATGTGGAAACCGGATTGGTTTACTTTTCCTTCATGTTATTCCATCAACTCTTAAAAGTTAAAGTCATCCCTATTGAAGCTGATGGTAGCACTCACTGTGTTCAGGAGTGTGCCTCAAAATAAAGATTACCATCAATTAGCTCTCATTTTCAAGACTTAAGAAAGGCTTAACCTCTGATCTCAAATCTTAGCCTAGAAACTGAGCATGTTAAGCTTCCTTGAATATTATTTTAAAAACCATTACTTGCCTTCATGGTTGCTGGAGAAATAACCCCCTCTGATATAGGATGACTGGCAGTTAGGCACTTCTGGAAGAGAAACAGACATATACTTTGTCAATAGTTTCTGCAGGTGAATTAGCATATGGTTTGAACTGCACCTCGCCAGTAAAGCCCCCTAAAGCTTCCCCTACCCCAAGGTCATGTCTTTCTGGTCCTGTCTGAGGAAGGAGGTAAGCAACATGGGGAACACTACCACCCACCCTTTGAAAGAAGGACTCTTGACTCCCAATCAAGGGAACAAGGAGGGAAAAAATGATGCTTTGCTCTCATAACATTTTAGAAATTCGCTAACACCAAATCTGGTGATGGAGTTAATGGCAGAGAAAGAAACTCGTTTTCAAAAGGCCAAGCTTGGCCTTTTGTTTCTACTGACTCAGGAGCTTTGGGGTTTGGAGAGGGAGGAGGGGTGCTTTAGATCTTTCCCAATTTGCTCCCCGTTACAGCTGATGGTCACAACCAATTCTACTCTAATGGGTGAGGCTGCTTTTTAGGCCAAAGAGATGAGGGGATTTAAGGTTAGGCAGCAAGGACAAGAGCTGGCAGGAGGGAAGAGATTGCTGTTTGCAAGTACATTTCCCCATGTGGGAACTGGTAGAATGAAACCCATGCTCAACTCTTCTTCAAGCATCACATTATCAAAGTGTCTACAAAGGGGAAAGCTGGTGAGTTGAGATGTGCCCAGTTGGGACACACAAATTACAGATATGGTGACATCTGCTAAATGTCTTGCATTCAGGGAGTGGTCTGGGGTAAAAAACTCATCAGTACAGATTAAAATGTCAATCCCAAAGGAAAAATGTTGCTGGTCATCCTTGCTCCTGAGAAAAATACATCAAAGCCTTCAGAAGGAAAGCCAGGAGGAATTTCATAAGCTATCAATACCTATACACTTGGTAATTTTTTTTTATCATAAAGCAACAGATGTCTGCCTTCTGTCTACCTCCCCAAGCTTTCCCATAACCCATTTCTGCCTGGATTAAGCAATCTACATATTATCTCCCAGAAGGCCAAGAGCAAATTCTATATCCTATTCCATTTGCAAAAGCCATTCAAATACATACTGCCACTCCCTTCCCAGGAGTCTTCAAGAAAAACACCCATGGAAAAGGCTGAAAACCCACTCACCACCCTCAAATTCCCTCAGCACCAACTGCAAGAGTGAAAAAATTTAAGTAACTTCTGAAAGAAGAGGAGGAAACAAGTTTCTAAATGTGCGGACTGTATAATCCCAACCCTCCTTTCCCCTAATGATCTCATTAAATGTGCCTGGCCTACAAAGTATGTAGTTGGTGAAAATGTGTGGGGTGGCAGGGGGAAAGCCCCCAGTACAGCTTCAACTTTGTGATATGCTTCCATTTCTAGACAAGAGGTCTCATAACCAGACAATAGGTGCCCTAAGTGCCCTAACATGTTACCTCTCCCCATGTATACCAGCAGCCTCTGAAAGCCACCAGGAACTTTCCCAGATGAAAGCATTGCAACAGGGCAGTGAATCCCATGAAGCAATCAACAAGATGGCCTTTCCATGGTGCATCCAGCACTCCGTACAGCTATGAGATCCCAGGTGTGTTCTCAGAGTACCATTCATTCCAAGAACACAAAGAATCCCATCCTATGTGTGGACCCTCTTCCTTATGCTCACACTGGGGGTTTATGAGCCTACTGTATTCAAAAAGAAAGCCAGGAAGCTAGGGGCAGGACTAAAATGCAGAAACGGTATTTCTTCTGTCCAGTGAGCCTAAGATAATAGGTCTTAAAGAGGGAATTGCAAAGACTGGAGCTTCAGGCTTGGACTCGGAGGTGTGCTCCCCACCACTTTTCAATATCTCCTAAACCTCCTACCATTCGATGGCTTTTCTGTTTTGTTTTGTATTTGGTTATGTATCAACAAGTCTGCTTCACTAGATCCTAAGTTCTTGGAGGGTCATTTTTATAAAACTATGCCCTAAAGCCCTGCACACAGAAGGCAATACCGACCAGACAGGTAAATGAGAGAATGAAGAAAGGAGTGGCATGATTTTATGCTAACCTGAATCAACGCAGTAATCCCGGGGCTCCTGCTTGATGCCCATTGGTGACTGGAACCCATGTGCTGGGGGACCTGGCATGCCTGGGACCCCATGTTCATAGAGTGGATCGTGGTATTCTTGTTTGAATCCCTGAGGGGGCGGGGGAGCTGCAGGGACAATAGGTTCGGACATTTGCCGGTGGTAATTAGGGCGATTATCTCCAGGAACTCCTGACTGAGGAGGGAAGGGGTGGCAAGGTTCAGACAGTTGTCTCTGAAATCTGTAAGAAGAAAGTAGTTATAGTTTTAACTAAGAACATGATAAATACCTACATGATTTAGCATTGGGAATTAGAAGTTCAGATACCCTCTTCCCAAAATTATATGGCATATTTCAGACCTCTTGAGTAAGGGAGTGGCAAAAAAGAATCAAAGCAATGACATGGTAGCCTCTCAACTCCCATGCATGTTTATTTCATGCATAGTCTATCTGTACAGTTGGGCCAGGTTATGTACCTAACTATATCAGGTTATGTACCTAACTATATCAGACCACTTATTTGCAAATAGTATTAACATATAATATGTTTACTAGTTCATTCATTCTTTCACCTGTAGATAGAATTCAATTTTAAAGACCAAAGCAAATTCACCCTTAGAAAACGTAATTTAAAAATCCCAGCCATAATAGCAGTCAAAAACATAAAATCTCAGGAATAATCAGGAAATGTATAAGCCATATAAGAATAAAAACCTTAAAACCGAGGGCACCTGGGTGGTTCAGTCTGTTAAGCATCTAACTTTGGCTCAGGTCATGATCTCATAGTTTGTGAGTTTGAGCCCTGCTTCAGATTTTCTGCCCCTCCCCTGCATGTGCTCTCTCTCTCTCAGAAATAAATAATAAAAACCTTTAAAAAAAAAAACCCTTAAAGCTATTTTTGGAGGAAGAGAAAGAAAATTTAATTAAAGAGAAAATATTTAGGATTTTGAAGCTACTGGTTCGTTGAAAATTACTGTGTAAAAGCAACGCCTTCCCAAAATCAACTTGACAAAATGATTCTAAACTTTATTTAAAAAGTTAAATTGTTGAAAAGAAATAATGATCCATTAGACATTCACAAATTTTGTAACATCGCAATAATTGAGACAGTAATACAAGGAATGAAAGATAGGCATATCAAAGGAATTGAATGCGAAGTCATAAAATGTCAAGTGTATTCTAAAATTTACTACTTGCTAAAGTTTTAGCATTTCAAATTAATGGTGGAAAAGTTAGATCCCTGTTTTATACCATATGTCAAAATCAATTCCATATGGATTCAAGATTTCAATGTGAAACCTTAATGATGGAGTAAATATATATGAAAACATATAATCTTGGAATGAGGGAAAACCTTTCTACACATCACAGCAACAGCAGAAATCATCAAGATAAATATGGATATTCCTCAGTGTATAAATTTCTATAGTTCGAAAAACAGCAGAAGCAAAATCAAAAGAAAACCAAAGAAAACATCTGTTAACTGTCAGAAAACAACAGAAACAAAACCAAAAAGAAAACAAGCTGGGGAAAAATCTCTAATGGACACAGTGCTGTTAATTTTGTTGACAGAAGCAGCCTTTAAAAATCAGTAAAGAATGAATCTCCTGGTAGAGAAAAATGGGTTAAGAATATAAATAAGAAAATCACTAAGAAAGAAATACTAATGATCATAAACAAGCAAAAAGTTCAAGTTCATTAGTAATTGAAAAAGTACTAAGGAAGAACAGGTTTGCTCTGGTCACTTGGAGGATGAACAGGCAGTTAACAAATCTGTGCCTGGCACAAAAAAGCACTGAAGTCAAAGACACAATGAGACATACAAGGATGGGCACCAATGCAAGCATCTAACAAGGGAACGGACTCAGTACATTGTGATACGATTACTTAGTTGAAAGCACCAAATATGATGTAATATGTAAACATGTAAGAATCTGGAAAGGGATTTATGATATATTGTGAAAAAGTACAAAGAACATCAAATTTATACAAAGATAAAAAGTATGGTGTGATATAAAATCCTGGAAAGATCTGTACCTAAATGTGAATACTGCTTATCTTTGGTTGATTATGATTTCAGGTGATTTTTTTTTTTTTTGCTCATCTACAGTTTTATAAATATGCATTATTATTTTATAACAAGACAGACCAATAAAACTCTTTGTTATTAATTGGGTATCATTAATATCCCTTAGCTGTCAGAGGGATGCCTTGGTGGCTCATAGGTTAAGAGTCCGACTTCAGCTGAGGTCATGATCTCATGGTTTGTGGGTTCAAGCTCTGTGTCAGGCTCTGTGCTTACAGTGCAGAGCCCACTTTGGATTCTGTGTCTCCCTCTCTCTCTGCCCCACCTGTGCTCTGTCTCTCTCTCAAAAATAAATAAATATTTTTAAAAATCATAAAATTATTAAAAAAATATCCTTTAGCTGTCAGAAAAATCTGAAAGTGTGCCAACTGGTCTTTCTCTGTTGGAAAGTCAGTGCAGTAAAAGGGAAAGTGATAGAGGACAAATTTTCCTGGCTTCAGTTTCCTCCTCTGTAACAAGGGGGTGTATTATCCACCAAAATGCTACTGCAATGATGAAAAAAAAAATCATGTCCACAGAGCCTGTCTTCTGCCACAGCCATATGCATTGGCACACTCGCATAGACTTCAGGAGGGCCGGTGTAGAAGTCAGAGATGGTAACCCTCGAGGAGAGGTGTCAGTCCATGAAATATGTATAAGGCACTCATCCATGTGCATAAGGAAAATAATTTGTGAATATATGCCCTCAGGTAGAAAGCAGGAGCTGAGATTCAGGGAAAAATAAAACACTGAGAACTAATTTCACTGGTGTTTTTAAAAATCGACACTAGAATCCTGTAATGTTAAGATCTTCCTCTAAATTTAGCTTGAATCTTATTAATAGTTTCTGTAAAATCATTTAAATTTGATTTGAATCAATCTGTGGCAACAGGTGGCTAACAGATTTCTAGAACATCAAGATTTGAAATCCTCAGCTGAAGAGATGAGGATGCAGATAAAACACTGTTTAGATCAGGGCTTAGCAAGACACTCACTCTGTGTGAGTCTTTACTACCTTACCAAAAGCAGCATCATAAGAACATCTCACAACATGAAGACCACCAAACAATTTTACATATACTTCTCCTTTCATCCCAGACATCAAAGGCAGCAGGCTCTGTCTGGCCAGTATATGAAACAAGTTTTACAAACTACATAAGGTTCGGCGTGGTGCTGACTGCATTACAGTGCAACTTCATCAGGAATGTGGATTTTCAAGGTTGCTGTTATTTAAGGAAACCCTTCCATGGTCTTTGAAGAAGTGTAAATTTGAAACCCGGGTTTAGGCTTGACATTTAGAACACAGGCATCAGCAGCACACTGCAAACCTGAAATTTTTGAAGCAAATTCTGAAGAAGTGGGCACAAAAGAAAGATGAAGATATCCTCAGGGCCTTATTTTTATGAAGTACCAAACGTAATACTAGCAGGAAGGAATAGTAACAGGGACCCCCATCTTGCACATTCTCTCCTCTCTGCCACCATCTTCGCACCTTCAAAGGTGACCTCCACAAATCATTTCCTCTGATGGCGCCGGGAGGGCACAGAACCGCTCAGTTCTGTAACCAGAGCCTCTGCAGCTGGCCCAACAAGCCCTTCCCTTCCTGTTGGTGCCTATCTTCTCACCTTCCAGAATGAAACTCTAGAGTCGGCCCGGTGTGGTCCCTTCAGGAAAAGGTACTTCCACATGGGTACCAGCCAGTAGCCCGTCCCTCCCCCAGGCCGCACTTTAATGGTGCATGGTGCTTAAGGGCCTGCGAGCTGCCAATAATTGGGATGATGCAGCCCGGGTTTGTCTTGAGGGAGTGACAGTGCCAAAGGGGACCTTAAGGGTAGGTCATGGAACTAACATATTTGGGGAAAGATTCTCTCAGAGCTTGCTGTTGATGATGGCTTTTATTTGCAGAAATTAGTAAAGCCATTCCGTTCTTGTCCTTAAAATACATTCTGTGAACTTTACTCACTGACCTTCATTTGAACCCCTACCCCTTTCTGCAATCCTTTTGAAGTATCTAAGAATGTGTTGTATATATAATACAGCTATGACAGAGATGCCTCTTGTTTACTGAGGCAGGCAATCATTTTCAATGGAGAGGCAGCTTGGTTCTTAACAAACCTCTTCTCCTGCTCGCCCCCCTCTCCTCTTCCTCCCCAACCCATCATCCCAAGAGAACTCCTCAGGCCATGGAGAACTCACAGTTGGTGAGCAAAAGGAGATTTCGGACTATCGAGTGAGCTTAAATTCAATAGGTTACGGATTAAGGCTTTTTCAGTGCCAGTTTATTTAAAGAACCAGTTATTTATTTATTTGTCAGATTTATATAGCGCCTTTCCTCCCAAGAGCTCACCCACGCTACCAACATTTGGTTTACGTTATGAAAACCGTTAGATGCTTTTTCTGCATTTCCTTTTCGGTTTCTGCTGCCAACACACTGAGTAAACACAATGCTTAGAGGAAGAAAGGAGGAGAGCGTGGATTTGATGAAGGCTACACAGTGGCTATGGGTGCCACTGGATTCAGGGGCCAGCTGGGAGAGGATATGTAAAATCGCCAACAGACCAACACCACGTACTTAACATTTCCCTTTGGGCTAAGAGAAGATGCAACAGGAAAGCAGCATAGCTGGGGAAGAGGCTGTGGCTGTGAAGGCAGAAGATCCTGGGCTGAAATCCAATCTTTACCACTTATTGGCTGTGTGACCTTGGGTGAGTTATGTAACCGCCCTGAGCCTCAGTTTCCTTGTCAATAAAGTAAGGAAGACCAGGATACCTCTCCAAGGGTCTGCTGTGAAGATTATATACGCCAAAGCATGAAACAGCCCCTGGCACACTGTAAGTTCTCAATATACACTACCTTCAAACACCACCATCAACTGCCCCATCTCCTTCCCCACCACCCAATAAGCTAAATTCAGAAGCTGTACAAATGTGAGGGGGAGATCTGAAGGAATTGGGAGAAAACTGTCACACACACACATATCAGAGTCTACTAGTTACCTACCCAATATCCATTCTCCTTCTCAGAATGAAAGTGCTGATTTTCATTCACATTTATTTCACACTAATGTTTATTTCCTGCCATAAACCAAGAGCCAGGCACTGTTGCAAAACAAATCTCAAACATTCCCTAAAAGCACAGCACAGAACTCTGCAAAAGCTCTCAGGGCTCTGTGAGGTCTGTCAGCACTGCGTGCATGCAAACTGGTCCATCTAAACTGTGATAAAACACTGATAGATGAGGAACAAAATATGTCCTTTAAAGGCCTGGATGTTTGTCTGTGTTCCCAACATCAAACATCCAAGAAAGAAGGTGATGGAAATACAAGATGTCCCCAGAGTATCAGCTGCTGAAAGTATTAGTTTTATATGTACAATACTAATAAGTCTGATGGTGAAAAGATTAGAGATAAAGGGAGTTTTACACCTTAAAAACCTAACATCAACTGATGTAGCAACAGAAGTTCCTCAGCTATGGTATGTGTATCATTTTAGGAAGATTCCTTTAATAGCCTTCTTTATGGAATATAGAAGCAATTTTTAAAAAGTGAAAGTGTCATAGAAGCTAGCATTTACCGAGTGCCTTCTCTGTGCCAGTATGATTTCATTTAATCTACCCAATGTTTCTATGTGGGAAGTATCTCCTGTTCTTCCATTTTCACATGAAGAAACCCAGGCTTACACAATTTAAGGGCCTGCCTGAGGTCATAGAGATACAAAGCAGCAGAGCTCCTGGGATTCAATCCCAGACCTAACTCCAGAGCCTATACTGTTCCATCACTGCTTTTAAATACTCTCTCGATGGTATTTAAATAAAAATCAGAGTCCAGACAGCTAGGAAACTCCCATATGTTTGGAAATTAAGAAATATATTTTTAAAGAACTACAGGATTGAGAGAGAAAAAATAGAAAACACTTAGAACTGAGCTTTTAAATTAAATCAGAATTAATTTAAATCAGAACTTGTGGGATGCAGCTCAAGCAGGACTTGGGTGGGGAAATCAAATAACTAGTTATCCAAATCAGGACATTTTGGGGGAGTAAAAAGGAAAGGTATGAGCAGTGACTTCCAGATAAGGCATAAACTGTAAGTGACCTGGGAAAAACTGAATATATGGTCACTCCAGCCTTAGAAGAAGCTTTATTTGGTTACGTGTTTATATTATAAGGAGAAAAAGTTAAAACATTAATGAGTGAATCATCCAACCAAAGCAGTTAGGTAAAGAAAAACAACAAACTGAAAGAAAGTAGAAATAATAAAATTATTTTAGTAAGAGCAAAGAGACATCAATGAAATAGAAAACATCTAATAGATGAGCAAAACTGAAGTTGATTTGTTGAAAAGACAAATGATATTGTCTGCCAAGGACTAACTAGAGATTTTACGGCAATTAATTTTAAAACTCACACCAAATGGAAAATTTCCCAGGAAAAGTAATTTATTAAATTCACTCAACTAAATAGAAATTCAGAGCAGGGCTAGAAAAGTGAAGATGTTTAACCAGTAATTAAAAACCTTCCCACAAAGATGGGGCGCCTGGGTGGCTTAGTCGGTTAAGCGTCCGACTTTCGCTTAGGTCATGATCTCGCGGTTCGTGGGTTCGAGCCCCGCATCGGGCTCTGTGCTGACTGCCAGCTCAGAGCCTGGAGCCTGTTTCAGCCTGTGACTCCCTCTCTCTCTGACCCTCCCCTGCTCACGCTGTCTCTCTCTCTCTCCTAGAAATAAATAAAAAATATTTAAAAAAAAAAAACCTTCCCACAAAGAAAATACAAGGCCCAAATGGTTTACTGATAAATTCTTTCAAAAATTCAAGGAATAAAGAATTTCAATTTCACACGCGATATTCTAGTATACATAAAAAGGAGGACACCCTCTACTCATCTGATGAGAATTACTTTAATGCTAAAACCCAGCAAGGATAATACAAGAAAGGAAAATTATACATTATCCTCAATCATAGCGATGCAGAAGTGCTAAATACAGAGGCACCTGGGTGGCTCAGTCGGTTGAGCTTCCGACCTCAGCTGAGGTCATGATCTCATAGTGCACGAGTTCAAGCCCCGTGTTGGGCTCTGTGCTGACAGCTAAGAGCCTGGAACCTGTTTTGGATTCTGTGTCTCCCTCTCTCTCTGCCCTTCCCCTGCCTGTATTCTTTCTCTCTCAAAAATAAATAAAACATTAAAAAAATTTAAGAAGTCCTAAATACATCTTGGAATACAAAGTCCAGCAATGTAAAAAAGGTAACACATAACCAGTAAGTTGGGTTTATCATACAAATACAATGCTGGCTGCATATAAACCAATGTAACTCACCATGTTAAGAAATGGAAGGAGAAAATTCATTTGGTCATGTCAATAGAAGCAGAAAACAATGTCTGATCAAGTTCAATACCCAATTTATATTAAAAACTGAGTAATCTAGAAGTTTCCTTTAGCTTGACAAAAGGTAACAAAAAAAATACTATAGTAAACATGTTGAAATGCTAAAAACAAGCCCTCTTAAGACTCAGAACTATAAACACCCCACACTGTAACCATCAGAAACACATTTTTCAGCCTGTCATAGAAGGTTCCATTAAGCATCTCCAAGACTCCGTTTCAGATCCCAAAGTGAATGTGTGCTGCCATACATAACATGCTATTAACAGCAGTGCGTGGAGAGGAGATGCGTCAGACACATTCACTTCATTCCAGGCCAGGCTACAAACATGACTCACAGTCAAGTTCCTCCCTCTCTGAAAACTACAAAATCTAAAGGACAAAAATGAATGGCAATTTGTTGGGGATGGACTTTAAGAGAGGAAGTACAAACAACAAAGACTTACGTATATCAAATCTCTTCATCGATATAGCATCTTTAGGGAATGAGTAGTTATCTATCAAATCACCATTCCATCCCTTTAAGCTTTGAAACCTTGATCAGAATCACTGAGGGAGAGAACTTTCTGAAACAGGTTAGGCGATTTGCTATTTTTTTTTATTTTTTGTATTTTTATTTATTTCTAGGAGAGAGAGAGAGACAGCATGAGCAGGGGAGGGTCAGAGAGAGAGGGAGTCACAGACTCTGAAACAGGCTCCAGGCTCTGAGCTGGCAGTCAGCACAGAGCCTGACGCGGGGCTCGAACCCACGAACCGCGAGATCATGACCTAAGCAAAAGTCGGTCGCTTAACCTACTAAGCCACCCAGGCGCCCGGCGATTTGCTCTTTTAGAAGATGCTATGCATAACTGACCCTTCTTGAGGACTCAAGAGCATTCTCTCCTATCAGTTTCAGCAGGATAGCCTATTACAATATTGATGCCCTTGGAGAACATCAAGAAGTAGAGGATTCTTCCACCAGCAGTACCTTTTAAAATGTTATCTTTTTTTTTTCCCAAAATCTTTGATGTTTATTTATTTTTGAGAGAGACAGAGTGTGAGCAGGGGAGGCATAGAGAGAGAGGCAGACACAAAATCTGAAGCAGGCTCCAGGCTCTGAGCTGTCAGCAGAGAGCCTGACGTGGGGCCCGACCCCACAGGCCATGAGATCATGACTTGAGCCAAAGTCAGACGCTTAACTGACTGAGCCACCCAGGTGCCCCAAATATTGTCTTTTCTTGAGATTTGCTTCTTGATGCTGAGTGAGAGAGAAGTGTATTCCAAAATTCTTCGGTGACAAATTTCCTAGTGGAGCCCCTTGAGTGGAATTGTGGGGGCTCCTTGAACTTGAGATGTAATGAAAAATGGTATCATGAAGGACAAAATCATACCTGAGCAGTGCAAGGGGTATAAGGTAGGATCATTTTCTAAATTCTTCCACCCAGCCCATGTAAACATTGTGAACAGCATGATGAAAAACTTTTGAGATCAGGATGACTGAACGAAAAACACACCCACTCTTTAAGGAGCGGCTAGTCTTTACGGATAAATGGAACATATCTCAACATGCCAAATTACATGTTTTTTTTCCCCTCCTTGTGGGGGAGGAAATCACGAATATAAATCATGGCTTCCAAATACAGTATTTATCTTCTAAAAATAACTTATGAGTTGTGAAGAATTATATACTAAGATTATTTAGAACATTAAGAATATACTTTTGCCAAGATTATATTGTTTAAAGTATATTCCTAGCAAACCGCGATCACTATCAGTAAACATATACTGAGGACAAGTGAGATACCAGGCCAAGAAGGGAATAAATCATGGTTCTTAAACCTCAAAAAGTTTATTCAACTGCAGAGATAAGGCGTACTGTGAGCAAAACAAAAAAGATACCTGTCACAACAGGAGTTTAGATAAGTGACGTAGGAATTTAGTAGGATTTTGTAATTTAAGACATGCATAAAGTTCTGGTAGCTTAAGCAAATGCTAGCAATGCCCCCCTCCCTGCCCCACCATAACCGAAACAAATGGTGCAGTTATGAATTAATGTTTTGGTTTCTAAATGTAGGCCCCTGTATTTGGCTATGTGACCATTAGGAAGCCCCTTAGCTGCTCAGAGGCCTAATATTCTTATCTATGAAATAGTGTATTTTACTATGCTTTGGTTACAGGATTGTTAATAAAAAGCTCAATTGAGACTGTAGTTCCTTCTATCCTGCAAAATACCATTTATTTTTGTGAGGGGGGTTAGTTTTGAAGTAATATTCTTAGATTTTGCTTAAATAAAAAGTTAGCAAAGAACAAACTACAAAAGACATACTCTACCCCATTTCAGGCAGGTATAACAATTATTAGAGGTGGGATTATTAAGCTTGTGTCTCACAAACATGCAATTACTATTACTTTCACAAAATCAGACCAGAGATTTTAGTTTGCTTCATTTTCTGTGTGCTCTCCAGTATATACAAGCAAAATCATTTGCCACGTTTTTGATATATTTTGCCTCACGCAAATACCACACGGGCAATTTCTCAAAGTGTGACAGTGAAGTATCCAGGCCATGCCCCAGACACACCAAACTCAAAATCGAGGGTGGAGAGTAAGGAATCTGCATCTTGAATAAGCCCGTGGGAACTCCTATACCCTCGCAGCTTTGCAGCTACAGTGCCCTGGGGTAGATGGCTCATGGCTCAGTGTTGCTTTTACTTTACCGATTTCGGACTTTGCCCTTCACCCCAGTTCTCTCAGGGATCTCTGTACTAGCTCAGGGTGTGCAAGGTGTTTTTATTCTAGACCCATATTCCCAGTGGCAGAGGGTAGGAGAGGTAAACAGGCAGATTTCAGGGAGGAATCCCCCCTAAAAGAAACACCTGGTTTCTGGTCCCTGCCTCTCTCTCTCTGGACACCTGAGGGCAGACACTCATACATCTTGGGGATCAAACCTCCCCCTTCTGGGAGGGGCCGGGTAGTCTGGTGACACACCTACTTCACCACTGAGACTAGGGCTTCCTGTCTGCCAGGGCTGCCGGGGGACAAACATTCTCTTTACACAAGCCCCCTGGCTAAGAAATGGCGATTAAGGAGGAACTATGAATTAGATTTAACATGAGTTAATTTTCCTTTACACACAGTAGAACAACATTTGTTTAAGTATTTCAAATACCAAATCTATGCTCCACCTCATCCCTTCTCCTTACTGAATAACCCCTGCAGAAAAATCAGGAAGATACTGTTTAAAAACACAAAACCAAAAAAAAACTATTGAAATAAAAATGGTGTCCAGGCCTGAGTTCACAGACTGGCAGTCCTGCACAGTGATTCTGCCCAGAGAGGTTTTGTTTAGTCTGCGAAGAGCTGCTGTTGTTTTTCATTTGAGTTTGTTGCCAACTTGAAAAGAAAAACCAC
Source organism: Crocuta crocuta (assembly GCF_008692635.1). NCBI lineage: Eukaryota > Metazoa > Chordata > Mammalia > Carnivora > Hyaenidae > Crocuta > Crocuta crocuta. The sequence continues at coordinate 15,744,990 of NW_027528417.1, read as the reverse complement.
ACAACCTGGGATTTTTACATAAAAATCCACATTTCTAAATTCTCCTGAAGAAGTGCAAGGCTGTTAACAAGGTAATAAACTGGCAAAGCTTCGTGATGGCCGTCTCCTTCAGGTGGGCTCTCTACTGAAACCAGGGCCCAGTGCTGTGCCAGGCCCCCAAGTCAGCACTTGCCCCCTGGGGCCCTATGTATCATTGGCGTTCACAGACCTTGGCCTCACAAGGGGAATAAAGACTCACCAGCCAAATTATGTAGTTCTTTGGGTTGACTTTCATAGCAGGCAGTGGGGGGGAGGGGAGGGAAAGGGGATCAGAACCGGAAAAGAATGCTTGCCTTTTTTTCTATATTTCATCTAGAAATAAAGTGACCCTGGAGCAAATATTGGGAGGCATTTGGATTGGACCAGGCCTGGGGAAGGTATACTCTTCCCTCCTCCCTCTCCTGCCCCTCACTTCCACACCCATACGATACAGAACAAGAAAAGACAGAAAGGAGATGCAATGGTCACCATCTTGCAACCCTTGGTAACACCCTCACCAAAGACTCCTCACCTATATACATCCCAGAGACACTGAAAGAAAAAGACAGGTCCCCAGAACACCCTCTATGAAGGAAGGCCACAAGCATCCACAAAATTCTAGAATACCCCGATAACGGACCTACAAGGCAGGGACCTGAAACATTAAGTTTGATGTTTGTAGGTTACCTTTCGACTGGAGTTTGTTTGACAAATGAATGACTCTGGGCAAGTTACTTCTGATGACTCAATATTCTTATTAGGAATGTAGAACTACCTACCTGGAATGAAACCAGGAGATTCCTATCTCAAAAGGAGGTAATTACAAATAAGGTCTTTAGCTAATTCCCTGTTAAAATGTGTTAAAATCAGATGAGTAATAATACCTTTTGTAATTCAGCAACCTTCCATAACATGCAAGTAAAATGTTAATAAAGTATTTATGGGTAGCATAAGGCAAGGCTCAATTCTAGTAGGCGGGATCTAGTGAGGAGCCAGGAAACCTGTCCTCAGGGAGTGTCAGCAGATTATGTATGCTGGTCAAACCACTCTTCCTCTACCTCCAAAATGGGGGCATAGCACTAATGATCTCCCCCTTATCTACTTCATAAACCATTCGGAGTGCCTCAAGAACAGGTCATATTCACATTATTACTCATCTTACCTCACAAGGTGCTTCAATGCAATGAGATCTTTATAGGGACCTGGTAAATATGACTGCCTGCCTCCTCTCTCCACACAGGATAAAGTAGAAGGGATGGAGGCAGTGAAGGAGGCCCAGATCAGTACATACCTCTGTTCCGACGGATACTGGTTTTCAGGCATCATCTTTGGCATCTGCAGGGGCTGATGTGGTGGCCGGGGGACCGCAAAGGTTTGCTGCTGTGGTCCAGGTTCAGGAAGCGAATGAGGGGCGGGGGCGGGGCCCACACCTTGCACCGGGCCTGCCCCAGGGGCATGTGCAGAGGTGGGCAGAGTTGCCTGAGGTGGGGGAAACAGGTGATTCAGATGGGTG
>NW_027528417.1:15715097-15743073 GCF_008692635.1 Crocuta crocuta | reverse complement strand
TTCCTATCATAAACACTGTAAACAGAAAAAGAGAAGGAACCGTTAAGCTGCAGTGAAGCCATTAGCAGGGTCACCAGGTCCAGCCGAACAGTCAGGCTAGGTTGCGGTCCATGTTGCCAGGAAATGACAGCATTAACATAGTTAAATTGCTGGCAGCCCCGAGGGAATATTTGTACCTCTGAAAAGTGACAAACACACTGCGTCACAGGGACTTGTTTAACACTTCTAGTGATTCTTCTCAAAGATAATTTTAGCCTCTGTTTCCGGTTTCCTTTTTCCCCCTTCCAAAAGAATTCTCCATGTATGCGTGTGTAGGGATGGCTGGGTGCGGGGAGACTTTATGCTCTGGGAGGTTTCTGGCCCACTCTCCTAAGTATTCCAGGGCTCTCAGGAAGCAGTCAGAATCTCTGTTGCAGATAAATTTCTGCTGTAACATCACTTGAATTAACGACTCTTCTCCCCCTTTCAGGCAGATCTATGTTTATCTTCTAGAGCAAAGGATGATTTAAAATTAAAGCTTCATTCCTGGGGCCTGGATATACCTAAGTAAAGGGCACAAGCCTTGGGACTTTTTCATATATTCTGATTTGAAGATTACTTCTTTGGTGCTTAAAGTTCACATTAACATATGACAGACATGAAGAAGTATATATATTCCCTCCCTAGAAGCCACAGATCAAATATCCCAGTATTCAAGGTTCTTTCCCTTAGGAGGGCTCAGTACCCCATGAACTCAGTTCCCCCATGGAGCCACTTTAATAGTTTCGCTTTTTATGTGCGGCACAAAGGCCCCATTTGGACTGGCCTACACCTAGGGAATTATGTTGCCATGAAAGACCGGGAACGCTACACTGAGTGTCTGCTGAATAGTACTTGAAGCAGTCGGCCCGATGGCTCCTTTCTGGCCAGCCTTGCTCTGGCTCCACTTACCAATAGCTGTAGAGGCACTTTTCTCCATAGTTAGCACCGAGAGCCTGCTCATGGCTACAGGACGACAGCTCACAGGAGGGGCTGTGCAGCTCCCGTTTGATCTTGGTTGGAGGTGGGGCATGAAGCACCACTGCAATCAGAAGAGGGATGAGGGGGGAGCAGAGAGAGGACAGCCGATTAACAGGGAGCACAATGCTTCCTTCTGCAAACCCTGTAACTAGCTGATTGTTCTTAGGAGTCAGGTCAAGTCACATGCCAGGGAAAGCCAAACACTTAAACACAGAGCCTTCCATCTAAAACTAACAAAAAGTTCTTTTTTTTTTTTTAATTTTTAATGTTTTTAATTTATTTCTGAAAGAGAGAGAGAGAGACAGCGTGAGCAGGGGAGGGTCAGAGAGAGAGGGAGGTACAGAATCTGAAGACAGGCTCCAGGCTCTGAGCTGTCAGCACAGAGCCCGACGCGGGGCTCAAACCCATGAACCGTGAGATCGTGACCTGAGCCGAAGTCAGACACTTTACCGGTAGACTGAGCCACCCAGGCGCCCCCAACAGAAAGTTCTTTAAAGTCAGAAATCAGCATCTGACACTTTTGAATAGCCATGTGTTTTCCCCCAAATTCTTTGGTGTTGGGGCTGCTTCCCAGGGGCTTTGAAATCCTTAAAAATTGCTGCAGGTGGATGGTTTGTCAAGAACAACGCAGGCATGATAGAATACCATGGGTTGCAGACAGGAAGAATTTTGTTTCCAAAAAGGAGAGAAGATCCAAAAATACATCGGTGGACATTCCACATTAGCTTATCGAAGGCTCGAGACTGTCCTGGCAAACACATTTCTTACTCAGAGGCATATAAATTAAATATATGACTTTTTAAAAGTCTTTCCTCAAACAGCTTTAAATATCAACTCTGAGTAAGAAATACTTAACTTTAAGGGCATTTCAAAAAACTTAAAAGCAAAGGAAGATACCAATGGGCCAAATCACGATCTAGGAAAGGCTAACTGCATAAGGATGAGTCCTGGAAGCCTTTGTGCTCCATGCTCATGTCTGCTCTGTGCCTTTCCTACCGACCAACCAGGAAGGGCCAGTTTTCATAACCAGTCCTTTCAGATAGGAGCCCATTACTTTCCCAAAACTAATGAAATAATACATAGAACTCTTGCATAATGTTTGGAAGTCAAGTGCATATTCTATATGTGATTCCGTGAGGGCCAAGTTTTTCAAATCAAGGTGACTCACATGGTAGCAAAATGAAACAAAATAAAACCAGGTTTACGTTTTCTGTCTTATCTAGGAGCTAAGTCATTTTAGAGAGGGTGTTTTACCCAAAGTAGAAGGACAAACTCTAAAGGATGCTATACCATGTGGGCTGTCTTCCACCGAGGAGTTAGAATTGCTGCTCTCTGTCCAGCTATCTTGAAGGGTAGCTTGAAGGGTGGGGGAGGAGTTAAGTTCTGTGCCAGTTACTCTCCAGTGTATCAAAGGTCCCATTAGATAGCTAACCACAATCAGTGCCCTCGTGACCCACTTAAATTTCTGTATGACTCAATGCTTACTCCTAATATACTTTCAGGTATTCGGTTAATTCTTCGTGATTATATTAGGCAGAATTCGGTTAATGATCATCTGTTTTCTTCTGCTAAGACTGAACAATTTTCTGGCCAAATGATTTCTCAGGTGCCTTCTCCAACCCCAAATTAGGGTCTCAGAAGTGAGCAAATGAGACAGATGACTATCACAGATGATAAATTTATAAAGCAAAGTCCTGCCAATGACTGACTGGAAAGGATAGGTTTTTATCTTTCCTTTCCTACATAGTGCCAACTGCTTTTCCTAAATACGTGAAATAAGCTCAGAACTGTAAGACTGTATTTAGAAGTCATCGGAGTCTCGTGATTTTTTGATAGTAACCTCATGGCATCCAACCCTCCATTGTTATCAAATGTTTTTGGACATTAGACACAGAAAGTGGCTAAGCTTATTGCTGTTAGAATGTGTCAGTAAATGAAAAGGCAGAGTCAGACAACTTGGCATAGAAAGCACTTCTTCAGGGCGCCTGGGTGGCTCAGTCGGTTAAGCTTCTGATTCTTGATTTCAGCTCAGGTCATGATCTTCTGGTTCTCAGGTTCCAGCCCTGCATCAGGCTCTGTGCTGTCCACTTGGGATTCTCTCTCTCTCTCTTTCTCACTGGCCCTCCCACATGCACAGTCTCTCCCTCTCAAAATAAATATTAAAAAAAGAGAAAAGACTATGTTAAAAAAAAACAAAAACAAAAAAGCAAAGCACTTCTCCAACGCAGTGAATATTGTTGGTTCTCAGCACTGTCCATTTGTCATTCATCGCCTTTCCTCTCATTAGCTTTATGCCATAAAAGTTTCGAAAAAATAAGGAAAGGTGATGATGCCCCAGTGTAAAGAAAAGTTACATGTCCTTGAAAAATCTTCTTCTATTCATCGAAAGAAAATCATTTGTCATCACTATTTTACCTAAGTTTACAAAGTAAGCAATTACGGTATCACTCAATTTTCCTATTTCAGCTTTTGGAAGTGTCTTGACATTTTCACAATGTTATTTAATAAGTGACCAGTACTGCTGACAAGACTAATATCAGAGGATAAACCAGAATTGTCCAGAAAGAAAAATTTTATAATGGCTTCAGGAACCGTATATACCCGTTTTGAAAGAGAATCTAAACTGCCAGCTAAGTCTAAAGTCTTGCTTTCTTCTAATCCATGTAGTACTCAGTGTGTATCATATCATTTGGCCTGTAAAGTTTTTGTACTTTTTACTACCCCCAAACGGTCTTCTACCTGAAATCTTATGTTCTCTACTCAAAGGAGGAGTTCAGGAAATATCTGATGAATGATCTAGCCTTAATGTTTGTGTTCCCCCGAAGTTCATATGTTGAAATCCTAATCTACAGTGTGGTGGCATCTGGAGGAGGCCTTTGGGGAAGTGATTAGGTCATGAGGACAGAGCCATGTGAGGACACAACAAGAAGAGAGCCTTCACCCCACCAAGCCAGCACCCTGATCTCAAACTTCCAGCCTCCAGAACTTGAGAAATAAATTTCTGTTGTTTATGTTACCCTGTCCGTGGGGTTTCGTTACAGCGGCCTGAATGGACTAAGACAATGAGTGAGTGAATAGATTATGTTTCCAATTAATTCTTAACCTTGAAGGCTGGGACTCCATCTCCCCCTACAAGGCAAGGCAGTGTTAGTCATAAATATTTTTTCCCCAGGAATGAACCATTCGAAAGAGAAAAGAAAGTGGAACACGGCCAGAGTGAGAATTGAAAGTTTCACAGATCCCTGACGAGAAAATCATTAGGGGCCGTTGGAGTGGTAAGGAAGAAGGCTCAGCTCTCTAAAGGGACTGCTGGGCCAGGGGATGTGTGAAGGAACCTAATTATGGCATGCATTAGTCAGAGATAGTGGTGTATTTAAAGCAGGCACTTAGAAGCCCAAGGAATGCTCCTTGCTTTCAGTCTGTTCCCTCCTTTGTAAAATGAGGTATGTGATGCTGCCTTGAGAAATAAAGAAAATGGCACAGCACCTTGCAGATGGTGCTATGATGTTGTGTAATAATACACTGTGCTTTCAAAAATAGAGTATTTAATTTCGCACAGGCAACTTACTAAACGATGACAGAGACCCAGGACTACAAAGCATGGCAACGAATTGGAATTTAAAAAGATCATGAACTCCCAAGGAAGTCAGAAAACAATGCCAACAAAGTTGAGTATGTAAGTTGACAAACATTTTCTACAATTAGAAATTCTGAGTTATAAGCTCAGAGTTCTAGAAGATGGGCCCATCAAACCAAGGGTGCCCTGACAACAATTCCTGGTGAATATGGAACACCTTTGCTGTTGTGAATATTTCATTATTCACTCATTCATTCATTCTCCATTCATCCATTCACTGAGCATATTCTATGGGCCAAGCATCCTGGAGATGCTAAGGACAGGATGGTATGTGCGACAGACATGGCCCTTTCTTCATGGCATGTACAATTTAGTGAGGAATCTGACTTTTAGCATCATCTCATAGATGCACTTATAGTTAGACCTCACAGGGCCTCACAGTTCACTTCATTCAGGACCCTACATTTCTAAGGACACTGAGGCCCAAAAGAATGATAGTAATTGCGCAAGGTCTTGGAGCTACTGCTATTAGAGAAGGGAGAAAGCAGGAGCCTCTGTCATTTCAGTAATCTACTGCACTGACAGAAATGGGAGACATTTCACTTCCCCACTTCATACATTAAAAATAGAGTACATAAACCTTTTTTCAACAAAAACAAAAATATCACATTACACCTGGTTGAGAGAAAGTATTCTAGAACAAAGAAGAAAATGAGTTAGAACCTCTGGAAAGGAACAACGTAGACAGATCACAAGACAGGGCTGCCAGATAGATCCCTTAGCATTAACTTTGCACCAAACTGCTCCTATATACGTTGTTTCTTCAATCTTCTCAACCCAATGGGAAAGCTACTTTCAGTGTCCCCTCTTTACACATGAGAAAACCCAGACTCAAGAAGGTAAGTAATCTGTCAGAGTCTCATAGCTGTATGTGGTCAGGATTCCCACCTAAATACTGCTTAGTGTTCTATCATATTGCCTCCTAGAGGGAATCTGAGAGAAAAAGACTAAATCAAAAAGGAATTAAAAGAATTAGGGAAAGGGATGAAGAAAGACAACACCAGAGAAGAGAGTGGAAGAATACTTTCTGCCAATTCTCAGGGTCTGCATCCTCATGTTTACTCTGAATTCTTCAGCTGGAGGCATACCTGATACACCTGCATCCACTCAACTCACACCTTCCCTATCCCTAGCCACTAAAATGCCCAGAATCCCTCCCTCCCTCCTAATGGCAATGAACATTTCTTGACTCCAGTAGCCTTTACTTATTATCAGTCCTTGCCTCCCATTCTACTTAAAAGATCTCTCTCCTTTCTATATTCCAGTCAGCCAATATCTTCTGCTTATTTAGACAACTGCAAGAATTTTGGAGACCTGCTATCTTCCAGTCAGTCACTGACTGGCCAGATACCACATGGCTACCATGGATGCCATCTCTCTCCCCAAAGTCCTGTCCCTCCTGAAACTTCTTCCAGACAAAGCTCTCTCAATGCCACCTGTGAGGCAAGAACACCTTGAACTTTCTGTACTCCTACTAGAATATAAGAGCTCTTGTTAAGGATCCATGCACAAGTATCTATGGGATATTTATATATCACAGATAAATATGGGACTTGTCAGAGGTATGAAAGACAAGGATGGCTATCTGATTAGACTTAAGCCCACATCTGTGGATATGCACCATAAAATATAATGTATTGCATTGTAGACCAGCATAATACCATTTTAAATTTAGATATTATGGTTCACAGATAAATCAACTTAGTAGGGAACTCCTTGGGAGATTTTTCTATCTGACCCAGTGATCAAAAAACAGGCCTGATCCTGGGCACCTGAGTGGCTCAGTCGGTGAAGCATCTGACTTCAGCTCAGGTCATGATTTTGTAGTTCATGAGTTCCAGTCCCACGTCGGGCTCTGGGCTGACAGCTCAGAGCCTGGAGCCTGCTTTGGATTCTGTGTCTCCCTCTCTCTCTTTCCCTCCCCCATTCATGTTCTGTCTCTGTCTCTCTTTCAAAAATAAATAAACGTTAAAATTTTTTTTAAAAATTAGGACTGATCCTAGCCAATGCAATAAGTCAAGAAAAAGAAATAAAAGGCAAAAGGATTAGAAAGAAAGAAATAAAACTGTCATTATTCACAGATGGCCTAATTGGGTATGCAGGAAATATAAAAGTATCCACAAAATAAAGAATCAATAAGCTAACTTATGAAGATGATTGGCAACAAGGCTAATATGAAAAGGAACTATTTCTGTAGACTTTTAAAGTCTAAAAACTAAATTTATAATCGCAACAAGTGACATTAGATACCTGGCAACACATCTAATAAAAGACATGTAGGATGCCTCCGCTGGAAACTACAAAACCCAAGAAAATTGCAAAATTCTCAATAGAGGACTATATCATGTTCATGGGTTGGAAAGCTTAATATTATGGAGATATCAATTCTTCCCAAATTTATCTATAGGCTCAATGTAACCCCTAACTAAATGTCAGCACTACACAGAAATGAGAATAAAGAAATTACAATTACACTGAACAACATGGAATCTCAAATATATGTTGAGTGAGAGCCAGACACAAAAGATTTAGGTACCATTAGAAAGGAGATGGAACTAATATATGGTGTTTAAGGCCAGGATCAAGGTTACTCTGAGGATAGTGCCTGTTCAGGGGCCACAAGAGGTCTTCTTGTATTCTGAGAAGCTTTCTGGGTCTTGATCTAAATGCTTGTACAGTTTGTCAAACTGTACTCTTAACAATTGCTCTGTTATTTCAAGTAAGTTTCTCTTTTTTAATTAAGCATTTTAATTTTAATTCCAGGATTGTTCATATACAGTGTTATTTTAGGAAAAATATGGAATGCTTCATGAGTTTGTGTGTCATCCTTGCACAGGGGCTGTGCTGATCTTCTCTGTGTTGTTCCAAGTTCAGTATGTGTGTTGCTGAAGTGCGCCCAAATTTCTCACTTTTACAGAGGGCAGCCCTGTTCAATAGCATCATTGAGCTAACTCTTATGAAGATTTCTCAAATTAAAAAAAAACAAAAACCTTTCTTCTGTGAGAGTAGAGAAGCAGTCTTCCAAAGAACTAACCCAATTGTTTTAAAACAGAAAAAAATAGACAAACTGGCCCATTCAAGAGAAATAATAATTCCCTCTGCTGACAAAATCTGTTTCCTGCCCACAAGTACAGGCTTGTGGACTCTGTCCAAGGGAGCTACCCCATGCCAGTGCTGGCAGTGAACTTCACTATTACAGCACATATGATCAAAACAAAGGAAAACACTTTTGGTGAATGCTCTGATGAACGACAGTTTGACTCGAAATGAATTTATTTTTTTAAGAAAGACAAAATCCACCTTGTCTAATAAGCCTTTCCTTTAGTGCTTCATCATCATCAAAGTTTCAATTTGCCACTAACTTTGTTGTGAATACATATAACATTTAGGTAGTTACTGAGTGTTAAAGAAACTGCCGATCAGTTACACTGCAGTCTGAGGTCGGGGAAAGATGAAGCCCACTTCACACACAGGCTTTGCCTACCTTCCCCTGCTAGTTGTCATTCAGGTTTTGTTTTGGGGGTTTCTTTCTCCCTTCTTCAGTTTCAATACCTTCATCTGGGACAGACTAATCTTTCCCAAATCAGCTGTGCAGGCCTGCCCCCTGGGGAGGACCTTATTTGGTCACACTTGACAGTCATGATCTTCTTACTTTACATGGAAAGTTGTGTCTCATGACGGAAGTTGACCAGAATACCAACACCTGCTGCCAAACGGCATGTCCATGAGGCTAAGTCTGAGGTGGCCAGGCTAGGTCTCTTGAGCCTCACAGCACTTCTGAACAAACATGATGTGGAATATAGCTGTGGTCAGAGGCTTTCGAGATTCTAGGGTCATAATCCTAAAGCGAAGGTTTATTCTTAAGCTTACTGCTCTCTTTGCCACTGTCTTTAGGTCACTGTTCATCACTTAAACCACTACCATCCCACTTTATTTCCCTCCACAGAAAGGAAATTAGTACTATTTACTTCAAGAATGGGGTATGGAGAGAGCCCAAGACATCTGCCTATACTGTTCTTTGGTTATGTCAGTGAGTGGGGCATGAGGAAAGAAGGCAGAGGGAAAGACCATCAAGCAGAAGGACATATGGATATGAAAAGGACACTGGTAAAACAGAACCAAAGAAGCCACCCAGAAAGAGCAAGTGTGATCTCTTCTCTTCTCATTTACCCTTACTCGTCAGAGTGCCCCAGTGGCAGAGACCAGAAGGCTAAGTCACCAGATGTAGTGTCCCTTGGGACCTGTGGTTTGAACAGCACAACAAAGCCAATAGGCCTGCTTTCCAATATACTGCTGCTTTCCTTAGCTCTGGCCTTTTCTGGACAAATTTGGAGACATGGTGCAAATAGCTAGCTAGTAAGAAGAAGATTCAATAAAATTAGGCTTATTTTTTAAATTCTACCACATTACCAGAAGAGGTCAGAAATAGGTCTTTATTTTAGGGCTGAGTAGATTAAAAATTCATTTCAAGCATAAAATATATTCCTAATTGTCTCAATATTCTTTGTAATTGCTATTGCAGTCCTAGTGAATGACAAGGACAGGAGATAATACCCTGTTCTGGGAACCAAGAAGGTTTAAGGGAGATAAAGTAAGTGGATAGGTTCTGGCACTTCAAAAGAGCATCTGGAAAAGGAGATGCCTTTTGGATTTCCAAACCAAATAAGAAACATGTTCAAACCCATTGGAATAGTTAACACGAATTTTGCCTGGCAACAGTTTCCAAAAATAAAAATTTGAAATGTTATCAAATGCAGTTAGGGGGCACAAGATCTGAGAGCAGAATTAGAGGAGATATGGGAGACTGTGCTATTTTCTTTGATATTTGACACAGCTAACCTTGATAAGCATAAATTTAAAAACTGAATATAGAGAAAATTCATCCATAAATAGTAAAATCAACTATTTAGGAAGCTGTGCCAAAAAATTTCAATGGTTTCCTCAAAAGCCCTCTCCTCAAACACGCACAATCTATCTCTGACCCAAATGTCTCTATCTTGCTCCGTTCTTTCACTAGTATTTTAAGGTCAACACAGTAACATGGATAGAAGAGTGAGAGAATCAGCACCATACAGGGCATTTCTGTGCCTAAGGCCAGCATTTCTGTATGTTTGCATTTCTATATGTCCTTTAAAAACATACCCCCCAAAAGTCAACAGCTATAAACCAACTGTCTAGGACCCTTCAAAAAAAGTCAATATTATGGAAAAAAAAAAGGGATAGATTTTTGTAAAGAAGATAAAAAAGATATAAAAATAAATACAATATGGGTGTCTGAGTGGCTCAGTTGGTTAAGCATCCAACTTCAGCTCAGGTCGTGATCTCACAGTTTGTGGGTTCAAGCCCCGTGTCGGGCTCTGTGCTGACAGCTAGCTCAGAGCCTGGAGCCTGTTTCAGAATCTGTATCTCCCTGTCTCTCTGACCCTCCCCTGCTCACGCTGTCTCTCTCTCTCTCAGAAATAAACAAAACGTTAAAAATAATTATAAAGAAATAAATACAATATTTAATTCTTAATTGAATCCTATATCAAAACCAAGGATAATAACAGCTATAAAAGGCATTTAGGGAACAGCTGGGGAATTCTGAATATTACTGCATAAAAGTTAATTTTCTTAGGCTATGTAGAATATCCTTAATCTTTGGAGATGCACACTGAAGTATCTGGGGGTGAAATTTCATGTCTACAACTTGCTTTTGAATGGTTCAGAAAGAAAAAAGATATCTATACACAGAGAAATGAAGCAAATATAGGAATGTTTTAAAAATCAATGAGACAGATATCTGTCCCATCTCCCCTGAGATATCAGAGGAAAAAAGTGTCTTTACCTTATGGTTGACTAACAGGTCAGAAGTAGATATGCTAAGAACTTCAAACCATGCATTCACACATGAAGAAAGTTATCCCGGGCCCATTACCAAATTGGAAGGATATTATCCTGTTTATCCTTTACCAGGTTTGGGTGATATAGCCCCGGGAATCTAAAATTACACAAAGACAAATGTTGGTCACACTCTAACATCTAAGCCAGTAGTTCTCAAATACTTTTTTTTTTTTTGGCCCTGGTCCACTTAGGAGAAGGGAACATCCAAGAGAAGGCAAAATGAAAAGTGCCATTGCTATCATCATGACTATGGCCCATGGCCACCTCTACCATTGCCTGGGTAAAAAGACAATAATCACACAAGTACCAAATATTAACAAAAGTTAAAATCTATCAGCAATTCCACATACATATTAATAAATACATACTAATACATACATAACAGGAACTAAAGCATATGCCCAACTCAAGACCACAAAACATTCTTGGGAAAAAAAATGGAGAATGTCTACTCCCTGTAAATATACATATGGACAACAGGTTTAGAACACTACCAGAACACGTGGACAATTTCTTAGATTTTATCCCCAGAGGCCTCAAGAAGACACAATGTAGTCATCAGCAATCTGTGATGGTTGGGAGAATTATAGTTCTCTTCTTTGAGGTTCTCCTTCATTCTCTTCCCTTCTAAGCAGCTAATTTGGCTCCTTCTGTCCATAAAGGGTGGGCAGGGCCAGGAGCAGAAGCTTGAAATGGGCGGCCTTGGCCTTTGGTGCTCTGAGCCTTAGAGAAAAGGCACAAGAGTTTCAGAAGGCTCCAACTCGTCCAACCTAGCCTCCTAGGCTAAATCAGAAAGGAATGTGGACTAAAAACCTAAGTTGTGTTTTAAAAGTATGTAGGCTTGGAGAATCCCCTGCGCATTTATGTTTTGGGAATCAAGGATGGCAGTAGGACTCTGCTGTGGAATCAAGGCTCTCTACACAACTCATGAGAAACATGACAAACATCTGGTGCAGCCGACACCCAGGTCAGCACACACATACAAGGGCTAAGATTTCAGGACAGACTTCTGCAATCTCAAACTGTAAGAATGGCTGCATCTGTCCTGGGCAAAATCCTCCATGAAGAAATTAAGGCTTCTTCTCTGGGACTGATTTTGGTATCAGTAGGAACAGGGAAAGTTCTCTTCAGGATTAGCACAGTGGCAGTATTCAGGATTTTAGACTGGTGATTAATCATGGTGGTGGTTACCGTGTTGATTACCCCAGGTTATTTTTTTCTTACTTGTCATGTTACTTGTTGGGGGCCAAAGGACTGAGTATAATCACCCTGGTGGCCTATTTCTGGGACCTCATCAACCATGAGGTAGAGAATTCATCAATTAGCAATTATAGAAACCCTTTCTATATGGCCAATATTATCTTCAGAACAATAAATAACACAAGAGCCAATTTAGGAACTGATAAAGCAAGTTCCCGGAACATCTGGCTTCAGGAATCAGATTTCTTCTATGCAGTGGGGAAAACCTGCAGTCAGCAAAAGAGCGGCTTCAGGAATTGGGTGTGTGGACAATAAACAAACAATACCCCACTCTGTTGTTCATGATTTAGAGCTGGAAACTTGGGGTAACACAATAAGCTGGAGACCAAAAAAGACTCTGACCTTACCTTCATGGCATGGATGATGGGAAAAGACAGGTCCAAAAAACAGGGTGAGGGTTACACTGGTATTGGGAAAGGGCTAACCCAAGAGTGAGGTTCAAGTCTTATGACCCTGCATGAACGTGGCTGGGGAATACCGGAGTGAAATAACAACAACAACAAACACACACACACACACACACACACACACACACACACACACAAACCCAGAGCCAGGTCTTTCTTGCTCAAGGAGAAGAGGTGAGGGAAGAAGACACCCTTTTTTGCCCATAAGAGTAGATGAGGTTATACCAAGTATTTGGAAATTCAAGCAAGAGCCGGAAAGTTGTTGGGGAGGCATGCCCAGGAATCCCACTGGTGAGCTCTTATTAAAGGTGATAGGTATTTGCTTGAAAGACAGTGTGGAGATTGGGACTCCAGAGAACTCACTCTCAATTCACAAATGGGGTGGCAGAAAAACAGGGTTAGCGGGGACATCAGAAGATTACTTCAGAATTCTGAAAATGGAAACCCAGAGGCCTTGCATACAAGAGTTAGAAATTAAAGGGAGGAAAAGGAGCTTAGAAAAGAACTGGCCCAACTTTGAAAATGTATAAATAGCTTTAGTAGAGAGTGGTATCTGAAATATCTCTAAGTGGCCACCTGCAAAGGCAGTAGAATTCCTCCCAGGATACAGGAATTAGAGTTATTGATAGAACTTCTTCCACCTGGGTTTTACATCAGACAACCAAATTGATACCATGTAGCAGTTAAAACCACGAAGCCAGGCTCTGTAAGCCCCTCTTCCATTTTCTGTTTACCTTGGATATACCTAAATCTCTGCTGTGAACTGGAGCTGACAGCCACATGGGTCTAGGTCATGCCATGGATATGCATACAGCTTGCAGAACATTGCTTTCTCTGGGGAAATGCTGGCTGTACATGGGATCAGCATCGGATCGGAGACAGGATGCTGTAGTGCTCACAGTGGCTCCGGAAAGTGAAGGGTTTCTAAATTTTGTTTTGTATAGGGCCAGTGCTGTGGCATTTTACGCCCTTACTGCTCCCTGGAATGTGGAAAATATGATGCAAGATAGAGTCACCTACAGAGAAATCTAGTTCCAAAGATGTTAAAGCACATCTGTAGTCCCAGCTCAATGGGCCCCCAGGCTGTAGCTTCTGTTAGACGCTCACCCAAAGCCCTTCTGGCTAGGCTAACAGCAGAAAAAGAACCCCCCCCTTCCAAAAAAAAAAAGAAAAGAAAAACATGGTGGTTTTACACTTATAAAAGATTTTAAGTTTCTCTGTAGGAAAGGGGGATTGACTTGACAAGGGTAATGCTTCACAGGAAAGGGCTTTATTGGGGGTGTTTTTCTACTGTTGGGATCATATTATCTGAACTGTAATGTTTATATCATCTAGTGACTTCATATAACAGGGAGGGGAAGGGGGTGGTTTGGAGGTTTGCCTCTGCTAGGCTCAGCCCAATGATTACAACATCCCACAAAAAATGTCCTCCCTCCCCTTCCCCCTCTTCCCCAGTCTCTTCCAGCGATGGCAGCAGCTGGCCGGCAGAACTCGCGCATGGTATCTCAGAATCAAATCACCAGCCGAAATACTACTGGTCAGAGATGCAACACTAAATTTCGCCCATGAAAGTCAGTTTGGGAGGTCACTGTGTAATGTACAACTGTAGTACCATGCAGGTCGACCACTCGGAACATGGGGTGGGAGGCACCCTAGCCTCCAGGGGGTGTTCAAGGCTTCCCCTGCCTCTTTACTCATCCTCTAGAGAGGAGAAAATGTGATCCAAGTCAAGGATGACACCCTGGTTCCATAGGAGAGACAGCGAGGGGGACAGCTTTGGCTCGGAAGAGCAAAAGTGATCCTCAAAGCTATTTGCGTCTTCTCTTGCAAGGGGCTGGAAGCTTCTCCCTGCTGTAAAAGGCTGAGTGGGCCCTGGGAAGAGCTCAGGTTAATAATAGCCCATTATAGGCCTTAGGAGCAAGAGTCCTCATGGCTGACCTATGGTCCTGAGGAGAAACCGAAGGGTAAAAAGTTGGCTGGTGATGTCTTTCTATGGTCATCTAGGAGGACCAATCACTAAATGGAATCTGGGATACTGATCTTGTCCTTTCTTTACCTCTATCAGTATAACCACATGACATAGGTGATTTTTAATGGTTTCTATTCTAAATCTGGCTAAAATAGAAGGAAAGCGATTCTTTTTATAAATCCTCCTTAAAAGAAGTGGTCCTGTTAGGAGGAGGAGCCCACTTTGGAGGTAGGAACTGAATGAGGAACGCCCTGACTCACAGATGGGAAACAAGCGTCTATCACAGAACAGCACAAAATCGCAAATCTTCCAAATAGTCATTTCCAAAGAGAAAACCTGCTATCAAAGAAGGAAGATAATCTAATGCCAATGGTAGCAAAGACTTGTTGTTTTGACACAGATGAACTAGTTTCAGATTTACTTCAAGGTCACATTCTCCATACTTCAGTATTATTTTTGTAACAGCTTGGATCTCTGTAGTTCCTTTCCTTCAAAGGACCCATTTATCCCAACAATTTAGGACTGTTACCTTAGAATTTGAAAATGGAAACCCAGAGACCTTGAAAGTAAGAATTAGAAATTAAAGGGAGGACAAGGAGACTCGAAAAGAACTGGCCCAACCTTGAAGGAGGTCTTGTATGTTAACAGGTATTAGGCTCTTCAACAGAACGAACGTATCTAATTGCATAAATGTGTCACATCGCCAAATTTGTGGGCCGTGGAGAAACCAAAGTATTTGACAGTCAAGTAAAAGGCTTGTGTGAGTGTACAGAGCTGACTCAGAGAGTCAGGATAAAAATAAGCGGTTCTTCTGGCTTTAAATGAAATGCCCCATTACAACTACCACGGGGTGGGGCTTTTTAGACCCACAGCCTAGAGAGCTGTCTTCCACCTGGGGCATTTATTTGGTTACTTTCAAGCTTAAGAGACCAGAAGGCAGGGACACCTTGGTGGCTCAACCAAGCATCTGACTCGATTTCAGCTCCGGTCATGATCCCAGGGTCGTGGGACTGATCCGTACATTGGGCTACATGCCGAGCATGGAGCCTACTTAACATTCTCTTTCTCCCTCCCTCTGCCCCTCTCCCCCACTCAAGCTTTCTCTTTCTAAAATTAAAAGAGAGAGAGAGAGAGAGAGAGAGAGAGATTAGTAGGATAAAAAGGTGACCGACTGGCCTCCTTACTGCAAGAGGAACATTTGAACATTGTTCATACGAATTCCTTTCCTGGGGCAGCTGTTCAGAGAATTTTAATATTCAACTTTTACCAATAAATATGATAGACAACTATTTAATTTTCTTTTGTGAGAAACAGGTCTAAAGAGAGCCTTTGTGGGGCACCGGGGTGGCTCAGTAAGCATTCTACTCTTGATCTCAGGTCAGATCTTGATCTCCAGGTTGTGAGTTCAAGCCCCGTATTGGGCTCCACACCCAGTGTGGAGCCTGCTTAAAATAATAAAGGAAAATATTTAAAAAAATTTTTAAATAAATAAATACTGAGAGCCTTTGCAGTAGAGATGACAGGATGGCTTCCTCTACTGTGGGCTTTACATCAACCACAGCAGATTTTACCAGAGGGAGCTGCTCACAGGGTAACACACAAACAAGAAAAGGGGAAACGGGGCATTTTTTCTGAATGGTAAAAAATGCAAAACTAAACAAACCCTCTTTAACGTCCTTCTTCTAATTTATTCCCAATTCATGTGATTCTCATTTAAGCCAGCATTAAAGAAAAGTGTTAATAATACTTTTATTATTCTTAAAAAGTCCTTTAAATGGGACTTAGGCACTGTGGACAATTTCGTCTTTGACTTCAAACTTACAACCTGACAGGGGAAAATCCCAACTCTAGAGAAATGAGGGAAATCAGCTTCTGTGAGAACTGTTCTTTTATCTACTGCCCTCCTCCTAAAAGCAGAAACTCGGCAAGTGTGTCAAGGGTGCCTACACTGACTTGTTCTCTAGCACATGCAGTTTTACTGGGAAACATACCATTAGCTGCAAGTCTAAATGCAGCCTGGGAAGACTTGGCTTGAGGATGTGTTTAAAGAAGGAATCAGAAAATGAGACTTAGTCCCAACTAGTTTTTTTCCTCTTTATCTCTAAGGTCATCCCAAGGACTCTCAGAACTCGGGTGTTGAGATCCTCTACTTCTCTAAGCTGTTAGAGGCTGGTGTTGGAGGCTGTTGAAAGATGGGGGGGATGGGTTCATAACAGAGAGCAGGGTGGTGTGCAAAACGCATCCGCCAAGTAGTGACTGTGTGCAGTGCTCAGTGCTCTGGCAGCAGCAGATATAAAGAAACGTAACACAGGGGTTCTCGCCTTTGGAGACTAAACTTAGAGCCTAAGAGAAATTGTTTCCTGTTTCAACAAGAATGTAAATTGGGAAGCAGGGACTAAGTTTAATATTCATCAAAATACAGAAGACATTAAAACCCTATGCTGCTTCTTCCTTATTCCTCAAGAAAGATTCCTCGGAGAGGAAAAGGAATGAGACAAGAACTGAGGGGTAGAAACCTTCTGATTTGAGGTAGTCCTCAACACTGTGATGTCACCACCACTAAATTATTCTCTATGAAGATTCAGATTAGGACACTTGGGGTGGGCGTCCCAGGATCTGGTCTTTACTGTGAGCCTGCAGCCACATAGGAGACAACAGCCCCTTCTTCTATTCTACCTTTTCTAAGGGAAAAGCATAAAGGACCCTCATTAAGTGCCCTTTCAGGCAGTCACAAAGCATTTCCAGGCACTCAGCTGAAAAGTGTTTATGTAAGCTCAAGTCCTCCTGAGCCCCTCCGGAGAAGCACAGATATCAGCATCCTCTTACACAGCTCATATCTAGGGTTACCTCCTGAGAGGTTTCAAACTCTCTCACAAAAGAACAATCTGCCCAGGCCTGTTCTTTTTTTAATGGGGAAAGGAAGACATTCTTGCAGGCCCAATTTATAGCGAGGGAAATATTTCAGAAAAAAAAAAACAAACCCACCTTATAGCAAAACACAAACGCAACAGCCTCACCTCAGCTGGGCGGACGAGGGGCAGGAACTCAGAAGAGCTCTTTAAAACCCTGAGGCAGCCGCACTGAATCATTACTACTAAGTTTTGGGCTACTTTTTAATGCATTGTTCTTTTCATGCTTTCCTGTGGCCCCGGTTTAGCTTCACGGCCCTTGTCCGAGTGTGTCCGTGAGTGGTTGGCCAAGATGGTGGAGGATGTTTCGGGTGGGTGCAGCTGAGGCAAGCACACCCCCTAGGACCTGGCCTCGCCTGGGGGGAGGAGGCCACTCGGGTTCTGAAGTGGCTGCGCGCAGAGGCTGGGTTCTCTCTGGTACTTCTGGGATGTTCCTCTGTGCCCAGCGGAAGGGTCACAGCCAGAGCGAAGCTCCCCCATAGCTGAGTAACAGTCTGGGAAGTATCATTTTAAAATGACATGGATCTGACCACAGTGGGAAATGAAACGGGACAGAGAAGGCCAAGGAGTGGGGAAATTACAGCTTTGTCATTCCCAAAGTCAAAACGTAAGCCTGAGCAAGAGACCTCGGCGCTGTGGCAGGCAAAAACACCCCAGCTTGGGGCCTGGAGTCAAGGCTGGAGCTTGGAGTGGAAGAGCAGGCAGGAATCTTCCCTGAGAGCTAAAGCCACAGCCCCATGGCAAGCGGCAGATAAAAGGGTAATATCCTCAGATCAAGTCTCAACACCTCTCTCTCCAGGGAAGCGAGCACCCCCGTTAGACAGCTACGGTGTAAAACGGAGACAAAGAGAGACGGGCGGCCTCATTGGGCAGCAGCAGCCCTACTCCAGAAGCCCAGGCCAGCAGCCTGGCAGTGGCGGGGTTAAAGCCAGCACTTAAAAGAAAACTGGAACCCCATTAAGCCCAGGCTCATTAAGCCCAGGCTAGGAGAACAGGGAGCAGCAGGGAAGCCAAAGGAAACTAATTTTGGAGGTTCTCCAAGCTGCCAATCACAAGCATATTTCTAACAGTCCCAGTGTTGTTTGAGTTGGTTGTTTTTCCACAGGCTGCACAATAGGGTCTGGTTATTCATTGAAAAAGTCTGCAAGGGAGCCCCGCCCTCCATTCACAACCAATTTGGAATGCTCCATTCAGGCAAGAGGGGGACTCAGCAGCTCAGCTCGCTGGGGCAGACGGAACAGAGCCCAGCTGTCGCCACAGGGACGCTTGCTCGCCCAGTGCGCTGTGTTTATGTAAGAAATTCAGAGACTGCAGGCGCCTGCCTGCTCTGCACCCTCCCTAAGATTCAGATGGCCAAGACCCTGGCTGAAATCTGCAAGGATGTGCAAGTCAGCTGTACAGTCAGCAAGTGCCCTCTGGCAAAAGAAAAGTATCTGGTGCTGCCCTGTTCAGAATCTGACTATAGCTACCAGCTGAGAGAAACAGACTTCACAGGTATTTCTTCTGCCCCCAGGGGCAAGCTGGTTTGTATCAGAGGACAGCTCTCTATGGAAGTCAGCCTTTCCAGACTCCTTGCTTTTTCCATGCACTGCCAATAGCTACATTGGGAGCCACCTGGCATACTCCCCCCCAAGGGAGAGGGTCTCTGGAGACACTACTAGATTCTCTGGCTGCAGAGGGGGGAGGGTGCGAGCTACCTATTACAAACGGCTTCACAGCTCCTTTACCGGTTTCACATCCGGCTTGGAAGGTTTATAATCCGTGCGCGCGCACACTCACGTGCCTGCACACACACTCTCTGTCTCTATCTCTCTCACTCACACACACACACACACACACACACACACACACACACACACCATGCCCATGAGACATCGAAAGGGTAGAGATGAGCATCTGGGGTTGGTGGGTGAAAACTACTCCACGGACAACACAGAGTACAAGGCTAAAAACTGGTTAGGTTTCTTAAGAGACTTTTTTTTCAACTTTTCAAAAACTGCCCTGAAGGAGATCTGATAAAACCAGTTTGACAGCCAGAGTTTATTGCAAGAAAAGCATACTACTTTATGAAAATCATATCCAGGAGATAAATTAGCTTATGGGTTGTTTCCTTTTTTCCATAACATATTTAGCTATTTTCAAATATCTTCTGTGTACCTCTTCTCATTGCGTGCCTCCATCACCAACACTGGTGGACCCAGACGGGGACGTGGGAAGCATTTCTCTCTAGTCTTTCTGACCACAGAATCCCCATTCAATGCCTTGGCTGCTCTGCAGACCAGTGGCAAACTCCTGGCTTCTTGATAGCTAGATCTGATCCTGCTCCGGGAAGGCTTTGCACCCTGTGCTGAGGCTTTCCCCCAGATGCTTCCTCCTCCTGGGCAGGGGAGCCCCCTTTATTTGCTATGTAGGGGCTCTTCTCCTTAAGAGGAGCTGCTACTCCACTGTCATCTACCTGCTAAGCCTATAGGTGTCCTTACATCGTGGCTACACACACACGCACGCGCGCGCGCGCGCGCGCCCACCAGCATCTACACTGGGGGCCTGCATCTACCCTACGGCCCCTCCTTTAAGCTGAGCCTCTCAGAAGGCTGGGATGACAGAAACCGACAACCAAAGCCTCTGTTAAATGAGCTTGATGAGTTCACAAAATGAATTTTTAAAAAAGCAACCTAATCCGGTACTGGCATCAGCATGCCTGGCACTTGTCCAAGAGCTGGGAGCTGCAACATGACAAGACTCTGAGCTCCTTGGATTCCAAGTGGCACTGTGTGCCAGGGCACAGATGGGGCTCAAGCTGCCTCAAGGGCAGCCATGCGCCTGAGAGGGGGCTGTCAGCCTCTGAGCCTGGAGCTACTTTACCACCATTAAAACTCGAGAAACATGTGGAGGGTACAGTCTCTCGGTAGAGAATCACACACTCCACCCAACCCCACCACCACTAACATTTTTTTCTGGGACTGAAATTAAAACAATGATACTCTGAGATGGTAGAAATGGCGGATAATACAAAGTCTCAGCTTTATTATGCTACCCATGTCTTAATCTTATAAAAGTAAAGAATGCTGAAAACCGGGGATAGATGGTAATTTCTTGATGGATACCAGGGTCTTGTTACATCTGGAATCTACATAAGTGTAGATTCTGCCTGAGGCAGACACACATATAATTTCCATCCCAAGTCTTCTTGCCAAGCACAAAGGACCAGAAAGGTTACTGGGTCTTATTAGAGGGCTAAGAGCAGTAAGACATCGAAGAGGAAGAGAAAGATTCTTTGGTTTTAATACGCCTGACTGAATTAAAATTAGATAAAATGGATTCTGTGTGAACATATGGCTCTCTTAAATAACTGGGAACTCTAGGTCTTGGATCCTTAAGAGTCCTGGTCTAAGGATCTTAGAGGCTATCCAAACAGGAAGGATTTCAAGTCACTTAGCACCCTCTCAGTTGTAAGGTAGTGGGCTAGCTAACAAAGACTTTGAAAGTTACACTGTAGCCTGGAGTCAAATAACCTCTCCCATCCACATTTCCCTCTGGCTTCCCCGGATATAGCTCTCTTCTGTCCTCTACCTTCAGAACTCTTCAGAGCTCTTGAAAAAGACAAACTGATAGCCTGGACTCCTTCAAATCTCCTTTTCAAGGTGCCTACTGTTACCTTCCATAACAAAAAAACTTTAGGACAATCTTTTCAAATAATAATGGCCCAAGACCACAAAGCTAGTAAACCTAGAGTTTTGCTGCTAACTGGGTCCAAAACGATGTGGCCCTTCCCAAAGGAAAGCACTACTTCTACTATGTCAACTTCACATGTAGTTAAAAAATTAAAAAAAAAAAAAAAGTCCAGTTGTCATATTGAAACAAGATTAAGATCAATGTGTTTTAGGCTCAAGGGCTGCCTTAAGAGTTCATTCTACTTCCCCAGCCACCTATTGCAATGTATTTATGAAAAGTCGATTTTATCAGTTAATTAGCCAGTCCTTAGGAAATTACTAGTACTTCCTCCAGTCGGTCCATTCTTTTTGAAACACAGATCTAAAAAAGAACACTGCAAGGGGAAAATAAGGTCATTTGGATTTTCCAACAATTCTCTAACATATATTTGCTAGGGAGGCCATGGTTTTAAAATAAGATTTTTATCATGCTTTTTCCCCAGTGTAAAATATTTTTGTTATTCAAGATGCTGACAGGTAAATATTCACAATATCACAATTGAAACAAATGTGTGAGATTAAAAATAAAATTAGAACTGAAATCTGCATTTAAAAATATTACTATGAATATATGCTAAAATCTAGTAATATCCTTAAGTGCCCACACAGTCAGTCCAGAAAAATTAATGTAAGCCCCCCACAAACCTAAGCTCTTGGAGTTCCAATCTTATCCATGGTTTTGATTTATAGTTAATTCTATGAAAGTATGTAGTAAAAATGTATACACATCTAACTGCTGACCCAGATTTCCTGGTTTGTAACTCTGTGTGTTAACACACATATTTAGCTACACACACATTTATATAGATACACATGCACACACACTTTTTATATTACATATAGGCAAAACTGTCTATGTATCTTATATGTCTTGTAGGAAAGATGTCAGTTTTATAATTTTTCCATTTTATAGGTCTCTCTCTTTCTTTTGAATACTAGACAGAAATGCTCAAAGCACCAAGATATTTAATCCATTTCTCAGCACCATGGAATGAAGAAATTGGAGGTGTCAGACTAGGTAGCCGACCATCTCCCTAAGTCTTTCCTGAGGGCTGGCTGGCTCTAGGTCTTTGAAATAATGAGGGAGAGCCTAGGACATACCTGTACACACCAGTACCCCCTGTGTCTGCAGCTTTGTGACAGCTTCTTTGAGGATCTTATAATTTCCCCCCCCTCATTTCACCTAACCTCTCCATTTGCCCCAAACCACCAGTCTCTCCAGTTATCTGGACCTTATATTATCCCCTCTAAAATGAAGGGGTTGGGCAAGGCTATCTCTACAAGGGACTTGCAGCTCAAACAACCCAGAATCTTCAGGGTTACTGCTAAGGACCAAGGCACAATGGGGGACATTAGCAGAACTCCTATGGGCTACAGGTTGTACTTTCTGTTCCCTTGAATTTGACCTTTAAGAGTTTCCAGATGGGGGATACTTTACTAATGTCTGTATTTGCGAGGTAAGGTGAAATCCATATAGTTAGAAGCAAGCTAAGCATTTCTAGAAGACAACAATGGTTTCATTTATTCAAATCACACTAATGGATGGATGCCTATGGGTAGGAACCCAAATCTGGAAAACTTACAAAATATAATCTCTTTAGAAGCGGAGCTCATAGCACTTACTGAAAAAATTAAGACATAATCTTCAAAACTGACATTCTGAAATAAAAACAATTACCCACATTACTTAGAATTTCTTTTCCCCATCAAAGGACGAATGGATCAAGAAGATGTGGCTTATCTATACCATGGAATACTACATGGCAATGAGAAACAGTGAAATCTGGCTATGTGTAGCAACATGGATGGACCTTGAGGGTGTTATGCTGAGCGAAATAAGTCAGGCAGAGAAGGAAAATATCATATGTTTGCACATATAGGAGGATTAGGAGGAACTTAACTGAGGACCATGGGGGAGAAGGGGGGAAATGGTGGGGGAAAGGGAGAGAGGCAAACCATGAGAGACTCTTGAATGCTGAGAAACAAACGGAGGACTGATGGATGTGGGGGGGAGGGGAGAGATGGGCATGGAGGAGGGCACTTCTGGGGATGAGCACTGGGTGTTATATGGAAACCAAATGGGCAATAAACTATTTGTAAAAAAAATAAAATAAAAATAAAAAATAAATATAAAGATAAAAAAAGAATTTCTTTTTCTCTCATACATACATACATATATACATACACACACGCATACACAGTAATCAAATCATCATTAAAAGGAAAGGTAGAGTATAATCAGTGGCAGGCCGCAAAAAAGTATGTATTACAAATGCTTTTGCAACTATAGGGGAAAGGTTTGTTTTACTGGGCAAGTGCAAGTTGTGTTTACAGTTCATTGATTGGCTGATTCAAACCAACTCATAAGGTTTTATTAAATTTGAATGAGTTTCTCCCCCGTGCCCTGGAATAGTCATGGGCTCTTCCAGAAGGTGACTGCAGTGAAAGCTGATCCACAATGCAAGGTTGTGAGATGTGCCACCGGGAGGGTGCCCAGCCCTGGGCTCTGCCAGCTCCCATGCATTGACGCTGGCCATCCACCACTGCAGTTAAGCCAGTCACACTTAACGGTAAGGACGAACAGCTCAAAAACATACCACCCCGCACTTGTACGCTTACCTAACCTCTAAGGCAAGTCGATTTGAAGATACCCTTCTTAAAGCTCCATCTTCCCAAATAAGAGTCAGAGAGGGGGAAAGAATTATTAACGGACTTTTTGAGGCTCCTCAACCATCTGTTTTATCCTTAAAGGACAGAAAAGCTCAACCTTAAGAAGTTAAAGCAAAATGCAAACAATGTAAAAAACACATCACACTTGGTAAGCAGAAATATCTCCCAAAGCATCTCCATTTTAGGTAGGTATGGCAATCTAATTAGAGTTTAGCACATTCTATTCGTTGAGCAGGAATTATTTCTAAGGAGCCAAAACACATTTATTGATTCCTTCCATTTAGCCTAACATCTCTCCAAATATAAATCTTGTTTACGGACATCTTTCTCTAAAGAGCGTACCTTTGCTTCAGTACATGAAATAAATTTGAATGTAGTCACCTCATCTCCCTTTTAACTCTTTGGGTTACAGAGAAACAAACAGAAGTGTCATAAAAGCATTTCAAAGAACTTCTGCCAAGAAAGCTCCCAGACTGCACTTTCTGCTGCTCTGAGCAGGAACTAGAAAGGCTGGGCCAAATTGTCAACACAGAACAAAGCGGGATTATAAATCCTGTCTTTATCTTACAACACACACACACACACACACACACACACACACCTGGGTTATCTTTATTTAGTCTTTTAGTGGCAAGCTTCCCAATCACTTGAAAGCACTCAAAGGGCAATAATTAACCTGCACTTACTTTCCTATAGAAAATAACCATAGCAAGCTGTGACAAGGCTAAGGTAACTATGCATCTGTGGGTTACAGTTTATTCCCTTTTAAAGTTTCATGGCATTGTGCCTTGAATGGGAGGTCTATCATTAAAGAATGTTTAGATGGTACATCTGGTCTTTCATCTAATGACTTAAAACACCCAGCTTTTACTTCAACACAAAGATACCCTCTCTCTCCAGTGGCATTTACACACACACACACACACACACACACACACACACACACGATAAAACAAAGCTGGCAAGAAATTTGCTGGTGCAAAATGAGAAATTGAATCCTTGCCTGGCTCAGGTGCTTGCTATTATAAACTATGACTAAGAGACATGAATTTCTCTATGATGCAACTCTCAAGAGAGGCAGCATTTTCTCCAGGCCGCTCTTAAACCTGCTCACTGGCCAGTGACTAATGCTCTCTAGAGCTGCCCTGTGCTGCTCACATTTCATCAGCCTGCTTTGTCCTTGATAGCTCTGCCTAGACCATAAAAGCTCCCAAACTTGTTGAGGACAGCCCCGAAAGATCAGTGCAAAGCTAACCATGTCCTTGCCAATGCCCAGAGGCATCTCCTCAGCTTCCCACTACATTTGTTATGTCAATGACAGAAGCACTTAATGACCGTTTGAAGAAAAAGTTTTTAGTCCTCTTGAGAGATAAAGTCCTGACAACTGAGTGAAAAATAAGAGTAAATCAGGTCATACTGCAATCACCCTGTGTCAACTTACAAGTAGAAACAAAATTGACAACATGTTGGGTGAAATCACAATTAACTGGAATCTTCCATTACCTATTTTCTGCACCTTTTAAAAGGAAAAAAAAAAAAGGTCAGATTCATGACCCGCATAAAGGACCTAATTTATAAAACAAACAAAAAACACCGTACAATAAAGTCTGGTTAATGGATGCTAAGACCATCTTCTATATAGAATGTCAATTGATTTATAATTTCGAGCTTGAAGCCTTTGCAATATTCTTAGGCAAAAAGAAATTTAGGATGAAACTGTGTTCAGTAAATCTCACCTGCAATAGAATAAAAGCAGTTTAGAAATAACTCCAACAAGGAATGAAACACAAGTTTTGGGGTTAACTTTGAATTATTAAAAGAAGCTAAATGCATTCCACTGTCTGAATATGCTGGCGACGGCCGAAAAGAGTCTTCTACGCATGGGTGTTCCAAGACCAAATATTTTCAGAACAAATGTGCCACTACCAGAAAGGTACTTACAGTTATCAGACTGGAAATCTGGGACAAACTGTTCATCATCAGGAACTTGTGCTGGAAAAGAGAGATCTTATTTTAGACCTTTTACGTTTTATTAAAAAGCACAGTAAAATGTTTTCTATGGAAACTCAGGCAGCCAAGAAACTTGCCTTCAGCTAACCAAGCCTCTTGAAGTTGACTGAGATCTTGAAACAACTCTGGAATTGAAAACAGAAGACACCAGCATGAGAACTCCTGGGGGCGGAAGACTGAGGGCGAGTCTACGCTCTGTTCACAGAGGGCTGTTCACAGAGGGCTGGTGAAGGAAGCCACAGCCCCAAGGGAAAGCTTCACTACCTTCAGAATCATGGGCCAGATCTGTGTCCAAAAACTTCCTCTTTCTGTCAATCACAGGCCGCCCTCTACATTCCTCGGACCGTGATTTCTGAAAGAGGCCAAAAGACAGTGAAGGCTCAAGGGTAATAAAGGGGTCAAAAAGGGGGTTGGTTGTGCCACTAAACCAATAAGGAGAAGATTCATATTCGAAGAGGGAGAACAAAACAAACCAAAGCCACATAAACTTACCCCTGGGACCAGAAAAGGGACTTGCTGATCATAAAACCCATCCATGGTGCTTCCAACGCCTCTAATATCACTTTGAAAGGTTTCAGCATTGAGTAATTTCTGGGAGGAAAGGGGTCCTCCTGCAATATGAATTTGGGAGATTTTAACTGAGAGGGGGGATGGGAAGAGAAATGAAGTAATTTCTACTGCTTTCTTTAGGGCCTGTGCAAAATTGCTACCTTCCTCTGACGTACTTAAAGCCCGTTCAAGGTGTGAGCTTTACAGACTAAAGGTGCACTTGATTAAGGGCATCAAACGTTCTTTGTGTACTTGATGTTACATCCATTTACCTATTGTTCTCTCTCTCTTATCATTAACATCATAAGTTACCTGCTACTATCTGCTCCCTATATAAACAAAAACCAAAATGCCTTATTTTCATTAAAAAGGGTGATTTCAAGATTCACTCCAATAGAAGATTCTCCTGGGCATTAGTTATGTTAGGTCTTTTTTTTTGAGATAATTTAATTTTTGACAGTACAGGGACAGGAAGCAGAGAAAATGGATTTAAGCATTCCAAATTATTGGCAATTAAGAATCTGACATACATAGTGTTTCTAAAAGTAGTTTGTAGGTCAGTGGTAAAACACCACATATAGTTCAAGGGATATATCGATCAGAAGTATACTTCATCTTCACACAACACTCTTTTAAAACCTAAGTCTTCTGTCCAAACAGATATAGTGTCTGTAATGTCACAAATACTTCTACGGCAACTTACAGAAATATCTGTGATATCACCAATTTCTAAAATAAATAAAATAGCTATGAAAACTAATGGATAAAGGAAACTAAATTCCACCACACATATTTTAAATGCATCTTTACTACAGATTTTTTTAAAAGAGCATTAAAAGCAAAAGATCCATGTAAAGAAAATTTAGTGTGATTCTTATAGTGAAGTCAATTTTCCTCAAACTTGCCACACACACAAAAAATTAAACTTGTTTTAGCACTGTCCAGTCTTGCAGCTGGGAAAACAGGTTGAAGGTCAAAATGGAAAGGAGGGAACTATTTTCTAATTTGGGAGGAATCAACTAAGAATTTTAAGAAGGTACCATCTTCCCAAACACTTTGTTTCATTCTCCAAATAGAGATGCAGTTAAATCAACAAAATGGAGAAAACAAGAATTTCATTTACCCCAGCTCTAAACAATGCAAAGTGCTTAAGGATAATTCTTTTGTTTACCTTGGATACAAATTTTAAATACGGAACTTTCTCTCCGTGAGCAAGTCCATCCACTGTTTTTTTTTGCTTTGTGGACAATATCAATTTTTTTTTTCAGTGAGCAGGATACAAGAAAACCCTTCATGGCCAGCCTCCTCTCAGCACTTTGGCCCAAATAATCAGGTATTTTCAAAGTCAAAGAGAAAGAGGAGAGGAGCAAAACTGCACACAGTCCATAATTTCCTAGAAAAACACTCCCGGTTGCCTGCCTGCGTGCCTTCCAAACAGCGCTAAACATTCAGAATAAAGCCTCTTTCTCAAATGTCACCAACCCATACAGAAAATCTGAGAAACATGGGCGGGTGAGTGGAGGGCCATGAAAAGGAGTCCTCTGTACCTTTCAAAATCTGTCAGATTAATTCGTGACCTTAGAAATTCTGTAAATGTCTATGGGGAAAAGGGACAACGGGGAAAAGATCGGAAGGGGGACATATTTCAGAGTCTCACGATGAAATACAATTCAAAATACTTCACCACGAAGAGCAAAAATGCCTTTTCAAAAATTAAATAAAAGAGAGAAGCTACTGTAAGCGAACCCAAGAGAGGCATCGAAGATCTTTAAAGCAGCTCTCAGAGTTCAAGGGCTTGGAAAATCGTGTTCAAAGTATAATTTTTCTTTTTAAGCCTTAAGGGAGTTTAAACCACTTCCTTTGTGGTCCCCCCTTCCCGGTGCCCCCAGGAAAACTTTAACGCGGCGCAGCGGCGCGATCGAGGCCCCTCCCCCGCGGCGCGCAGCGGGCCTGGTTTTATGAATGGGAGAGCG
>NW_027528417.1:15714054-15715084 GCF_008692635.1 Crocuta crocuta | reverse complement strand
CTGCCGCCACATCAGGTAAAGGCTGTAACTGGATCCCTCGCGCTGGGCCCCATTCACAAAACAAGACACACTTCCACCCAATTCCCAGCCTTCCCCATTCATGGAAACTCCTTCAGATTCGCCCCCGCCCCCACTCCCAACGCACGCCCAGCCTCCAACGCAGGCCCCTCACCCCAGCGATTTGGGAAGAAAGCTCAATGCTTCATTCACAAAAAGGGAAAGAAAAAAAAAAGCCGCAGGGAGAAGCGAGCCAACGAAAGAAACCCGCTTCATTCATAAAGTCATCCACATTCATAAAACCGAGCTGCGGCACCCGGCGCTACCAACCTCCTCCAATGCCCCCCCGCCCTCCAAACCTCCAAACATCTCTCCTTGGCACTCCTCCTCAACAGGAGTTCAGGTCCTCCCAGCGGTCTCCTCTCCTCTGAAAATGCGGACAGATCCCTAATCCAGTGCGAGGCTCCAGCATCTCTCCATCCCCCCTCCGTACCCGTTTCCCCCCACTATTCCCAGGCCGCTGCTCCCCGATTTCTCGAGAACCGCGGTGCAGCCTGATGCCCTCAAGCTGCTGGGGGTGGGAGCTGGGGGACTGAGTGTCCACTTTCCACAATCTGAAACTTGCAAGGCCTGCATAAGTTCCTGGCCAACCCCCAACCCCTCAGGCTGCACATGCCTGTGTCACTTAACCCCTCCCGGTGCTTTGGGGGGACATCACCTCTCAAATATTCCCCTTCAAGCTGCTTCCCGCCCCCTCCTCTCCACTGCAAAGCTCCGCCAGGCGTCTCTTCTCGCGAGCCTCCAAGTCTCCCCCGGGTTCTCAGACCTCCAGAGATTGTAAAGCCCCGCAACTCTGCGCCCCCCCATCCCCACCCGGGAGCCCCCGCACCTCGCACCCAGAGGCGCCTTCCCGCGATGTGCGGAAACCCGCTCTCTGCGCGCTCCGGAACCGTTAGCCACCCCCACCCTCCTCCCAGGAACCGAACCGGACCGGGCCACGAGAGGAGGGGGCGCCCGGCTCGGTGGGGGGGGG
>NW_027528417.1:15713753-15714026 GCF_008692635.1 Crocuta crocuta | reverse complement strand
CCCCGACTTTGAGGATTCTGAATCAGCCAGTGAACTCTCCCCGGCTGGGCCCTTCGGACCCGTTCCAGGACACCCAATACCCCCCTTCCTCCTCGACGCCCCCTCACCTGAGGCAGCCGCTTTCCTCCCGTTGCAACGGCCCCGGGGCGCAGGCGCGCTCACGCACGCGCGCACCGGGCCTGGGCTCCTGGGCGAATGGCTGGGCTGAACCGCTCCGGGGACGCTGAACCGCTCCGCGCACCAGCGGCTGGACTCTGCGCCGCAGCTGCCAAC
>NW_027528417.1:15711852-15713673 GCF_008692635.1 Crocuta crocuta | reverse complement strand
TCCTGCGCCTGTCCATCACGTCTTGTTTACCCTGTCTGCGGGCAAATCCAGCCAAGCCGCCCCATCAACTCCAGTCGCCATTGGTCAATATCGCGTCCCTTCCCACCCCCTCAGGGGTCTGTTTTACATAATTTATGCACCGGGGGCCATTGGCCAATCAGCACAGGCTTGTTTATNCCCCTACTTCTCCACCTCCCCCGCCCCCCCCACCCCTCCCGCAACGCCACCGCCAGGATGGGCTGCTGGGCGCCAGACGTTCGCAGCTGCAGCACCAAGCAAAGTTATCATTTTAGAATTCAGGCGAGAGGAATTCGTCATTCCACCCAGAGAGAAACTCGCTGACCGACCTGGGCGTTCGGCCCACAGAAACACAGAAAACGGAAACCGAGCCCTCTAATCTTAGTTACCTTTAAGAGAGGCCTTAATTTCCTTTAACCAGGTTTCCATTGGGGAAGAATAAGCAGTATCTCCCTTTAAAATCTGAGCTCGCAAACAGATTTTAGTTACTATTTTATACTGACAAGGCCTAAGGCCCAACTAAATTCCGTTTTCTCCTCATGTTTAATTGCAGTTTACAGCCTCTGCCAAAGTGGGTTCTGGAGCCCAGACGAGATGAGAGAGGGTCGCCGTTCAAAGAAATCCTCTCCGAGGACGGCAGCAACCGACCTAGAAACGTAAATCCCTCCGAAACGGGCATGCGGAGTTAGACCGCCTGCCTCCCTTCCGGGGCTGCTTGTTTTCCATTTAAGTGTTGAATGCAAGATGGTGCATTTGCGAATTAGATCCCGTGCAGCTGGGAACGACGGACGAGAAGCTACTCCGCTTGCCAAACGATCGGGCACTAACTGCAATTGCTGAGATTCTTAACAGGGTGTTCCAGGAAACAAATAAGCAATCCTCTCCCCTTTCTGCCCTTGCTACCCGCTTCTGTGAAGGCCAGGCTGGCTCTGCTCCCCGCCCCGCCCCCCCCCTCCAATGCTGGGATGCCCTGCCACCGTTCACCTAGTGAAGAGAGAGGAAAGACACAAAGTGTTAGAAGACAGCTCCTAGTGAAGGAGGTCCCAGGGTAGCCGACTGTAGGGCTTCCGCCCCCTTCCAACATTCATAAGGAATGCAGTGTGGATTTTTAGAAAAAAATTTTTTTTTATTTTCACTTTTATTTATTTTGAGAGAGAGAGAGAGAGAGCATGCGCCCTCAGGGAAGAGGCAGAGAGAGAATCCCAAGCAGGCTTCCAGAACTGTCAGCACAGAGACCAATGCCCCGGCTTCATCTCAGGAATCATGAGATCATGACCTGAGTCGAAATCAGGAGCAGATGCTTAACTGACTGAGCCACCCAGGCGTCCCCCCACCAAAATAAATTAATTGATTAATAAAATAAAATTTGCCGACCTTCTTTTCTGCTTCCATTTGTGTATCTGAAAGAGAGAAGCCACTTGGTTTCTCATTTATAGCCCCAGAAATGTTGGGGTTCAGCAAAGGGACCTGGAGCACCCTGATGAAGTCCCGGGCCCAGCACGGGCCAGGTGTGCGCTATTGGCTTCGAGAAAGACTGGAGTGGGCCTGAGCTGATGGGTGGGAACGTGCTCTGAACTTTTAGCATGTAGTTCCATGATACTTAATTTCCTAGTGAGCATTTTACTTATGATTCCAGCTCTAGTACAGTTTTTCCCTTAGTGCCTCTCTTCATTCCCCAGGTAGTGTTATTTCTGTTTGGTGGCTGGAGATTTTACCCTAGTTCTGCTGTGTTTCCAACTGGTTGCTACCAGCCCTGAGGGTTTTTTCTCTACAGCTAGACTCCCAGCCCAGGTTAGCTGCCCA
>NW_027528417.1:15647224-15711524 GCF_008692635.1 Crocuta crocuta | reverse complement strand
AGTTTCTCCAGAAGAACTTTCTTATTCCTCTTCGCTTGAGTCTGTCTCTCAGGCCCCAGCCTTCCAGAAGGCCTGTAGCCCGCTTGTCCACAGGTCCTTACCATATAAGCCTTAGTACCTCAATCACAGTGTGACTCTAGTTACAGGAAAGAGTGAAGGATACTTCCCAGCAACTTCCTCCACAGGGTTAGACTTGGTGCCTGGAGAATGACTCGTGACCTTTGCCTCAAGGCAAAGCTCTCTATCACACCTTGGGAAGAGAAGTTGGTATTTTGGGATTAAGTAGTAATAAAGAGTGGCTAAATGGGGGCAGCAGAGAAGCTGGGGGATGGGTTTTTATAAGAAGGTTGTCACAGACACGAGATCACGTATAGGGATTTACACCAGAATAGAGCTACTGTCAATTAAATATTTGGTTATTCAGTAAACATTGATTTTGTGCCAAATACTCAGCCAGACCCTGCACTAGGCAAAAAAAGGTTAAAGAGATGGATAAAATCTAGTCTTTGTCTTAGAGGAGCCTCCAGTCTATTGCACAATTCAGCAGCTGGAGTTTACTGAGCACTTAATATATCACCTGTTCATGCCATATACAATTCTCCACAGATTATCTCCCTTAATGCTCATAATAATAATAATGGAGTGGTCACTGCTACTAATATCTGCATTTTGTGATGAGAAGCTGAGGCACAGAGAGATTAAGTCATTCGCCAGTGGTCACAGAGCTTGTAGGATGCTGAACCTGGATAAGAACTAAGGCAGACAGGCCCCAGAGCCTATATGTGGGAGAAATAGCATGTGCCTCAGCAAACCACCAGGAAATACATTTGAACTCCAAATGGTGGAGGACAGAATTGGTTGATATCACAGGGAAGCAGATTTTGGTTTAATACAGCATTCGGAAGGATTTGGGGACATTGAGTGGCCCAGTGAAGGAACACTCCCACCGGTAATGAGTGTCCTGCCACAGGACAAACTTACACGGGAAGATTTAGGGGTAGTGCAGAGAAACCACCATCCTAAGGGTGAGTACTGTTCTAGTTCTAAGAGTCTGTGATTCTAAAATTTGGAGCTTGTGTTGGGCAGGGAGGCCCTTGGGCTCGGGCACTGTGGCTGTGGTGTGAGCCATGAGGGTGTAGCTCATGATGACCTACCTTATCAGGCTGAGTCCTGGGCTCAGAGTTCATTCCATTTTGTTTGGTGTTTCTGATGCCTTTTCTCCATGCCTCTTCCTTCTTTTCTTCTGCTTCTTCTTGGTGACTTACATCCTCTGCTCCCATCCCCATCACACTCTCCATCTTCTCTGGTTACCTTCGCTTTAAAAGAATTAAAGGTCAGTATTTAGAAGTTCTTGGTCTAGTACATTGAGTCTTTCCTCCTCAGAACATTATTTATTGAAGGTTTTGTTCAGCATGTGTTCTAATGTACCATCCGTCGGCTCCAGGAGAGTAACGGGACTGGAAAACATAACAAAAAGAGGGACCAATGCTCATCCAGGGTCAACACAGCTTTTGTCTTCCAGTGGCAGCAAAACTCACTTAATTGCAATAGGATAACTTGCACCTTGTTCCTTGATTCTCAGTGTGTCTTCAGGGAAACAGCATGGAAGGATGGAAAAAGAAGTCCCTTGCCCCAAGCCTGAAAATGTCGGTTTCCCTTAGGGAGCAGCTTTTTTTTTTTTTAATATTTTTATTTATTTCTAGAAGAGAGAGAGAGAGCGTGAGCAGGGAGGGTCAGAGAGAGAGGGAGATACAGACGCTGAAATAGGCTCCAGGCTCTGAGCTGGCAGTCAGCACAGAGCCCGACGCGGGGCTCGAACCCACGAACCACGAGATCATGACCTAAGTGAAAGTCGGACGCTCAACCAACTAAGCCACCCAGGCGCCCCAGAGAACAGCTTTTAAAGTTCTTCCTACAATCCCAAAAGCAAGTTAAGGTTTAAGGCAGGCAACCCTGCCTCCAGCTGATCACCAAAACGGCAGTGGCAAATGTGTCCGTGGCCGGCCCTTTGTCCCTCACGTTGAGAAACTGCTTGTCTTCCTCTGTTACAACTATTGTGATGAGTGTGGCCACATGTGGAGGCCCGTGTGGGCTACGTGGTCCCTGGGGGCCTTTTCCACTCTGGTATTAGTGGGAGGAAGGGACTTGAGGACAATGTCAAAAAGGTAAGGAAATGTTTGTTTGTTTGTTCGTTTGTTTTGTCTTCAAGGGCGAGACAAAGAATTCCCTTTGGCCAGCACATCTTCCTTTCTAGAATTCAGAAATAAATACCCTAAAAATGGAGGAGAGAAAAGAAACTGTTTCAGATTCAATGTCTCTTTAAGCAAACAGGGGCCGTATTGCATACAGGGCTCCTTATAGCCAGGGAATAATAACAGCTGACATTTACTGAGTGCTTAATATGAGCCAGACACTTTCCAAACCCTTCACATGTGTTAGCACATTTAGTCCCAACAACAGTCCTCTGAGGGAGGTGCTATTATTATCACCTCCACTTTTCACAGATGAGGAATTTTCGGTACAGGAAGGTTACATAAATCACTCCAGGTCACAGAGCCAGCACGCAGTGAGAGGGCGAGCATACCTAAGGGGACCCCTCCGAAGCCCCCTATCCCCCATGCTGCTGGGCTGCCTCGGCCCCGGGAAAGGAAGGTGACCACGGCGAGCACTGAATGAGCACTTCACCGTGCCAGGCCCGTTAGGGGATTTGCTTATAGTGACCCACTCGGTTCTCCTAACAACCCTGTGAGGTAGACACCATTATTATCCTATTTTACAGATGAGGAAACTGAGGCACGGAGAGGTTAGGTAATTTGCCTAAGATGTAAGAGTAGGAATTGGAGTCAGGAGCCGAATGTAGATCTCGCACGGAGCCCTCGCTCCGACACTTGTAATACAAGGTCCATGTTCCTGCAATCTCCCTCTGCTGATTTCCTTCATCTTGCCTTTGGGCCTCTGGCTGCTCACTCGCCGCTGCCAAGAAAGTCCCTGTGTTTCTTTGGGAACTTGCTCCAGTAACTTCCACCTGCCTTGGGAATTATTATCCTGGGCCAGCAAGATTTGGTCTCCATTAAGGCCACTGTAGAAAGAGAATGGAAATTACATTCACTGAACATCCCCTGTATGCCAGGCTCTGTGCTAGATGCTTCACAGACATGGTCTTATTTAATATTCCCGGTCCTCCTCGGAGGCAGTACCAAAACCCAGTTTGCAGCTGTGAAAACTGAGGGTCAAAGTGAGAGATTAAAAAATATATCTGAGCTTTCACACTTATGAAGGAGCCAGTCAGGCCTCTGACCAACTGGCCTCATGGAACCTTATTCTTCTCCCGGCTCATTTCCTAAGCTTGAGAACATCCTCTCTCCTGCTTCCTTTTCCGAACTTTCAGTTATTAGGTTTTATACAGCATCTACCCTCAAGGGGCACACATCACGTTTAACAATTTTTTAAAAGTTTTATTTCTTTTGAGAGAGAGAGAGCGCACGAGTGACAGCAGGAGGGGGGAGGGGGGAGAGAGAGAGAGGGAGAGAGAACGAGAGCGAGCCCCAATCAGGCTCTGCACTGTCAGCACAGAGTCTGTCTCAGGGCTCCAACTCATGAACCATGAGATCATGACCTGAGCCAAAAACAAGAGTCAGATGCTTAACTGATGGAGCCACTCAGGTACCCAGCACACATCATATTTTGATTCCTGGTGGCTGAGGGATTTCTTCCTTAAGCCCAAAACTTTAAAAAAAAAAAAAATCGAAGGGTAGAAATCTTTGGAAACTTCCTATGGCTTCTGGCAGCCTTCAGAAAGGAACAGAGCCCTGCAGCGGTATCTCCATGGTGCACTCCAGCCTCCTGGGCCCTTCGGTGTGACCATGCAGGACAGAGATGTCTGTTCGTGGAACCAGTCACATGCCGGCATCCAACTTCTCTGAGGCCCAAGAAGGACTGCGTGTCCTCACGTGAAGGAGACTCAGGCTGCTACAACTTGAGGGGAATCCTGTGTCTTGTCTTTGAAGTTACCTTGCTCCTTTTCCACGCTGGGTTGTCAATCGGAACTTCTCAATCCATTAAGAACACCCTTCTGCTCATTTTCTGCTTCTGCTCCTCCAAGGGCTCGGAAAGCAGCAAACCATGTGGGTTCGAATTGGGCGGAGAGAGTCCATGAGTTCTGAGAGCTGAAGGGCGCCTGCAATGAGGAAGTGGATGCACTTGAATGTGTAGACTTGGCAAAATCTATTTTGACCACTCAGAGGGCTCTTCCTGCTTCCTTTAATGCTGTTAGAGGAGAATTTCGTCTGGCCAGGGGTTAGCACTGTGACGTTCNCTGCCCGCCTGGAGCTCTGCGAAGCCTGGCTTTGACACTGCCCGCGGGAAGAGCAGGCTGGCCAGGCCGGGACGCGGACTCCATCGTGGGCCTGCTTCCCGCGGCAGCTGGAGAGCGGGTGGGAAGGAGGGCGGCTCTTTCAGCTCTTGGCTGGGTTTGTTACGCGCCCACCTCTGCTGCAGCTCTGTCAGGCTTGCGGAGGGGGGCTGTATTTATTTTGAGTTGGGCCAAAGGAAAGATCAAGTGTGGCCAGCTGGTAAGAGAGCCCCCAGGTGAGACGCCTCCTCAGTAGATTTGGTCATCTGGCCTCAACTAGGTATCAGCCTGCCCTTTCTTTTTTTTTTTTAGTTTTTAACATTTATTTATTTTTGAGAGACAGAGCATGAGCAGGGGAGGGGCGGAGAGAGGGAGACACAGAATCTAAAGCAGGCTCCAGGCTCTGAGCTGTTAGCACAGAGCCCGATGTGGGGCTTGAACTCATGAACCATAAGATCATGCCCTGAGCCGAAGTCGGACGCTTAACCGACTGAGCCACCCAGGTGCCTCTCAGTCTGCCCTTTCGACCTGGAGCAGCCTTCCCCCTGATTGCCGCATGAAGCCAAATGATCAGAGTGTTTAAAAACAAGTAACGTCCTGGGGCACCTGGGTGGCTCAGTCTGTTGAGCGTCCAACTTCAGCTCAGGTCATGATCTCATGGTTCGTGGGTTCGAGCCCCACATCAGGCTCTGTGCTGACAGCTAGCCCAGAGCCTGGAGCCTGCTTCGGATTCTGTGTCTCCCTCTCTCTCTCTCTGACCCTCCCCTGCTCATGCTGTCTCTGTCTCTCTCTCAAAAACAAATAAAATATTAAAAAAAACAAGTAACGTCCTCTTCTGTCTGTCCTCCTCCGCGATTCTTGCTGGTCGTCTCTCACCTGCCCTTTGCCTCTGGGACATAACGCAGCCTCTGTTTAAACCAGAGCCCGCCCTCCTATAAACCTCTCCTCATCCTGTTCCTCTCTCTTCTCTGCATTCTCCCCCATTAAAGAGCCAAACTACATAACTATAAATGCAAAGTATGAGAACAGAATCCCATCCCAGGAAAGCTCTGACTTCTCTGTCCCGCGGAGGTGCCCTGGTCCTCTGTCTATTCCTCCTTGCACTTGGGCTCTGCCTCGGGGCAGGACGCAGGCGCTGTAGGGAGCCCAGCTTGGCTCTGTCTCCTCTGTCCCATCGCTGAATATCTAGGAGGCTGGAAGGTCGGCCTCTGCCTCTTAAGAGAGATTGTCAGCTTGGGGTAAGGGAGCACTCAGACATCTCAATTGTGACCTATTTTGTGTGTTTGTTTATTTTTTAGTGAAGTATAATATCTAGACAGGCAAGTACACAATCATATTTTTACAAAGCAAGCATCTCTGTGCATCCAGACCCAGATTATAAGATAGAACATTATCAGCTCCCTGTTCCCTAAAAAACCCTCATGCCCCATTCTCCTCACCAACTCCCTCTCCCCTCGCCCCACAAAGGTAGCCACTGTTCTGGCTTCTACTATCATAGATCAATCTTGCCTGTTTTTGTACTTTATACAGATGGAATCCTATAGTACATACTCTTCCATGTCTAGCTTCTTTTCTTCAACATTATGTTTGGCAGAGACATCCATGCTGTAGTGTGTAATTGTGTGTCATTCATTCTCTGCCGTGTAGTATCCCATTGTATGAATATATTAAAACCGACTCATCCATTTTACTGTTAATGGTCTTTTGGGCAGTTTCTAGCTTCTGCTCTCACTAGTGACACTGCTATGAACATTCTAGTAAGACTCTAGAGTGTGTTTTTGGGTAACATTGACCTACTTTGAATTGGTTCATTTAAAATGTAGTCATAAGATTCATTTTAGTGTCTTATTTCTTTGAGAAGTAACAGATTCATGACAAAGATCTACACATCACAGAAAGGTGTAGAATGGAAAACAGAAGCATCTACATTATCTCGCAGCCTGTACCCATTATGCAGAATCATGCACTGTTAACAGTTTATTGTGTATTATTCTAGATATGCTCTATTGCTTAGACATCATATCTAAGTACAGTATATATGCATTATAGCCTTAAAAGCCCCATACATTGGATTTTACTGCACTACGTTTCTGTCCCTCTACCCTTCCCCCACTCAGCACTGTAGTGTCCCAGCAATAAGTGGATGAGTGTCTGACCATTGAAGGTGAATGGCCTATCTCTCCTGTCAGATGAAGCTGGGCTATCACTTTTAGTGGGCATTTATTAAGGTAAGACACACGGGAGTCTATGCAGCAGCAACTTTAATCTGTACTTCCATAAACATTTGTTGAGTGGCTGAGATCGTCAGTGTGAGGCTTGTCTGAGAAGAGCTCCCAGTCTGGTGGGAAGTGCATGCAAGGCACAGGAACAAATAGCTATCATATGATGTTTACAGGTGTCATAACAGAGACCTGTAAATGGGTTCTGGGAGTACAAATGTAGGAGCAGTGTGTACTTCCTGTTAGGGTCAAGGAAGGCACTGGAGAGAGCTGACATCTGGACCAGCGCTGGAATGCCTAATTACTAGAACTTTGTTGGGCAGTGCAAGGTAGGAAAGGCCTTCCAGGCAAAAGGAACAACTCTCCCAAACATAGGGAGGCTGGGCAGTAACTGGCATGATTAGGGACTGGCCATTGCTCATGCGTGGCTAGCCTGCAGGATGTTAGGGCCAGGACACGTGACTGAGACCAGGTAAAATAGGTATTTTGGGGACAGGATGTCAGGGATCTTATACCCCCATTACATAGATGATCGTTCACATTTTGGAATCATGGGATACATCTCTTCGGTGCCTAAAACCAATCCGCCAAGAGACACACGAAGATTGCTTCCAGATCATATGCCTTGTGACGCTCTCAATTGAAGTATATATCACATTGTTCCTGTGTCTATATTGTCCACGGGACAAGCTCCTCTAATAGGAGACCTTCTTGTATGCTTGTCTGAATTACCCAGCCCCAAACACAGCACCTGTACTTAGCAAGCGGTCACTACAGGACGAACGAATACGTGAATGAACAGCAAGTGATTTTGACTGCACGGCAAAATGCTGGGCCAGCGTCTCTTTGTGGATTTGTTTTCGGGCATATGCCCCAGCCCCTGTTTGCCCACACGGTGGGAGAGGAATGAGCTGGTAACCTGGCTTCTGCACCCGCTCACCGCGCGTGCTGAGGGAAGTGCTTCATTTCCTTAGCAACGCTACCTGTGCCCTGCCCAGAGCTTCATTTCAGCCAGATTGGGGATGGCATGGAGCTTGGTGAAACCTTACAGCCTCATTTCAGCCCTCGGTGACCCAGGGGAATTCACAGTGTGCTAAAATGTCCACGTCTTCCATTTCCATGTTGGAAATCCAGGCCTTGTTCAGAAAAAAGGGATCAGCTTCCTCATTGACTCACTCAGCCTGCATCCTCCCCTGCAGGCAGCCCCTTATCCACTGGGCTGGCAACATTAAACAGGTCTGAAAAACCACTTTCCCTTTCTCCTTAGTCTGCCTGGCCTTCCTAAATGTGGCCAGTTCCCTGGAAGAGACCCCCACCCTGCACCTGGAGGCTCCCCCCTTTTTAAATGTTTTTTATTTATTTCTGAGAGAGAGAGAGAGAGAGAGAGAGAAAGAGCGTGAGCAGGGGAGGGCCAAAGAAAGACGGAGACACAGAATCCAAAGCAGGCTCCAGCCTGCTGTCAGCTGTCAGCTGTCAGCACAGAGCCTGACGCGGGGCTCGAACCGACAAACCATGAGATCATGACCTGAGCCAAAGTCGGACGCTTAACCGACTGAGCCACCCACCCAGGCGCCCCTGTAGGGCCCCCTTTAGACAGCCCAGAAAGAGCAGCATTTCTGCCTGACCTTCAAGGATTTTTTTTTTTTTTTTTACCACCAGATAGCATCCTAGTTGGGAGAATTTCACATGCCCTCTGAGTTGCACTGCCTTTGAAATCTTTCCTCACTCCTGTTGCTCTTTTCTGCATACCAATTGCTTTGTATCTTTATCTGGGTTTCATCTGGACCTTCCCACTTAGGAATGTTCATTTTGAACCTGGAAACTGACCTCAGGGCCAGTTCTGACAGGGTTGTCTCAACCACAGTAGAATATAAATGCTAAATATGGTCTTCCTCTTCCTCCCTATGTGTTACGCTGCCTTCCATGATGAGATGTAATTTTTCATTACAGGATCCACATTTTACCCTTTCCAACCCACACATTCCTCAAAGATTGCCGGTAGCATTCATTTACAACTATGTGTACACCTTGCAAATGTAAATGGTAGCGAGGTAATCCATATGGTAATATGGCAATAGCTCTATAGACTCATGTCTGAAAGAAGCTCTTTGCTTATTAAAAAATCTTCAACGGGTTAGACTGCTGCTCCCTGTATCCCAAATTCACTGCTTTCTCTTGCAGTTACGAAATGACACTTGTACTCCTTTGTGTAGTAATAGAGAGTGAATACAGAGCCAAAGCTCTATTTCATACCTCAGCTCCATCATTATTGACTATGTGACTGTTGGTGGAGGCCACTTCACTTCTCTGCACATTAGTTTCCTATCTGAAAAATGGGAATAATAACTCTTGCCGCACAGAGTTGTTTGACTATTCAGTGAGATTGATAATGAAGATGCCCAGTGCCTAGTAGGCAGTGAAACAACCACTTGCTGAGTGGGTGAATTTGAGCAAATTTAGTCTCTCTGAGCCTCAGTTTTATCATCGTAAGCTAGGGACACTAGGAAGGAGTACCTAGAATCTTTGAAAAGCATCTAGCGGAGTGGGATAGATTCAATACATTACCTCCCTCTTCTCTTTGTATAAATTCAGGCACTAAGTGAACCTTTCATGACCACTACTGACCTTTGCAGTATTTCCTGGGAGGAACGACACGGTTTCTAACATCTCGCTTCTCAATGCTAATGTTTCCCTTTCTTGTAGATTTCACTAGTGTTTTCCTTCTAACTACTTTTCTCCGATGTCTAGTGTTTCTCTCTTTATCCATTTCTGAAGGAACTAAAGGAGATGTGCTGGATCTTAAGACAGGGCAGAATGCCTTCGTGGAGGATGTGTTCTTTGAATGAGACCTTGAAAAATGCTGAAGTATTCCTTGGCAGAAAAGGAGGTGTGTGAGACCGCAGGCAGAACAGAATGATAAAGGCACAAATACGTGTGAGAGGTTAGGGCAAAAGGGGTGTGATGTGTCTGATGCAGTGGTTTGCAGAGTTACCCAGGTGCCCTGGCTCACAGCAATCATAATTTTCTCATACAAAGAACACCATGATTTTTTCTAAAAAGGCAATCACAAAACCATGTGGTATATAATTCTATCACATGAACCCAAAGAATTTTATTAGTAGAAAATGGGAATTTATTTTTTTGTGTACATATAAAACCATAACATGAGCACGCACCTGTGAAATAAACAAGTTATTGAAGACGTGTGATAGGCTGTTCCTGAGGCTTTTCCACAACTTTTCACCAAGGACTTGTTTTTTTGTTTTCCTATCTGTGGACTCTCACTAGAGATAGGCAGAGCTGCTGGTGCCAAAGGTTTAACAAAAGTTGATGGGAAAAAAACTTAGCATTGAGAAAATTGTTTCTTTGAGCATAATTTGGACAAGACTCCATTACTCTGTTTCAGCTAAGGAACATTTCTTTCCAAGTGATGGGACTTCTGAGTCTCCCCTGAAGGGTAGCCTGCAGGAAGGAAGGCTCTGATGGATGCTGGGGTGGGGGCAGGGAGAATGGTGTTGGGGGGGTAGTGTGGAGGGGATGTAGGGCAGAGGAGGGCAAGTTTGGGGGGAGTTGGGTAGAGACTGTGTAGTGGACAGCTGAGGAGTGTGGGTCTGATTCCTTGAGCAACAGGGAGCTAAGGTAAGTCCTTGAGTGGAGAGTGACAAGTGGAAAGGAGAAACTTGGAAAAGATACATCGAATGGGTGTGAAGGGTGGCTTGTAGTACATCAGAGCAGAGAGGAGAGAGAAAGAAAGCTCAGATGCCTGCTGAAGAGACAGGGAGCAGTGAGGATCAAAAAAAGCATTCCTTCTAGATGCCTCCTTGTCCTGGCCCGGAACCCTCCCAAGTACAAATGAACAGGACTAGGTCTACAAGAAGAGTGGGGAAGACTGACTAGGGCTTCTGGCACTCTGAGTGCCTCAGAATGTTTGGAATCAACCCAGCACGGCCTTCTGCTGCTGCTTTCTGCCTCTGCTAGCTTGCACAGTGGAGGGAGACAGGGTTCTAAATTCCTCCAGTAAGTGACTAAGCTCACACCAGGCTGGGGAGGAGGTTCATATTTGCTTACCCCCTGACTCCCTTCACCCACACACACCAGCGATTTCATCCAAGAGCCCTTCATCAAACCTGACCATGAACGGTAGAGGTCAATTCAAGCCATTTTGAGCTCAAGTCCAGGGTTGACAAGTAACAGAATTCTGAAGGCTGTTACATTTGTTATTTTAAAAGATTTGGTACGTTATTACTTGTAAGGGAGTAGGATCAGAAGTAGAAATTGTTCTTTCAGCTGGCAGGCGTGCATTTCTATCATGATGCTTTGAAAACAATTTAAATTTATGGCCTAATTCCAATCAGATATTTAATAGTCCTACTTTTTTTACAGTTTTCCCCTAAATTGTTTCTGTTAATTTTTAAATCAATCTTCTTAATTCACCAGCTTGGGGATTTGGTCTTTGAAAAGTTTTAAAAACATTTCGAATTATAAAATCATTATATACTCATTGTGTACGATTAGGAAAATACAAAAACGATTAAAAATTAACAGGCACCCATAATTTTAGAAATGAATACTGTTAACATTTAAACATATTTCTTCTCTGGCTTTTTTCTTCACTGTTTTACATAATGGAGATATATTTTTTAATATATAACTTTGCATTTTGCCTAACATTATAGCACAGGCATGTCCCCAGGGCATTAAACACTCGTCATAAACTCCGTTTTTAAGGTTTGCCTTGTATGCCTTTTTATGGCTATAGCATCATCCACTTGTTTCCCCTCCAGTTGGATATTAGGCTGTTTCCAATTTTTTGAGGTTAAAAACAATACTACCGTGACAATCTGTGTGTGTGTGTGTGTGTGTTTTAGTATAGGTATGACTGTTGGAGAGCCAGCCAGACCTAGTTGCCTGGGGGTCCAGGTCCACTTCTCACTGGGAATGATAGCTGTTAGCTGAAGGAAGGGGGCATCAGAAGCACCCCCCGCCCCAGGCAAGAATACCCAGAGCACTGGACTGTTGTAAACACATCAGAGAGGTCTTGTGATTCCACTCTGTAATGGGGGAAT
This sequence comes from Crocuta crocuta, assembly GCF_008692635.1. Lineage (NCBI taxonomy): Eukaryota > Metazoa > Chordata > Mammalia > Carnivora > Hyaenidae > Crocuta > Crocuta crocuta. The sequence goes on along the minus strand of NW_027528417.1, from coordinate 15,699,888 downwards.
CTAAAAGATAATTCCTTTTCAAAGGAAACATAGAGGCTTTCAAAAAGTCTTTTGAATTGATTGGGTTAGTATTGTGTTGCTTTTACATGTGCTAAATTTTTAAAATTACATGTGTTAAAAAATAGAGGATCTAATGAGGTAGAGAATAGCAGTTGCTTTGAATAACAAACTAGTAGGAATAAGAAGACATTGGTTTCCTGAAGTTCTGTGCAGGCTGGCTTGCTTGGTGAAGCAGTACCCTGGGAAGCAGCTTTGGGGTCAGCAAATCAGAATTCTGACTCTAGCTTGGCTACCTTGGGCAAGGTGCTTGGCTGAGCCTTACGTTCTCCACTTACGAAATGAAGCTAATGATGACACTAATATTTTTCACCTGCAGTTTGTTGAGAAGCTTCAAACACCAAGTAAGGATCTATAAATGGCAGCTAAGACTGTGCCCTAAGAAGTGGCTGAGGCTTGTTCTTTAACTGGAATTGTAGAAAGGTGTGCCTGACCTCAGGGCAGCTCAACCTGGAAGACTCATGCTTACACAACATGGAGATGTAGTGGCAGTCCTGGGTTATATTTTCAGAATCTGCTGCAGAGACTTAAGCCATCTCTCTTCAGGCATTTAATAAATGGTTTCACTCCTGCACCCTGCGTTTCCATAACTGATAGTTCAACGCTGTGTTTTTTGGGGTTTGTTTTTTTTTTGGTCGTCCCAGCCTGTAAGTAGGGACAGGGCTGGGCTAAGGGAACACTGAAACATTGCATTCCTGGGTCAGATGCTTAAAAACCCTGCAATCAAACCTGAGGCCATATTCGGAAACCACTGTATCCAATGACAGCTTATTATGGAAGGTTCTGAACTTCTAAGAATTCCTTAGTAGGAAACAAACAAAATACAAAGATCTCTTCCTAATTTTCTGCCACTACGAATTGTTTTTCTTCCTGACTTCTTCAATCATTTTGCATGTTTGTTAAAATGTAGGCACACAGATCCATGGTGTGTATAATGGTTGGGTGGCCTTCTGCCCTCTTTCAGCAAGCCAGGGATATGGAGAAGTCTGGCTTAATGCCCACATGTTTCTGGGAGATATACTCTCCATTAATTAACCATGGAAATCAGGTAAAGTTTTCTGGTGTGAGTGTGCATCGATGTGTTTTCACAAGTTTGGCTTTTCCTAATCCGTGGAACGATGGGGAAGAGGCTGATGGGAGGGTTTATTTTTTCTTAAGATTTTATTTTTAAGTAATCTCTACACCCAACATGGGGCTTGAACTCAAAACCCCAAGATCAAGATTCACAAGCTCTACCGATAGAGACAGCCAGGTGCCCCCAGAGGAGGAGGTTTTATTTAGAAATGTTCAAGGGGAGTCTTAATATCCAGTCTTCAGTTGCCCTTCTCTCTGGGAAGGAAAGAGTTACGCCTCTTGCCCCCACCGTGGACATTTTATTTTTGCAGTTCTTTGAAGTGCCCTCAGAGAGCTAAGCATCAGGCTGAAGGCAGCTCTGTGTATCTTTGCAACAGATTAGAACATATTCACATTTTATTTGCTCACAGAACAAATATTTCCCTTGGAATGAAACCGAGGCAGTGAAGCAGGATCAGGCAGGACTAACCACAAAAGACAGCACCCCCAACCTCAGGGTCGGCCGACTCAGGGCCTACAGCAATGGTTCTCCCTCTCACCTCACTGAGGCCCTATAGACCCATAGTGAGTGACTAATTGAGTCATTTATTCATTCAGAAATAATGATTAAACCCCAACCATGAACCAAGGACCATGAAGTTTGCAGAAATAAAAAGAGAAACAGACTCTGTCTTCAAGGGTCTCACAGTCAAGCAGGGGAGATGTGTTTGTATACGTGTGTCTCTAATCAAGGGGAAAGAGCTATGTCTTCAGAACTCAGGAGAGCCCATGTTCTGAGGTAGATACTTATTCTGTTTGTGTGTTGGGGGTGCATAATGGTGGGGTGACCAGTGGAAGGTGTGTGACACAGTTGGTGGGGTGTGGGGGGTATGTGTATGTGCATGTGTTTGTGGTGTGGGGGGTGCTGTGTACATGTGTAAGGGAGTAAGTGTATATGTGTGTATTAAGTGATGGTGGTGAATATGGGGGTGAGCGTGTGGTAGCGGTAGTAATAAGTATGTGTGTGTGATGATGCTGTGTATGTATGTGTATGTTGTGTGTGCATGTGTGCGTGTGTGGTGTGTATTATCATGGTAGGGGTAGAAATGAGGCAGGGATGACTTTTAGTCAAAGGTAGATTTTTGGAGTATATGTGTACAGAGTGTGTGTGTGTGTGCGCGCACGCGTGCGTGTGTACATGCTCGTGCACACGTGGTGTACTTGTTGATTACGGCGGTGGTATGACTGAGAGCAGGAAGGCCTATTGTTAAATGAAGGAGCTGGGTGGTGGTGGCAGGAAAGGAGGGCCCAGCAGGCGAAGGAGCTGTGCCGGAAAAGGCCTGGGGATGAGAAGACTCTAGAAGGGATGTGAGGGGAGGATGAACGGTAGAAGAAAGCTAGAAGGGAGTAGTTTTAATAACTGCTTTTTGATCCAGACAATGGCACTTTGCCTTTCCCAGCTGCCCCTCTTCCTGAGCTCACGGGAGGATCTTGGTTACAGGAGCCATTTCCTTCCCTGAAGATGAACCTCAGCTAAGACAGTCCTCAGGACTGAATCTCTGAGCAACGACTGGGCCCCTTCTCTACCTGGGCAGCTGCACTGGGCATGGTTCAAAGCTCTTCCAGCCTCCCGAGCTCTCAGAATAGCAAAAGCAGATTCTAGTGGGCTTGGTTGGGACTGAGGAGGTGTAAAGACTGGAATCCCTGAGGCAAAGGTCAGAAGAAGGTGCAGAGTGCATCCACCGGCTGGAAAAGCAGGGGGTGGTGGTGAGGGGGGGGATTGCTAGCTTCCTCCTAATTCACGGGCTACCCTGGCTAGATCTGCATTTTGTGGAGCTTTTTAAAGAACAAACAAGGAGGCAGATGGTAGGAGCTGGCTCCTTTTCTCAAATTTTGGTTTGCTTTTCATTACTTTTCCCTCTCTCGATAGGGACAAAGCTGCTGCATGATTAAAACTTGGCCAGATAAGAATGATTTATTTCCATTTTATTAGACCAGGAAAGCAAACCAACATTTACAGAAGATCTAATGTTTGCAAGATACGTGTCATCTTCATAGTTACCTTTGAGGTAAATACTATCCTCCCCATTTTATAGATGAGGAAATCGGGGCTGAGAGGTAAGGTAACTAGCACAAAATCACTCCGAAACCTCTGTGAGCTCCCCATAACTGGTCACCTAGCTGAAATTTGAATCCCAGTCTGTTTGGCACTAACACTGTGCTCTTTGCATATACTTCTGGAAGTTTAGGAGGAAGCAAGATACAGTGAAATGATGATGTGTTTTATTGTCAGATACACAGGTTCAAACCCTGTCTTCCCTTTACTGCTTGCATATGTGAACTTGCATCCCTTCCTTCCTTGTCAAATGTTCATCAAGGACCTATGATATCCACTGTCAAACACGGAGCTGGGAGCTGGGAACATGTTAGTTAACTCCACAGTCCCAGCCCTCCTAGACCTCCAGTCTGATGGGTAATGCAGACCATGAAACAATCACAACGGAGTCTGGGGAGGGCTGTGATCGGGGAGGCGCCCGATTCAGGACACCGAGAGCTTCTATGGTGGCCACTCACCCCAGGCTCATGCTGTCATGTAAAATAAATACTGGGTTTTGAAGACTTGGTACAAAAAATGATGTTAAGCATTTAATTAACTATTTGCGAGTCTTTAAATTATTCAAGTTATTTGAAATTATTTCAAGTATGTAGGTAATTGAGTTTTAAGCCATTAATACCTTTATATCGATTACACGTTAAAATGATATCTGGGAAATTCTGAGCTAAATAAAATAAATGATTAAAGCTAATTTCACCTATTCCCTTTTACTCTTTTTATGTGCTTGCTAGAAAATTTAAACTTACATTATTACACGTTATATTTCTATTGAACAGCTTTGCTCCAGAAGAATAAAAACATGGGATGAGATTTCCTATCTTAGCACAACGATCCAAGAACATCTGTCATGTGACCTCCCCAGGAGGGTGCACAAGAGATGCATACCACGGTCTCTCCCTTCTCATGTCATTCCAATGGCCACTGTTCATTGTGGGACCCTTGGTCCTCTAATAATATGGAGAGGGTGTCTGGTGACAGCTGTAGAGCTTTTGGCTCAGCCTCCTTGAGGTTTTCTTAGTCTTCGGGTCCAGAATCTTGGGAAGTCATTGTTGTAATCCTTCCCTCCGCTCCCCTGCCCACCCCCCCCAAACCCAGGGCCGGCAGTCAACCGAAATACATGTTGCCTAACACCATGGCCCCTAGCCATCTTTGCTTTTCTTTCTTATAGCAAAAGAAAGCCATGTGAAATATATGGAGTGAAATCTGATGTTCGATATAGTCACTGGATTAAAAGAGAAGATGACCCACTGAATTAACAGTAAGGTCTTTTCTTACCTTAGATTCATGAAACTTGGAAAAGTCTTGAGAATGGACTAGTCTCACTCAGATGCTTCCTCCTTGGAAAGTGGGACTACGAGAGACTAAGCAGTTTGCCTAGTGCAGCAGAGCCAGCCAAAGTGGGTAGGGGTCTGGAACCCAGTTTCCCCCCGTCCCCCCCAACATACATGCTGCCCATTCTTCTCTGAGATGCTCCTTTTCCAGCTCCTTCCTCCCAGAGAATCCCCTTGTTCGGTACTTCATCTTTTGCTCCCTTCTCTCTCCGACCCAGTGTCTCCCCTTTAATACAGGGGGTGGCAGAAATAGGAGTCAAAAAGACTTGGACAGGGCTCAAGGATGGGCATACATTGACAAGACAAAATGGAACAGAAAAGAGAAAAAGATTTTGAATAGACACTAGCAAATGAAGCCAGGGAGACTTTCTTGGCCTTAACAGGAGTTCAAGTGAAAAGACAACATGGGTGTGTGTGGAGGAGCAAGGATTTGGAACCACAGACTCCGGGCTTGAGGCCTGGCCATGCGGCCTTGGAAAAACCTTAGCTTCCTCATCTCCAATCACCCTCCTGGGCTGTTGTGAGGAGTCCATGAGACCACGTTTCTGAAAAGACTTGGTGATCCGTGAAGCACCACCCCAGTGGTAGTCACTAGCATTCGCTGGGAGTGAGAGATGGCAGCTGCGAGAGCAGAATGAATTAGCAGAGCCATTCAGCTGCCAAAGAAAGCGAATGGAGAGTCCAGAGCGAGGGATGTGGCTCTGCACTTGTCTGCCCTTTTCTGGGGCGCTATGCTGGGTTCAGCTGGGGGAATCGCATTTTAAGAGGGATCTTTGGCAAACTGTTGTTGCTCTAGAGAAAGTCGTAAGAATAGCTTAGGGTCTGGCAGTCATGACATATAAGGGATGATTTAAGGATTTAGAGGATGTTTAGTCTGGAGGGGGGAAAACAAAGAGGGCTAGGTCACTGTTCTCAGATATCTGCATGCCGTCCCACAGAAGAGTGACACATATTTTGGGTAGCTAGTGGCCAAGCCAGGGCTCAATGGATGGGAGTCCCTGGGAGGCAGGCTCCGGTCCAATAGGAGCCTATCTAAGGCTCAGAGAACTGCTCCTGAACGGGGCTCCCTGGGAAGGTGGTGGGCTGCCCTTCAACAGAAGTCTGCAGGCAGAGGTGGCTGTGTGCAGGACAGGTGCTGTGCTGCGGGTCTGGCTCTGGCTGGGAGGTCACACGGGGGGCTCTCTGCAAACCCTCCAATTCCCAGACCATCACTTCCTTCTAATCTCTCTGATGTTTCTGATCTTCCATCCACTTTGGCTGTCTTTGACTTTCTGCTCCCTCTGTGAATGCCTTTAGGGTTTTAGATTCAGAAATATTTCTGTAATAATTGATAGGCTGGTTTAATGGAAGGTAGGAGGAAAGAGCATTTAAAGACAAAGGCAGTTTTGTTACTTTTAAAGGCACACTGTAACCTGTGAAGTGGGGGGAAGGAGCGGAAATAGTCTCATGTGTTAGAAAATCTTGTAAATGCTACAGCAAATGGCTTACTCTTCGCTATTGTTTAAAATGCAAACACAAATGCTAAGGGGCCTTTGTTCTTGAATGGACCAGCATTTTCCTTGTTTACACAATTCTTTCCCCAGCTACAGAGTGGAGAGAATTCTCACTATAAGACTTGTATATCATAAACCACTTTCTGGATTCATAACTTAAACGTTGGGCTGATTTGGTCATCTCAAATTCTGTACAGGAGGGGTTTCCTTGATTTCTTGATTCCAGAAAAGCCATCCTTCTGGAGAAAATATTTTTCACGCATAGTTAGTGTTGCAGTGGGGACGGTGAGAACATAGCCGAATGTGCCCAGCTGAGTGGCCGTGGGGCTGTTTGCAGTATTTCGTCCTGCCCCCAGTAGCAATCCCGCTTCTGGCTCACAGCGCCCCACCTCAAACATCCCGACTGTCATTTCAGAAACCTCCACAGAGACTCTAAGGCACAAAATAGAACTCGGCAGATCCAGGTGGAGAGAGGACGGGTTGGGTAGGAGTGAGTAACATTTTGGTTAGGCTCCCTGAGGCCAGAGTCCTTGCCCAGCCCTGAGGGTGACAGTAGAGACTTGGAGAAGACAGACTTCAGGGCAGAAGTTCTGGGTCTTTTGGAACACTGTTGGTAAACTGTGGCAGGAAGAACCTGGAGAGGCGAGACAATGGCTCTTCAGATCCTGGGACTGGCCAAGCAGGCCGGGCTGGGCAGGGCAGTGGGGGCAGATAAGGCAGCAGCGGCCGGCAGGCAGTGGCTATGCGTCCACGTGCCTCCTCTGGAGGCTGCTGGTCCGTTGCAGTCCTTTCTGGGAGGCTGCGGTGTTGAGCCCACACTTCTTTGCCTAGCCCCACCCAGGTGTGAGTTTGAACCCTTGGCGTGGGACAGCTCAGCCCGGGGACTAGCTGATGGACTTTTCTTGGGGTCTGTGTTCTGGGGCAAGAGGCCAGCCACCTCTGACATGAAGCCCATGGCCTCACTTCATCCCAGACATGTTTCCTTTCCAGATCTCTTCTGTCTAACGGCGCTCTTCCACAGCCTCCAGTTTCTGGGTTGTTCTAAAGCCCTGGCTGGTGTCTGTCTTCCCAGAGTGGTCCTGTTCTCCCAGCAGGGTGCAATGCGGTGGGCACAAGGATGTATGTACCAGCCCAGCTGATAAAAGATCAGATTTGAGGGTCCTACTCTCAGACTGTGATTTACAAGGTCTATTGATAGGGGCCCAGGAATCAGGACCTCAGGTGTTTTTGATGTCAGCAGTCCATGCCCCGCCCCCTCCTTGGAGAAATACTAGTTTAAAGGAAAGAGCAAGAATATATCGGGATATGAGAACAGAACTGGGTTAATTGTGTTACCTGTTGAGCAAGTTAATTACCACTTCTGAGCCTTTGTTTCCTCATCTAAAAATGCTGATCACTTCAGAGGGCAGTTTTCAGATATCAGTGAAACGATGTATATGAAATGTTTAGTAAAGGCTGATTATTAATAGGATTTTTGGCTTTGTCTCCCCCTCCTCCAACATCAAGAGAGTGTCAACAGAGTTCCAATTCTTCCTAGTCCTGGCAGTGTGCACCTGTGAGAAGGCAACCGAATAGTCTAGAAGAGCATGCTTGTCTCCAGTGCTCTGTGGCTGATGAGACAGCCCATATTTCTCAAGCAGTGGCTTGAAAAGAAACCACCCGGAGGTCAGAGGTCAGCTACCCGCTGTCACTTTTATTTGTAGTAAACCACAGAGTCAGGACATACATACACACGGTACATTACAGAACATTGTACGGCACTCAATGCAGGCAGACAGGCAGGCTCGAGCAGGCAGCCACCACTACGAACAGCATATCTATGGGCGGAGGAGGCTGTGGAGGTGGCCGAGCAAGGAGCGAAGGATCTGGACCTGGCACTGTGTGACCTAGTTACTGCCTCAGTCTCGGCTGGTGGAGTCTGCATTTATGGGCCGCGGCTGATGTGCATTAGGACCTTCCACTGTAACCTATGCCCAGGGCCACCCCCACACACTGAGGCCTAGCTAAGTTCTCTAAGAGGAAGTGGTGCTTTTCCACTGGTGGGAATGATTTCTCTCCTAACATAGTGGCGATGAGAGAGGGGAAGATAGGTTTGATACACAGAAGGGAAGATGTTTATACTTCAGGGATTGAGTATGTGTGTTTGTATGTGTGTGTGTGTGTGTGTGTGTCTGTGTGTGTGTGTGTGTGTGTGTAAAGGTGGAGGACTTATCAGAGTTTTCTCGTAGGGTTTTTCTCATGTTGGTCCCCCAAATCTGCTGTTTTCTGGGCATGATCAATTCTTAAGAGGGAAGGGAAGATTCTTTAAGGGGCCAGGAGTAGCCCTTCAGGGTAGCAGGGCTGGGGGAAGTCTTGGTGGGAGACCCAGAAGAACAAGGGCCCTGCTCCCTCTCCTTTGGCTGCAGCATTTACCCCAGGTAAAGGCAAGATCATTGAAGAGGGAAAGTCTTTAGAGCCCCTTTGTTTGGTAGACAAAGAAAGAGAGGCCCCAGGAGGCTGAAGGACATGTCCAAGGCCATGTGGCTGAGACAGGACTGTAGCCTACTCCCCATGTTGCTCTTGTTTCCCAGGCAGGGTTTCACCCCTCATACCATCCTGGCACATGGAATGGCTCCCTTCCACAGCAGCCTCTATGGAACAGTTGTCAGACTTTTCCAAGATAGGAGGGTCCTGTTTTCTGTGGAGAAAGAAAAGCATCCATCAGAGCCCCTGCCTTAGCAGTGGCTTCTTTGGGATCATGATTACTTGCTAACAGCATCACTTTCTCTGAGGTATCTACCGAGCGTTGAGGACGATGGTACACAGAGGCACAAAAGGTCGTTTCTTCCCATTCTATGGAAGAGAGCAGCTGTGCTATAAGCTGGGTCAGCAACTTGCTGTAGGACCTTCTTCTCTTTAGTCAGATCTCCTGCCATCTGGAGAAGAAAGGAAGGAAGAAAATGGTGCAGGTTTTGAAATCCGCCTCCTCATCAGGCCACCAACCCACTAGGCACACTGCCTCTATCAGCTGTGAGCAATCTTGGCAGGTTTACTCAGATCAAAAAGGGCAACATTTGGAGCATCAGGCCCTGTCCAAGTGTAGATCTGGCTTGCCTCCTACCCAGAGGCCTGGGAAAATGGCTCTGGAGAGGAATTCTGCACATGGTGGCACTGGAGCCAGAGCTGAATGGCCACTATTTGTTATTCAACTACAATCGACAGAGCATTGACATTGTGCTACCAATGCTGGCTACCAACTCTATGTGCAAGGCTGAACTTGACGACATCGAAGGAAGAGCCTTTCCAACAATAAGGGCTGACTCCAGAACTTCCTGCTCAATGGACTTTTTGTGTTAACTGAGGTAGTCGATCAGAAGTCGTGACTCCAGTAGGGTTATGCTTGTGGGTTTTTGCTTATTCTCTTCTTGTTGATTTCACAGAAGCTGAACCTACTTAACTGCCATGGTCTCTGGTCCCTTTTTTGTTCCTGGTTCTATTGTTTTCATATTGAAGCTCATATCCTCTGCTGTGGGATGTTTGGCTATGCTGTTTTGCATTAAACTTCTCAGTGGTTCTTTTTTTTTATTATTTTTTTAATGTTTTATTTATTTCTGAGAGAGAGAGAGAGAGAAAGAGAGAGAGAGGCAGCATGAGCAGGGTAGGATCAGAGAGAGAGGGAGACAAAGAATCCGAAGCAGGCTCCAGGCTCTGAGCTGGCTGTCAGCATTAAAGCTCAACACGGGGCTCGAACCCATGAACCGTGAGATCATGACCTGAGCTGAAGTCGGATGCTTAACCGACTGAGCCACCCAGGCGCCCCTCCTTCTCAGTGGTTCTATACCCACAAAGGCCTGAGATGTGACCCAAAAGGAAAAGAGAAAAAGGAGAGTAGTATGGAACACAGGGGTTTCAGTTAGGCATTGGAGATAATTTCTTGATGTGAAGAAGCTGCAAGACACTTGAATATATCCTAAAACTGGGCTCGGGATGATGTTCTCTGATCTTTCCTGGGCCTTTTCAGCACAGACTTGCCTGGAGATAACAAAGTGGGTAAATGTCCCCTTAAGATCCTTAGGATCCTCTGATTTTATGTATGAAAGCTCTAAAAATAGAATCATGGGAGAAAAGGGAAGAGAAACATCATGAGAATAAAAGAAAGAAGAAAATGTGGAAGAAGTGGGCACTGGAGGTGGTGCAGGTTGGGAAAAGCAGAATGTGCTGGGAAATGGTTGAGAAAAAGCAAGAGAGCCGCACTGAAACACATTAAGAAGTTAGGGTACAGCGCCTGGCAAATCGATATTGGTTAATAATACAGTATTTATTGACGAATAAATTAATAAATATATGAACCACCCTCGCTGGCCCCATCCCACAGGTGGGAAAACGGAGACATAATGTGACCCTCGATCAAGTCCCTCCTGCTCCTTGGTGTCAGGTAGGAAGCAGTGCTGGCCCAGGAGAGGCGCAGGATAAGGCTGAGCAGAGAGAGCAGAGCGCATTCCCCCACCTGCGTGGGGGCAGGAGGCGTCCTGGAATTGGTCACGGCCTGTGAAGCTCAGGAAGGAGAATGAGAAGGCACAGGCTGAGCTCCCCGTTTTGTCTGGCTCTGCCCTGAGCTGCCCAGGGCTGGAGCGACGGGGGTGGCACAGTGGAGCCCATCATGGCCAAGGTCTCCCCAGTTCCTCCCTCTCCTCTTCTTCCCTCAGTGGCAAAAGAACCAAATCCCTTCTCTTCTTGGGAGCCTTGTAAAACACCCACTGAATTTCGAGGTGAGGCTCATGGATTTCCTTTCCTTTCTCTCTCTCCTCCCTTCTCTTTGAGTTTCCAGAATGCAGTACCCAAGTTTCCCCCAAGTTTCTTTCCTCCCTCAAGAAAATGGAGTCAGAGGGAGGATGGGAGTTTTCACCAAGTCCTCCGGAGGCAGGATCAATTTCCTGCCAATGAGAACACCTGAAAGATCTGCATAAACGTTTTATTTTTACCTTTGGGGGAAGACGGGAGTTTCCATCCATTCTGTCTCTCTCTGCTCTAGACCTTGCTCACAAACATCTCAGAAGGGACACCTGAGCTGTAGTCCTTGGAGATGCGGAGGAGGCTTCGGCCCTTATTGCTCTCACGGCTCCTCTGCAGTGACAGAGGCCGTATGGCCTCCTCATGGAAAAGGACTAAGCCAAGGGGCTCAACACATGCAGGTGAGTTCTGTCTTTTAGATACTATTTCTCCCCCTCAGGAAAACTGTGCCAATTTGAATCACTGGGCTATAGGAGGGAACACTGTGTTTCCTCCTCCATGCTACCAAACGACTAATGAACAGTAGTACAAATAGCCCTCTCTGTTCTGGGGAGATAGAGAAAAGAAAAATCACATTGCCTAGACAAGGCAAATGCGAGCATGCTCCTGGGAAGGCCTGCCAAGAGCTCTTATATAAGCTCCAGTGAGCTCATGTGTTTTCTCGCCCATCAGCGGATCCTGGGCTTCAGGGCCAGGGGTTAGGCTGGAGGAGGGAGTTCAGGAGACTGTGTTCTTCCAAAGAGGGGGCGCTCTGGGAAGAAAACATGTTCCTCCTCCCAGGAGGATGAAAACAATTTTCATTGCCGACTCAGTCAACGTAGCCTTGCGTTCCTTATGGCGGCAGTGTCAGGAAAGAAGAAGGTGGTGCTTGTCTTATGAACCCCATGGTGTGGGGGAAGGGGTGGTGCGGTGGGGTGTTTCCTAAGTCAAAAAAACGTAGATGTCACTGGGGTTATGGATAAGGAACCTTTTCCTCCTGATGTGTGGAAAGCCAGGTGGGTGCTCAGTTAGGTCTACCAGCCACAGACGGGGTATCAGGCCTTGGTTTCCAGCCACCATCTAGGCTGTTTTGAATCAGAAACATATTTCACTTACTGACTGAGGCAGGCTGAACATTCTGGAACCTACTGTCACTCATTTTGCCTGTTTCCCGTTTGTTTGACAAAATCACTGAGCTGGCAGACTTTTGCAAGCAAACTACCCAACCACTTTGCCCACCATCTTGCGCAGAACATCTGCAGTTAGCCTGCCCTGACCCCGGCACAGAGCAAACGGAATGAGATCTGCTTCTTTTACTCTTTGCCTATTGAAAATGATATCTTACTCTGCGTAAGTGAGCCAACGCTTCTCAACCAAGGCTCCCAGACGTTCTCTTGGGAGTTGACACACTTCCAGTTCAGTTATGCCCCAGTGGAGGGGGAGGACCTGTCTGTACATCTCAGCAGCTTACCCCACCCCCACCCCGTACCCAGTCTAGCACCGTTTCTCACAGCGTGGGGGCAATAACTACAGCGATCTTTTATACAATTAAATGAATATGCAGATACAGTGTTTTACCTGTCCCAAGTAATACTGTGCCTAGTCTTTCTGTAACTAGTAATGCTTTAAACAATTCTGATTTCAAACGTTAAGAACATACATTGTTCAGGTAAATTTCTACCTCCCCCAAGTGCTTTGTGTTTTCTCTCTGGCATCATTAGTGTTTATAACACTTCCCCACTTTGTATCTTTTGAGGATTTAGTTAAGGTGTTGTTTCCTCTTTCCAGATCAATCAGGAATGATTTGAATACAGCTAAGACCTTCCTTGGGTTCCACCCAAAACTTTCTCTCTGTGAGTATGAGAGCAATGTTCTGATTAACTTCTTTTTTAAAATATTTATTTATTTATTTGAGAGAGAGAGAGAGAGAAACCATGAATGAGAGAGGGGCGGAGAGAGAGGAAGACAGAGAATTCCAAGCTGGCTGCCAGCCCCCAACATGGGGCTAGAACTCACAAACCATGAGATTGTGACCTGAACCAAAACCAAGAATCGGACGCTTAACCAATGGAGCCACCCAGGCACCCCTGTCCTGGTTAACTTCTACGTGTGACAACAGGATTCAGATAGTTGAGGAACAACCGAGCTTACCAGAGCACCCTGACATCTTCTGACAGCAGAGTGTTTGATACACACAGCCTTTCACACATAAGGAAGGATCCCTGATAATGATATATGTGTAAGTATTTTGGTGTGAGATACCATGACATCTGTAATTTACTTTAAAATACTTCAGTAAAAAAAAAAAGTGAAACAAATATGGCAAAATGGTAAGAACTGTTGAATCTTAAGTGGCAAGTATATGTGTTCTCATTATATTCATGACTCTATTTTTCTATGTGTTTGAAAATGTCCATAATAAAGAAAAATTACTCCCAGATACTCTAATTCAAGGAAGTGTATTTAACCTGGCCAGGTGGTGGGAAGCTTTAGGAGGCTGACAGGGAGAAGGTGGGAGGTGGGGATTACTTACTCTTCTTAGGTTTATTATCATTACCTTAATGCCTGGTGGTAGCAGAGAGTGACGATAGCAAACCCCAAACAGCAATTTAATGACATCCTCTGTTCTTAACACCTTCCATGACGTATGTTGCTCTGAGTTAAAAGATCTAGTTAGTTCTCAGTCCTTTTACATCAAAGATGTTGGGAAGAGACGAAAATATTCATCAGGAAAACTTTTCTTAAAGATCATGCTATTTTCTGGTAAACAATTGGTACCAGTTTTCTTTAAAAAAATAAAATTAAAAAGACAAAAAGTCACTTCATTAATTACTTTGAAAGTACTGATGTTTAATCCCTCAGCAGAAAATGCACTCTTTCTGGAAGCTTTTTCTGGATTGCCATTTATATTGTGAGGTTTAGAAATGCACTTCCATTTTTTGTCTCGTCTAAGGTAAAAAGAAATGACCATTTTATTATCCCTCACCTCGCAGTTCTTGCTAATGTTCCATTTTTAAAAACAATTTTTTTGGAAAGGAAAAAGTTCAACATTTGTTTTTGCATCATTCTAGAAGCAGTCTTTTTACTCCAAAATATGATTCATCCAACAGATTTTTAAAAGGACATTTTGGATCTCTGTTCCACCTTTAGGTATCGGTTGCTAAATTCTGATGTTTGACTACCTGACCTCATTTCACTTGCTCCTGATCTTTAATATGGTCTCTGTGTATCTTTCAAGATGATCTTTCATATTATGTGAACACCCTGATCTGGTGAGTTCTTTACCAGCTGTTCATTGTTGGCTGTCTGCTGTCTGAGTAAAGTCCTAGGACACGGCCCAGCTGGCACGTTGGAGCGAGGACCTAAGAAGAAGGGAGGGTGAGGTGTGCATGCACCTTCTGCAGCCTAGGTCTGCTCTTTCTCAATGGGCCTCTATGGCCGGCCAAGCGAGTGCTGTTTCCCACTCCAGCTTTGTGGACTCAGATTTCCAGTTTGAGAAGGAAGTCCATTGAGTTGTGCACAAGGGATCAGTTTGGGGTAGTAAATCCCTGCCACTACGCTTGAGGCTCAGAGGAATCAGCAATGGCACTGAGGCACAAACATGGCTTTGAAGGCAGATAGTGACAGATCTGAATCCTGGATCTGCTGCTATGAGATCTGCTCTGTTTCCTTGTTTGTCAAGCAGAGAACTGTATACCACCCACTTCATTAGAGTTCCTGTGAAGTTTAACAGTGGTCATAAAAGTAATAGGCTTTGGACCACACAATAAATGATACTTATTTAATAAGTTTCATTAATGCCTGGACATGTCCCACATATTACCATTAACTCAACTTTAAGCTTTTTTTTTTTAAAGGATTTGTCAGTCCTTTCTCTCATTTTTGAACTATAGTGCTCAGCTTCCTTGCCCGAATATCTGCTAAAAAATCCAGTTCTCTATATCTTTTCATCTCCTGAATCTGTACCTTATTATGCTGATCTCTTACTGTGTTGTAACTCCACTTCTGTGCTGCCTTTTTATTCTTTGTCCATTCTGACCTGATGGCTAAGAAGTAGATTGCAAATATCTCTGTCTTTCTGTCCAAGTTGAATTTTATATTTTCTGAATCATGAAACTGCCCTCCATGTGACCTAGAAAGCCCTTTGATGATCCATATTTAGCTGTGTCCATCATTCAACAGATGTCTGGGTAGTTAGAGGCCCCCATGAGCTCCCTCTACATCCTGTGGTTTCAAGTTCCTGAGTTGTTAGTTAAAAAGCTTTCATCGCCTCTACCGCCCTCCCCCTTCCCCTACCCATTCCAGGATACAGGGACAGATACCTACTTTAGCTATTCATTCATTTAACAAATATTTATTCATTACCTATTACATGCTTGATACCAGGTTATATGTTCCCTTCTTTGCTTCCAAACTGCATTTTCCTAATTTGACCAATTTACAGTTGTCTTCATGTTTTCTGATTATTTCTAGAATCTGCATTAAACATCATGCAATAGCATGGTCTCTCCTAGCTACAGGTTTCCTGACCCTTGGGAGACTTGAAGGCTTAACTGCAAACTCTGCGGCCTTGCTATAATGCACCTGCCATTGTATCCACAGATTTCAGGATAACGTAGGTTTATCATGAGCTCCATCGAAGGCAGCTTCGCTAGCAGATGAGGCTACAGGGCTCGGCTTGCCATTCTACACCATGGACATGAAGCATAAAGTGATATCCAGGGTAGGTACCCAGCAAGTTAAGCAGCTCATTTCCAAAAACCCTTGGTTTTCCGTATCCCTGGTTTCCTACAGAGATCTCCTTGGGGAAAGATGCCTGTCTGCTTTTTGAGCTCTCTGGATCTTCCCATTAGATAGCTTCTCTTGGCATCTGAAAGGCAGCTTGCCATTCTGTTCTCCTGTGGAATACAGATGGCCCAGCCCACGCCTATCACTAATGAGGATCACATGCAGAGCCTTCTTGCTGGAGGCTCCCTTCAACAACCCTAGCCCTTCTTCCCCATGTAGGCCAGTCACCATTGACCATGGCATTTAGGTCTGAGAAGGCAGCTTGCTGCTGCCCCACTCACAGTGTTGGGTAGAAAATCTATTAAGTATCCCTGGGAAATGAGTCCCATTCACCTAGAATCTGAAACATTGAAGATTAAGTTTTGGCTGTCAATTTGATTGCAAAGTTGAGGTTTGGGGTTCCAGCCGTCCACAGAGGCTGTTGAGCTTGAATGTGAACAAGCACTGAGAGTTCTTCAGTAGGAACATGATTAGATGCTATACAGAGGTGGACCTGATAGATCAATTTGCCAGTGCTATGTAATCTCACCCAGAATGATAGTGGGATGGGAAACAGATAAGAATGGTAAAAGCACTACAGTATAGTAGAAAAAGCATGCATTTTGGTGAGACAGATCCATGTCAAGTCTTAAGCTGTTACCACTTACTATCTGTTTGACCTTGGACAAGGTGGTTTACCTTTCTATGCACTAATTCCTCTGTGAAGTAAGTACAATGCCCATATTATAGGCTGTTCTGAAGATTAGATGGGACAGCACATGGAGGTCTTGACATGATGCTTCGTATCCAGTAAGTAATAAATGGGAATTCCCTTTCCTGTTTCCATTTCCTGTTTTCTCTCTACAGTAGAAAGTTGAAAGATATACTCCAGCATGATGGGACATCAAGGTGAACTACAAACAATGGCTCCATGTTAAATTCTATACAATTATGCTCTGTTGTTTATCCAAAACTTGATTGCTATTTGAGATGTGGGATAGTTTTTGTTTTCCTTGTTATTGCAAGTCAGATGCAGGTCTGAAATTTGTGACTAGAAGAGTTCCATACTGCTAATATGGACCCCAACAGAAAAGCACAATCTCTTTTGATCTGAACACTGAACCCCATTCCTTGAACACTCCAACCTCCTCAGAAGAGATAACCACCACCAGCTATCCTCAAGGATGTCAATGATTCTGGTCAATTTTGCCATGCATTAAGTGTGGTCTAACTGAAATCTCCTGAAGAGTCATTTTAATTCTTTTAGAAAACAAGGGACACTGAGATATGCTGTTGAAAAGGAAGTAATAGATATTGATTTAACATTGATGCTTACAAAAACAGTTCCACTAGTTTTTTGGACAAGGTAGATCAATCACTGCTAGTTCCCCATCCCATAAGAGCAGGTACCTGTTCATGTCCCCAGAGAAAAAGCCCTTTACATATTAGGCCAGTTCCAAGAGCAGTCATTCAATTGAATAAAAATCAACCTCTCTATAAGTGGATTGTTTAGACCTGATTCTGTTCTCTGGAACTACACAAATGAAATCTGACCCCTAGAAGCTATCATGATTCTCCCAATCCCTTCCCCACCCATGGGACAAAGAGTCCAGATCCTTGATTCTTGCTTGAAGACATGTAGAGGGGAACAATCACCCAGCAGAGACTAAAGACTGTCTTAAGAATGGAGACTCCTTCTCCTAGAGAAGTACTTTTTAGAATATTATTGCTGAGGATGGTTACTTGCATGTTCCTATCTCCACTGAGGACAGAAAAAAGAAATGGTGGGCATAAGGCAGTGTTTCTAATCTACTGATGTTGACAGAAATAAAGGACTCTATGGTTCTTCATGGAGAGTTCTTAGAGTTGGGCCTCTTTCTATCTCTCCTAGAAAGGGAGGTAGTACTTGATCACAGAACTCTGTTTTCAAGGAGCATTTTATGACCACTAGCATTTTGTGAAACACATCTTAGGAAATTATGGTCTCAGATATGCTGTGGGGACTTAGACATTTGAAATGACTTCCTGATTATTGTTAGGTCCTGGAACTGGTGGCCTGGGAACACTATGAAGTTTCCTTCCTTGGAGGGTTGATAGACTCTTCCTCCCTTCCTTCTTCCTCTCTCCTTTTGATATTAGCCTTGGGCACCCACTTGCCTGGGAGTGTTGAGATGTAGGCCTGGGACACAGGGAATCTGGAAGTCTAGATCCTTCCCATCCCCATGATTCTATTTTTATGGATCCAATTGTGGTGTGTTCCACGGAAGGTACAGCCTAGCTGGGACAGGAGGTAACTGAGGGTTTTGGCCAAGAGGAGAGGGGGCTAGAGATGGGAAAAGTTGATGCAATTATTTTTGTCAGAAATTGGAACCAAAGCAGCAGGAGAGAGTAAGTTTTAAGACTCTCTGGCAAAGTAACTTCCTAATCTGTCACTGAGTATGTGTAAAAAAGTGATTAGTGGGTCTCTATATTTATCATGATTACTCACAAATATGTAATTTGCATAATATATACAGCACATTAAGTACTATGTCACCTTATATAATGTGCATATGTATAATGTATATGCATGTTATGTAACGCCAGTCTGGAGGCTCTTCCAGATTCTGCCAAGTATTTCCTAATTTATTTGGCAATTTTAACATATCTTTTCCATCTGTGGAAAGAACTATCTTGAGAGGAGCTGGTCTCTGACCTGAAATATAATCATTCTACTAAGTCTATCTCCATTCTCAACTCACTGGAGGAAATCCACAAAGACCAAACCATAATGAGATGCAACTCTTGGCTCAACAGTCCAGGGACGATACAATGTATTGAAGATTTTCTCTTTCATTATTTTTATTGCTGGTGGGGTAGAACTGTGGGGGCAGGTGAGAACATGTCTGTGGCATGGTCACATTCAGAATAAGATGAAGACTAAGGGACTGGATTTTGCCCTGATTGCCTAACTGTGTGATTTTGAGAAGTCACTGAACCATCGTTAAGCTTCATTTTCCTCATTACTAAGATTGGGATGGCAATACCTTCTTTGTCAGCCTTTGAGGTTGCTGGGAGGGCCACTAAGATGAGGTACTCCACAGGAAAAAAGCATGGTCACAGTAGTTAAGGAATGAGTTGCAACAGCACATTAGACAACAATACTAGACTTACCAAATAGGAAGTGCAATTCCACTGATGTATTATACTCTGTGGTTCTAAGGAGGCCTTGGGACATGTCTCTCAAGCAACACTGCAAGTCTTATGCACTAGGCTAGAGCAGGCCAGGGCCACTCTGACTTGTGAATCACTGAGACACAGTTTCACCTGTTGATAGTGCCATGTGTCAACAGCCTCAATCTTGGGGGATCAGGGATGAAACACATGCAAAAATGTCCATAAAATGTCTCAGAATTAGTGACCCTAAAACCTGCCTTTGTTTCAAAATCAAGTAGCTTCCAAGATAGTACCTGTTGTTATTCCGGAGCTTGTTAGTCCATCCCATCACCAAGGATCCCATCATTCAAGACATTCTTCAGACGGCCTGCTTTTCCCCTCACCCACTGCTTTGCACTGTGAGGTCCAGCAGGACGGTCCTAGATGACTGCTTCCTTCACAGTTAGGGTCAGTGTGTACACACAATCTTAATTTCCCTTCCTTGTGCAAAGCTCCTGACCCAGTGCAAGATTAGAGAGAGCTCAGTGGAGCAATGCCCATGTTTCCTCTTAAGAAATCCCAGGGGGGATGGAGGTCCAGTGGAGTGAAGGCGTCAAGGCAAATGTTTCTGTCTAGAATGAAGCTCTACACAGACTTGCCCTCAGGAAAGGAAGGTGATGCTGGCACCAGCTGCAGGAAGCCCACTGGGCTCTGCCAAGACCCCTCTGGGTACCGGCTGGGAGCACCTTGCAGAAGGTGCCTCAGTCCAACTTGTGAGTCTCCACTGAGGTCATCTCTGCAGCCAGAGGTGTTTCCAGACTAAGAGGCCATGATGACTGTGATGAGTTGACATGAGGAGGGTTTAATTTGATGATCTGTCTAGTGCCTTCAACCCAGACCAACTTCTTACCAGTTCAGGCCAGAGAGATCTCTGGGAAGCATCACGGGGCCCCCATTTTCTTGTGTGGGCCTGTCCTGTCCACACATGGGCTACACATTCATTCTTCCTTGGCAACCTGGATTCGAACGGACCATCATATCTCAGTGACCAGAAATGACCCTATTCTAAGACATGTGGGTTCTTTTCTCTAATAAATATCCTCTTAGTGGCACTTATTCTCAAACCACATTAGCTAAGATACCATGGACAAGTCTCTTAACTTTTCGGAGACTCGGAGTCTTTATCTGACAAATGGGAGAGTAAATTCTGTCCAGCATATCTTTCATGGTTGTTTTGAGAATCCAGAATAGGAATTCTCAGTCTCTTTACGATAAGAAGCTACTTTCACTTCCCTTAAATCTCATGATCACCATGGAGAAATGTGTCTTGACCATGAAATGGAGGAATGGGGGAGTGAAAACTTTCTTTTTCCTTCCCACTTTTCTGTTCCTATTCTACATATTTTTTTTCAATCAGGAGAAGTCCATCAGTAAATAAATATTTATATATATAAATATATATGCTACATATATGTACACACACATTAGACCACCAGAAGGGCCTTCAGGTCACACTCTGGGATTGGTAGGTGCAAAGAGGCAGATGGGAGCCACCTGACGGTGTATCTCCTGTCTTCTCAGCAAAGGGCCCTTCCTTCTCATCTTCTCTGCCTTCAGGAATAGTCTGCCACCAGGGCTTGGAACTCAAACAGGAAACACGCTTTGGCTTGAAAAAGAAAGAAGCTGGGGGTGGTTTTTTTCTTCCCTTTTTACACAATATTATGACACCAATTTGAAAAATAAATCCCAGTTTCTCTGCTTTCCCTCCCAGGTGTTCACAGAACTAAGAAAATAAATACCACATCTAAGGTGTGCTGTGCAGGCAGCTCTGGGGGCTCTTGGAGCCGTCTCCAAACAAACACGCAGCCACCAGGAGAAGGCTCTGGGAAAATAACAAGTGCCCACTGACAGCGTGGAGAACCAAGAATGGAAACACAGCTTTCCACAGGCTTTCTGCCTCCTCAGCAAGTTCAGGCAGAAGTTGCTGCTTGAAGGACAACTAAGAAACCAACGTGCACTTGCTGAGCCCTGCCAAGGGTTATGCTCTGAGAGTTGGAGGCTGTTTGTCTCTGTACAGAGGGACCTTTGTGTAAGTTCTCTGGAATGGGAGCTCTTTCCCTTGGCCACATCCGATCTCACCATAGGCAGGAAACCTGCAGCCTGCTTCTTGGGAGCGTCCATGAGGGACCTTGCAGGACCGGTGAGAAGAAAGGGGGATTTCTCCTTCAGTGTCAGAAAGTCCCACTCAGGCCTTCTGGGAATGTGGCGTTTGCTGCAAAAGCCAACTACACCCTGGTGGGCCCTGGGTCCATTCAAAATTTTCTGGGGTTACTGGCTCTGCTGGGGTGTGTCCATTGTTGAAGTAGAGAGAGTATATGGAAAGATGAAGATTTCTTCATGAAGGTGGCTTTGCTTCCACTGGTTAGAGTTGAGTGTGCATGTGTGTGCGTGTGTGTGTTCATGTGTGTGTGTGTGTGTGTATGTGTGTGTGTGTTACAGTTTCTTATTTTCTCTCTTGGTTTAACTGGCATTTGGCACGTTGTTTAGTCTTTTGAACGGCTCTTCCTCCTCAGTGAAAAGAAGCTGCTCTTCTGGGGAGGCCCCATCATCATAGGCGCTTGATTCTTGTGAGTAATTTTAATCTAAAAGCAAAGAGGCATAAATGAATTAGTGGCATGCGAATCCCAGTAGCCTATGAGAGAGTGAGCCGCAGAGGGAGGAAGGGAGGCCAGCTTCGGGTTGGAAGGATCTCCATGCAGAAGGACGATTGTCCTTGAACGGCTTCAAAATTGGCAACTGGACCCTCACTGGGCCTGGAGTTTGGCACTGCTGGAAGTGAGGGGCGGAAACACTGGGGAGAGACAGGTGTGAGCTTCCCACGTGGTGATCAGCTCGCACCTGTCTTGTGTCCTTGCTATTCATAGACTCTCAAAATGTCACAGCCGGAGTAGACCTCATGGACCATCTCATTCAACCCCGCTGCAGGACAGACAAAGGAATGGAGGCCTGAGGCTCCGCTGAGCCTTGGATTAGCCTGAGGTCACACAGAGAGGGCAGAACAACGAAGAGCCCAGTTCTTCGGATTCCTAGCTTCCTCTGCTCCTGGCCATTCCGGTCCAGGCACTGCAGAGATGTCAACCAGTAACTCATAGTCAGCCTAGAGGCTTCATTCTGACATCTGACCCAACCAACATCATGTGGAAAGTTTCGTGAATCTCTTAGATGTTTCCTCTTTTCTTAGCTTTCCAGGAAAAAAAACCAACTTTCATTTTAAAAGCTTTTTTTGTTTCCTTTTTAAAATTTTAGGTTTCTTTTTTTTTTTTTTTCCCCTCCTGCAAACTTTAAGTTAGTGGGAAGTGAAAGACAGACACTGGTGAATTCTCATTTTTGCCTTTCTTCCCAACCTTATCCTCAGGGCATGGCTTCAGAACGTTAAACCCCTATTTGAATGTGGCCTGATGACACTGCACATTACTAATCGGCATTATCAGTCCATCAGAATTTATCAAGTGTGACACATGTCCAGGGTAGGAAGACGATGTGGGAGCAAGAGGCACTTAGGATTTAAAGATCTGGGTTTGGGTCCCAGATCTCCTGCTTCTTTCTTTGCTGTGAGATTCTGGACAAATCATTTAACCTTCAAAGCTATGCTTCAAAGCTATGAGGGTAATAACATCTGTCCTATTTTCCTCTCAAAGTTGCTGTGAAGATCAAACGGGGGACTGTCAACGAAATCCCACTGTAAGCTGTCAAACGGATGTAATGCTTAAGTAATTGTTATCTTGCACTGGAGGTGAAGGAGAAAGCGGTATGTCAAGAGAAGCAATCTAGGAGCTCATTCTCGTGGCTTCTACATTATTGGAACTGACAGTATGACCACAGAGAACCACAGAAGAATTCTTGCAGAGAGAGACCCATCAACAAGTTTAAATTAATGTAGGATAGACCAAGTGGTGTCAAAAGGAAGTTAGGTAAGGAATGAGAAGAGTCTGAAGGGAGCAACTGAGGAGGAATTTTAAGATTTGAAAGGAAGAGAAGGAAAATGGATCGGTGCAAAGAGAAAGGGAAGATACTGGATGAATGCATGATCTGGTTGAGTGAGGGCAAAGGATGAGAAAGGAGGTCAGCAACACAGGCGGGGCAGTTAGTCTAGGGCTTTAAAGGGGAGGGGGCAGAGGCCGGGTGTAATGTGAGGTAACGGGGAACCATGATAACTTTTAAGCTGGAGAATAACGTGAGGAAGAAAAGAGTTTCAGGGAAATTATTCCACAGCTGTCGTCAGGGCAAGTTAGAGAGGGGGAGACTCTGGCTAAAAGGTACTACTGCAAGCCAGGTTTAAATTTATAAGTCCCCAGGATATGGAAAGACAAGGATGAAACCAAAAGACATTATGGATAATTAGCATAACCTGGGTGACAGAAGCTGAAAAACAACCCTTAGGCTGGTCTTCACCACCCAGGAGCTCCGGAACAGGAGGGTACCTTTGTGTTTTGTGGCAGTTCCCAGAGGAGCAGACCAAGAATACATCAAGTACCATTTTGTGCTATGGACTTTGTTATGGGTATTACGTTTATCTCAGAATTCATGGAAGTGAGGCACAGATGAGGGGCTCTCACAGAACTTGTCTGTGGCATGTAATTTAGCACCAGTGGATCATGGTGACTTGTGGGCGCATTCCCTTGTGTTGCGGGAAGCCTCTTCTCATTCCTGAACCCCGGAGCCCCCTGTGGGGAAGAACTCTATCACCGTGGTACTCCTTGGACCAGGGCACTGCCCTGGGAAGCACAGCACATGCCATGGAAGTAGTGATGGATGAGCACCAGGAGAGAATGTCCTGGCAGTGGAGACGGCTATGTTTGGGGCAGACAGTGACAGCTGATGCGCTGCCTACATTTCCCGCTGATAGAGCCTATATTTTTTTTAGATAATGGAAGACCCTTACTTCTCCTTTTTCTTTCTCTAGCTGAGCAATTTATTTGCTTGTTAGCACCTCCAGGGCGAAGAGGAGGAAGTGAAACTCAGATCCCTCCCATCTGGTTTTTCAGCAGTTTTGACAAAGGTCTCGATGGGGTAGATCAACATGGATATCCTGGGTAACATGAGATTTTGATGTGGTTTGTGGAGTCTAGTGCCATAAGTAACTGAGAATTCACTGTATGTACGCATCGAAGGCAAGAAGTAGGAGAACATATTCTCATTTTGAGTCAAAGAGATGTCAGTCTTTTATCCCCTTTTCCCCCATTTAGGAGAAGCTAGTGAGTTCACTTGTTCAAAGCTCATTGTAGGTAGCTAGCTGGATGTGGCAAAGCTTGCCTTTTCAACCCATGATAGAAAGACGGCATCCCATATCCCTGTAGTTAGAACCCAATTTTCTCTGCTAACTGGGCTGGTCAGGCAATTAACTTAAGTCTTCATGATTTTCTTACAGACCTTTCATGAGATTTACAACATCTGACAAGCACT
Organism: Crocuta crocuta; assembly: GCF_008692635.1. Classification (NCBI taxonomy): domain Eukaryota; kingdom Metazoa; phylum Chordata; class Mammalia; order Carnivora; family Hyaenidae; genus Crocuta; species Crocuta crocuta. The sequence goes on along the minus strand of NW_027528417.1, from coordinate 15,675,724 downwards.
AAGAACAGCAACCCCATTTTCTTAGTTCTCTGCTCTATTAGGGAGAAAACTGATACAGTAGGCACTTGTGTGATAGCTCAAAATTCACAAAACCACTGTAGTATGTAATTTCCCCTTTAAAAGGGAGTACATCTAAAATTTTACTAGTGCCAGGTATTGACTTTGTTCTGGGGGCCATTTCCCACAAACCAACACATTTTTATTACTTTAAGAGAAGCAATAAACTGAGGGACTCCTTCCTGAAGGGTGCCCCTCAGGGCAGATGGTTCAGATGATGTCCCACAAAATGGCCAATAACTGTAAGTATGGACTCATCCCAAATCATTTGGGAAACACTCCTGCCTAAAGGGAGCCTAGGAGAGATGGCGGGGGGCTTGCACAATCTTTCAGGTCTTAGCTGTTAATGGTTCTCTAAGTTCTTAGGATGCCCAGCTTCACTAGAATGTTTCCTGCCATCAGAGGCTTCCAGATATAGCTGGATAAAACTAGGTTTTGCTAGTGGTGGAGGAGAAATCTGAGATTTATTAATAAGTCAGGAAATTTGACTAGATTATTGGTTCTCCGAGTGGGGTCCCTACACCAGCAGCATCAGCATCTCCTAGGAACTTGCCAGAAATGCGAATTCTCAGGTATCCAGACTTACTGTATCAGAAACCCAGCCATCTGTATTTTAAATGCCTTCTAGGTTATTTGGATGCACATTCAAGTTTGGGAATCACTGGACTAGATAACTAGAATCCCTTCCCACTTTGAGATCCAACCCGTGGGGGAATATTCTTAACTTAAAGGCTCAAATTATGCTTTCTAACTGTGACGGTAAAGAATGAGAGGTCGTCTTACAGCACTGCAAGCATAAGGCAAGTTTTCTTAATAGTACATATTTTATATACATATTTCACACATTTGTATGTATAAACAGGGGTGCCTGGGTGGCTCAGTCGGTTAAGCGGCCGACTTCGGCTCAGGTCATGATCTCATGGTTCGTGGGTTCGAGCCCCACGTTGGGCTCTGTGCTGACAGCTAGCCCAGAGCCTGGAGCCTGCTTCTGATTCTGTGCCTCCCTCTCTCTCTGACCCTCCCCTGCTCACGCTGCCTCTCTCTCTCTCAGAAATAAATAAAAACATTAAAAAAAATTATATGTATAAACAAACATGTTCATTTTGGAGAATTCAGGAAATATGGAAAATTTAAAAATCACGTAGAAGACATTGCTGTTAATTTTTTGGTGTATTTTTTTCAGTTTGTTTGTATGCTTATATGTTTTTAACAAATTGAAATCAGTTTCTTAATCTGTTTTCATTTATCATTATTTTACAAGCATTTCTTTTTTTTTTTTTTAATGTTTCATTTATTTTTAGGAGAGAGAGAGAGACAGCCAGCGTGAGCAGGGGAGGGTCAGAGAGAGAGGGAGTCACAGACTGAAACAGGCTCCAGGCTCTGAGCTGGCAGCCAGCACAGAGCCCGACGCGGGGCTCGAACCCACAAACTGCGAGATCATGACCTAAGCGAAAGTCGGACGCTTAACCGACTAAGCCACCCAGGCGCCCCTTTACAAGCATTTCTGATGTCATTAAATATTCATTAAATACGGTTTTCAGTGGCTGAAAATAATTCTATTAGATGAATCTCAGTTTTATTTAATGCTATCCTTAAGTGTTGGGCTTCTCCCCAGTTCTTCTTTTTCTTTTCTTTTTCTTTTTTTTTTTACTGATAAACTATATTTTACTCAAAACAAATTACTAAAAGAATAATTGGGAAAAAAAAAAGGGTCAAAGGAAATGAACTGGACCAAATGCTTTCCAGAATGCTTTAAGGTTTATACTCTTATCTTGCTCCTTGAGCGTGCTGGTCACACCACATCTCTACAGCAATGAATATTATCTTAAAAAGAAAAACAAATTGTGCTCCTTTGACAAGTGAAACATGGCATGGATTTCTCACTATTTCAAGGTGAAATTCTTTCATCTTTTTTTCTTAATTTATGATACTAAATATTATTTCATGGCTTTGTTAGCCCATGGGATTATGTCTGTGAGCTGTCTGTTCACTATTGCATTGTTAGCATTTTCTCCTGGTTTCTAAGAGCTCTTTAGACAGTATGGAAATTCACCTGCTCTCTGAGATAGCCTTTTTTTTTTTTCTTTTATTTATTTATTTATTTATTTATTTATTTATTTTAATAGTTTATTGTCAAATTAGTTTCCACATAACACTCAGTGCTCATCCCCACAAGTGTCCTCCTCCATGCCCATCCCCCCCTCCCCCCACATCCATCAGTCCTCAGTTTTTGTCAGCATTCAAGAGTCTCTCATGGTTTGCTTCTCTCCCTTTCCCCCACCATTTCCGCCCTTCTTCTCCCCCTTGTTCCTCCGTCAAGTTCCTCCTAATCCTCCTATATGTGCAAACATATGATATTTGTCCTTCTCTGCCTGACTTATTTCGCTCAGCATAACACCCTCAAGGTCCATCCATGTTGCTACACATGGCCAGATTTCATTGTTTCTCATTGCCATGTAGTATTCCATGGTATAGATAAACCACATCTTCTTGATCCATTCATCTGTTGATGGACACTTAGGCTCTTTCCATGTTTTAGCTATTGTGGAGAGTGCTGCTATGAACATTGGGGTACATGTGCTCCTATGCATCAGCATTTCTGTATCCCTTGGGTAAATTCCTAGCAGTGCTATTGCTGGGTCATAGGGGAGTTCTATTGTTAGTTTCCTGAGGAACCTCCACACTGTTTTCCAGAGGGGCTGTACCAGTTTACATTCCCACCAACAGTGTAGGAGGGTGCCCGTTTCTCCACATCCTCGCCAGCATCTAGAGTTCTCTGATTTGCTCATTTTAGCCACTCTGACTGGTGTGAGGTGGTATCTGAGATAGCCTTTTAAGAAAGATCTTATCCTTATCCTTAGCCTTAGCCTTTAACATTTCTACATGAAGGGGTGCCTGGGTAGCTTAGTTGGTTGAGCGTTCGACTCTTGATTTCAGCTCAGGTCACGATCCCAGGGTCATGGGATCGAGCCCTGTGTGGGGCTCTGCACCGATGTGGAGCCTGCTTGAGATTCTCTCTCTCTCTTTGTCCCTCTCCCTCACTGCATGCTCTCTCTCTAAAATAAAAATTAATAAAATTTCTACATTGATTCTTGACTTATAGAATTTTAAATTTGTTAATAGTCAAATGTGTCACTTTTGCCTTAGAAAATCTATGCTCACAATGTGATTAAAGTCATCTGTGTCCCCCATAGGTAGTCATAATTTTTAATTGGAGTTTTTCTGTTTTTGTTTTTGGAGTTTGAGGTGAGAGGTTTCAGTATACAATGACATTTTCCCAAACAGGCAATTTCTTGGATACCATTATGTTACACAGTCCATTCCTTTCCAATTAATTAATGATCTTCCTTTCTTCTTTTTTTAATAGATTTTATGTGTACGGGGGTTTCTTAGGGCTCTTTGGCACTACTGATTATCTATCTAATACCATGCCAATTATTGTGGCTCTGTAACTATTTTAATACCTTGTGAGAAGTCCTTCCTTATAGCTCTTTCATAAAACACCTTAGCAATTGCATTGTTTGGTCAAGTTAAAAAATAATTGCACTGGGATCTTGTTTGGGATCCCTGTTGAGAAACATGGGATGCTTTTAAATTCAGGTATATATTTTTTATATTAGTTAAGTTTTAGTAGTATTCATCTCTTTTTCACAATTTAATATTTTGTTTTTGGTTGTTGCTATTATGATATTTTAATTTTTTCTATCCTATTCTTGTGATTAGTTATTGCTGGAATATATAAAAGTTATTAACTTTTTGTCTATCTTTCCTTATAGCTTCATTGAAATAATTTAATCTTTGGGGTTCTCTGTTGATTCTATTACCTTTCTATGTTATCTGCATGTTATCATGTTCATATTATCTTATGAATAATCATATTATCTGCAAATAATGACAGTTTTGACTCTTTTCTGGATAGATACATTTCTTTTCTGTGTCATTTATATTGCGCTGACAAATACTTCCAAACAATATTAGCACACATGTCTTGTCCAGGATTTTAATGAGAATTCTCTAGTGTCTTGCTATTAAGTAAAATGTTCATTATTGGTTTAAGATAAATATTTCTTATTATTTTGAGGGATTATTTTTCTGGTTTTAGTCTCCTAATGGTTTTCTTTAAAAATCAAAATTTTGGGGCACCTGGGTGGCTCAGTCAGCTGGGCGTCCAACTCGCAGTCAGTGAGTTTGAGCCCCTGTGAGTTTGAGCACCATGTCAGCTGTGCTGACAGCTCAGAGCCTGGAGCCTGCTTCAGATTCTGTGTCTCCCTCTCTCTCTGCCCCTCCCCTGCTTGGGCTCTGTCCTTCTCTCTCTCAAAAATAAATAAGCATTTAAAAAAAACTAAAAAAATAAATAAAAGTCAAAACTTTTGTTCAGTTTTTGTGTCTGTCCTAATTTCCTAAAATGGACTAGGTGACTTTCTATCTTGTTTATACTATGGAACAGTTTACATGAATATTTATTTCCTAATAGTATGGAAGAACTCACTAGTAAGAGTTTTACTCTTAATGTTTTAAGGTCATTTTTTAAAAAATGTTTTATTTATTTCTAAGAGAGAGAGAGAGAGAGACAGCATGAGCAGGGGAGGTTCAGAGAGAGAGGGGAGACACAGACTCTGAAACAGGCTCCAGGCTCTGAGCTGGCAGTCAGCACAGAGCCCGACGCGGGGCTCGAACCCACGAACCGCGAGATCATGACCTAAGCGAAAGTCGGACGCTTAACCGACTAAGCCACTCAGGCGCCCCTGTTTTAGGGTCATTTTGGATGTAATTCTTCAAAGACACTTTCTCTTTCATTAGTGGTTACCTAGAGTTTTCATGAGATGTTCATGGTTATGAGAAAAAAGATGATTATCTATTAAATATGTTATATTATGTCTTATAATTAAAAGAAACCATCACATTTCTATTTATATTTTATATACTTTTATATTTTAATATCTCTGATCTCTTTCTTTTTTTAAAATCAGGTTTTCAAATATTTGATATGTTTAAATAAACTAGTTCTCAATTTTCCTGCTTTTTAAGTATGTAATTTCTACTTTTGTCTTTATTATTTTCTTCCTTCTGCTTCTCCTCACTTTGTTTTACTGTTGTTCTTCTAATATTGTAATTATTCATTACATGTCTTTCCTTTTTAAATGATTGAAGTATATGACACTTCGAATTTACTTCTAAATATAGTTCAGGCTACATTCTATAACTTCTGGATAGAATCTTCTGATTTTTATTATTTTTGAAACAGACTATAATGGTGGTTTTTGTTTCCTTTTGAATCTATTATTCTTTAGGAGAATTAAAAAAATCTCTGAGTGACTTGATTTTGCTTGCTTATTAATAATTAGTTTGCTTCTATTACTAATTTCTGGTTTTGTTGCCTTGTGGTCAAATAAAATAAGTTTTATGATTTTTCCTTCTGGATTTTACAGATATTTTTCTTTGTGAACTAGTTTATGATCTATTTTAGTAAATATTCTCTGGATCCTATGGGGAGGGGAATGAGATATTTACTTTGTTTATATTTCATCCAAAAGTTGTGACATTTGTTTATTTTTGCTTCTTGACCTCGAAGGTCAAGCAGAAACAAATATTTCAAAGACTCAATAGTTGTCTCTCTGTCAACTTCTTATTTATCTATTTTTCTCAGTATGTATTTTCTTTTTTTCTGTTTTTCACAGTATATATTTTGATTCTGTTTCTATATACCCTAAAATCTTATGACTATTACATCTCAGAAATGAGTGTTACCTCTTATCAAATAAAACGTGACTTCTTTATTCCATTCATGCTTTTGGCATGTTGGAAGGTTAGTTTGCCTAAAATTAATATACAAGTAAAACCTTGGTTTGCGAGCATAATCTGTTCTGGAAACATGCTTATAATCCAAAACACTCGTATATCAAAGTGGCTCAGTTGTGATTGTGTGATATTCAGTGTCTTGTACCACTTCTATTGCAAGACATCGCTTGTTTATCAAGTTAATTTTTTTATTAAAAAAATTTTTTTAAATGTTTGATTTATTTCTGAGAGAGAGAGAGAGACAGCGTGAACAGGGGAGGGTCAGAGAGAGGGAGACACAGAATCTGAAACAGGCTCCAGGTTCTGAGCTGTCAGCACAGAGCCCAAGAACCCATGAACCATGTTATCATGACGCCTAACCGACTGAGCCACCCAGGCGCCCCTATCAAGTTAATTTTTATTAGAAATGTTGGCTCATCTTGCAGAATATTCACAGAGCAAGTTAATAACAATCTGAGGTTTTACTGTAATTAATAATATCATTTCTTACTTATATTTTCTCTATGCTTGATAAAGGATAAAGTCAGAAAATATATATGTCCTTTTTATTTTATTTTATTTTATTTTGAGAAAGAGAGTGTGAGTGGGTGAGAAGCGCAGATGGAGAAGGAGAGGAAGATAGAGAATCTTAAGCTGGCTCCATGCTCAGTGTGGAGTCCAATGTGGGGCTTGATCCCATGACCTAGGGATCTTGACCTGAGCAGAAATCAAGAGTTGAATGCTCAACTGATTGAGCACCCAGGTGCCCCTGGAACCCTTATAATACAAAAAAGGGACCCCAGTAGTGTGCAGACACAGAGAAACAGCCATGTGAGGACACAGTGAGATGGCGGCTGTCTGCACGTAAGGAAGGAAAGCCACACCAGAAAGCAACCCGGCCAGGACCCAGGCCTTAGACTTCCAGCTCCAGAACCCTGAGACAATACATGTCTGTCACTGAAGCTGCCAGTCTGTGGTATTTTGTGACGGCAGCCTGAGCAGATGGATACATTTTTACACGTGCATGTCCATGGGTCTGTATACCTTAAGACCATTGGGCAACAACGTTTTTCACAGTGAGTTGAAATGTCTGAAGCGTGGCATGGAGAGGGTGGGGGCTGGGACAAGGGAAGCATTTGGCTATTTCAAAAACAAGTCCTTGCAGTGAGAGAAATGGCTGTCCAGTTTTCAGATATTGCTGAGTGAGGTGGGAGGGGGTTTGATTTCTTCCAGCCTTTTTTTAGAAGACAAGAGGAGTTTGGATAGATTTTTCTCAATTTAGCTCCATCAAAATTATAAGTAGTAGAAATTTCCTCCATCCTTTCTAATTCTAACAAAGTGGCAAGCTATTATTAGTTTTTGCTGTAGTGTGTTTTCATCTTTTTCTTAGTCTTCATAGAAGCCAGAAGACTGAGGTAAGGTTTTGCAGAAAGATTTCTCCTTTTGATACCCTTTTATAGAAGTTGCCATCTCTAGAGTCTGTCTCCAGGGGCTAGTTTTATAATCTGTAGAAGTCACATGGAAGACAGAGTGATGGAAACACATCTACAACTCAGGCCTGGTATAAATCTCATGCAAACCCTTTCTCTAGTAGAAGAAAACTAGATGTTTTGAGGGCTCAGAATAGCAGGTTTTTGAGATGTCTGAATATTCCACAAGTGAGGGAGCTTAGAAATACTGCTTTTGTCTCTTGAGGTTGGCTCATTCACAGCAGTATTGAAGGTGATATTAATGTCATATCCCAGTAAACACCCTGGCCCTGAACACTAGGACAGTGCTTTCCCTTTACCATGGAGCTTGTAGCTGGGTTTTTAGCTAAGAAGGAAGGATGCGTGGACCCTGTGGTGGTGCTACATGAACGGAGGGCTAATGGAGGTATGGTAAGTCAGGGAATGAGGATGGTCCTTTTATTTTATTTGCTCATTTGTTCAGCCCTTTACTCACTGTTCAATGAATATTATCGTGTGGCTGTTACGAACCAGGTGCAGTGCTAGGTGCTGAGTGAGAACCCGCTGTCTCTGCTTGAGTGGGGTTTTCGGGTAGATGCACCGGTAGCTCAGTGTGTACACTGCGGGAATCTTCTCCAGGGCCTCCAGTGGTCACAGTGGCTGGGCGGAAGTTCCAGCGCAAGGGTGCAGATTTGGCTTCTACACAAGAAACCCTTTGTAACAGTTACACTCGTTCATCAGCAAAGCAGGTCTCCTTTTGGGGTGGCAAGGCAAGTTCTCTGCCATTGCAGTGACACAGGAGGAGACACTTAAGGATACAGTAGATGAAGTCTTAGAATTCACCAGCTATAAGCGTGAGCTCTTTGGAGAAAGGCCTTTGTCTCATTGTTTAGTAACTGTTTTGGATGTTCAATAAAGGCTTAGCAGGTACATGAATGGATAGATGAATAAAGGAGAAGACAGGCTCTACCAAGTGATCTCTCAAAGCCCCTGCAACTCTGAAGAGTGAGTGATTTCATACTGTCAGTGCCCCAAAGGGGCCCAAGATAAGACTTCTCACCCTTAGTTTAAAGATTGGCAGAACTCACTATGCAAGGTGGCTGCATCCAGGGCTCTCCATCCACTTGCATTGGCAGCAGCTTGTTTGTCCTGGAAAACCGAGAATCGAGAGAACACAGTGAGTTTGACTCTTCTGGAGGTGAAGAATTACAGTGGTCCCCACAAGGGAAACAGATGTGGGAAGACCTTATCTGCCCACCTAGGAGTGGTTCTCTAAGACTCTGCTGGAGGGCTGGTTAAAAACAGATTTCTGGGTCCACTTCAGGAATTCCGACTAGGCATGTCTGGGGTCATGCTCAGGGGCCTGCATTTTAATAAGCATCGTGGGCGATTCTGTTGCTTTGGTGCTCAGATCCTAGTTTGAGAAACACTGTCGTGGGTGAGTAGTGACGTCCACAGGAGTCTGGGAAACAGTGGCCAACAAGTATGGCGGCACCACTGCTGAGCAGACCCTCAGTCAACAACCAGCCGGAGGGCCTGCAGACTGTGCCAGAAACTCCACAGCAAAATGGGAAAGGTTATGAAATGGGAAAGGGCCTGGTTTCTATGTTGAGTGAGAAGTTGCATCATGACAGTGAGGTAACGTCTCCAACCTATACAAGGTACAGCTCAGGTCTGAGTGTGTCTTGCTTTGCCCCTGCTCCTAACTATCCTCTCTCATATGTCTTGAACGGCAGCACGCTCTGTGCTTGCATGGACTAGGAACCTGGCTTAGCTGGGAAATGGGGTCATCAGGAATACTGTCCCCATGGATAGGAGAAGAGAAGAGAAGACAGTGCTGCTTTCTTGCTTGGGGCAAGGCTTCTCTGGCATATGGATTCTTAGAAGGAAGGAGATGGGGTCTTTTGACTTCCTTCTGTAGAGGAGTTATTGATTTGTACTACCTCACCTTGAGGAGGAAAGGCAAGTCCTTTCAGAAGCCTCTGGTCTGGACGAGCATGCAGCAGTTGCTACCCACTAGTCAGGAAGCTCTCACCTGGGTTTGGCATCTGCTCTGTTTTTGAAATTACAAAATGAGGGACACGGGCTATGTTTTGATACAGACGATTCTCTCACTAATCCTGAGAATACTTAATAAAAGAAATAATAAACCTAATAACACAACAAGCCATGAGAGGAGAGAGTGGCATTTTGGTTCTTGGGGCTGAGGAGGATGTCTGGGAAATGCCCAGGAGGTTGGGGATCCTGGCTCACGCCCTCCACTCCATCTAGAAATAGGTCTACTGAGTATGAAGAAAAGGTCTTCCTCTTATACATGGCTTTTTTGATTCCTCTGGAACTAAGATGTTACATTTGTTGTGGCCTATGTCAGTTATGTCTTAGATGTGCAAACAGACTGGACCTACTCAGTGCTGGGGTCATGGAGGGTGGACAGGGAAGGAAGTATGGGGATTAATGTGGAAAACAGGCCCCCAGCACAGCAAAAGCTCAGAGATAAAACAAAGCTTTGGAGAGTAATAGAAAAGACATAAGAGATGCAGGGAGGGAATAAAGAAAAGAGTTTAGAGCTTAGGGGTGTCAGGGAGCCAGCTCTGGGGGTCTTTCTGAGGGATGCAGAGAGCAGCATTTCCCTAAAAGTATGTTCAGGACACTAGCCCAAGAGGTTTTGGGAGAAAAGGGGTCTGTGGTCCACTAACTTTGGGAAACCTGCATACCGTATCCTCTCCAGGAGATCCCTAAGGGCCAGTAAAAGATTTGAACTGTAGAAACTGGGTGGGGGAAAAAGAAGGGAATGAAGACTTCTGAAATAATCAGGTGGAGAAGAATCTGATGAGTTTTACTAATTAAACAGAAGTAGCTGAAACCAGAGGATCCCCTCTCTTAGACTCCATTTTTTCCGGGAGACTGCAGTGACTGACCTGTGGGTCCCATACCCTGCAGAAGCATAGCCCTCTTAGGCAATTAGGATAGATTTGCTGATGTGGATGGTTTGGCTCTACAAAGGCATATAGGAAATAGTATTTCTAAGATCACTATCCAAGAAAGAACAGGCAGAGAACCTGGTTTTTGTCACAGTGTGCCCTCTGTAGATGTATCTCGCATCTTAATTTGTAAAGATAAGAAAGGCAAGGAGTTGGACCTCGGATTCTCTGGGTCTCATAAGCTTCCATTACTGTTGAGAGAATTTCATCAATTCGTTATAAGAGAATGGCCAACTGGTCATGGTGGACCTTTTAGTTGGATGGTTGCATTGTACCTAGTTTGGGAAATGGTCTTTACAGACATTTTTATAAATGTTATCAAGCTTCTGTACCTCACTCTCCCTGCATTGAAATCCAAAGTTGGCTTCCTAGTCGTTGTAGGAATACTGAGGGTGGTGGGAAGACGTGGAGGCTGCTGGGGAATGAGGGAGCATACCTGATGGTGACAGAGGAGCACTGGGCCAGCCTCCTGCCTGCACTCTTCAGACCAGTGTAGATCTGCCCCATCTCCATGGCTCCCTCCAGCCCCACCACTTCGAGGAGCTGGTCACTGAGGTCTGCAGAGTGAGAGAAGCAGAAGCAGGGCATACATATCTCTCTGTTCCTCAGGATGGCTTTGGTCAGAATGTCTGCTCCCTAGATGACCAACCCACATCTGTCAATACCCCTTCCTCTCCCACTAGACAGCGTTTTCATACTCATTCCGAATAGGGAATTTCCCCAAAGGTCAATAAATGCACCTTTTCATGAACAGAAACCCAGTTCTAGTGAAAAAAGGTTTTGATTCAGAATATTAATATGCATCCAAGGAATAGGCTGGCATTTCAGGAAGCCTCTTCAAATGGAGAGTAATATAAATGATGAAACAGCGATTGCCGAAATGATTTTCAACCCCTCATTGCAGCTAAAGACACACTGGTTTGGGATGAGGATAGGAAGGAAAGTTGATGAAAGTCCTTGTCCATAACTGGTTCAAGTTTCTTTTCTCTGAATGTCTAAATAACATCATGACTGATGATTAATTAACCTCAAATCTGGCCTGTGGTAAGCCAGTGGTGAGCCAACCTTCTTGGACATCCTTGGGGAAATCAGTGACCTCCTTCAGGACACCAGGTGCCAAAGCTAAGCCAAGGAAAAGAATATTTCACCTAACCCAAATTATTCTGAGTCCACAGTAGAAAAAGCAGGACAGTAAGTATGTGTCTCAGGCTCAGAGTCACATAGGACTGGTGGCCTTCCACAGCGGCAGTTCCTCCTGATCCAGCACCTGGAAGAGGTCCTTTATTCAGGGTTCCTGAGGCTTGGGCAGTGCCCACCCAATTTCTTGTAAAAGCAATAGCAGGATCAAGGTTTGACATTGTGAACAAGGCTCACTTTTACAACACAACTTTTAGGTATTTGAAACAGAAGCAAAATAAAAAGGCAGATTCTTTAAAAGCTTCCATTCTTTTCCCTACCAGGGCAAAGGAACTTTTCTTATAGATTGTAGCTAATTACCAATATCCTACTAATATCCACAAACTAGGAAGTCAACACGTTTATTTATTTAATAGATGGCTTTTGTCTAAGGTCCCTCCTGGTACCGGTAATAGTGTTTGCTAAGATTGCCAAGGACATTTTGGGTTTGTCTATACTTTTTTGTTTAGAAGGTATTGTTTAAAAACATTCCCTTGATGGACGTTTTCTAATGAAGACAGTTAAGCAAACCGTTGAGCTGACCACAAATGTGTCAACATTGCTACAGTCTAACGTCCTGATTATCATTGATGGACATTAGCTGCCAACAGATACACAAACGGTGTTCATCTTTCTATCACAGGCACATAAGCTTTCCCCTCTACTTCAATCCACACTCCCATTCCCTGCTACTCCTTTTTTCATATCTGTGAAGAGATACGATCTCCTTAAACTCTGCATCTCATGTGGGCTTGGAACAAGAAGCCATGAAAGGGCAGTGTTTGTTTAGGAGATCGCTGCAGGCTCTCTTCAGGAGTTTGGATCCAATCAACAGCAAGTATCTAAACCTCTAGCCATGTAATTAGTTCCCTCTTTACCAAAGGGTATTAAATAACTAGTGGATAGTCTTATAGCTTACTGTGTCATTTCAACACAGTGTCTGCAAAATCAGCATGGGTTGTGAATTTGAGAGGGGAGAGGGAGGAGGAGCCGAAGGAAAGAGAGAAACAGAGGAGTGTGTCTAGGGGTGAGGAGGGTGGGGGAGTTATACTGGGGTAAGAGAAAAAAGAAGGAAAACTTTTCAGAGGTTTCTCTAGTGGCAGAAAGACAGATGTCTTGTAAAATGTTGCTCTTTGTACCAGGCTTCGGTATCTGACAGTGCTGTTATAGTTCAATGTTTTCCCTCCTTGAAACATTCCCTGGTAACAAAATGTTCTAAGAAGCAGGGGACTTAATAGACTCAAGTGTTTCAGCTTTTACAATGTCTTGGTCTTTTAACAAATTTTCCTGTTGAATGGCTTTAAGTTGTTATCACTTCCCACACATTACCTTGCAGCTATCACTTCCCACACATTACCTTGCTTCCTGGCTCTAGAAGAGAAGTAATGAAGGCTGATCTCATCCACATGGTGGGTGGGTGGGGGGCAGAGGCTTACACACATGTGAGACGGAGGAGATAAATGCAGGGTAAGGGGCTAGGATCTTGGTATACCCTTTGCCATTCTGATTTTGAATTTGTACTCTGAATCTTCCCTGGCATAAAGAGGCTAGGATGACTCCTGTCTACTACTGAAGGAAGACTTGATTGCTCTTCTATTTCTCCACCATTGCCTGGCTGATCTTTCTTTCAACTTCCTACAATGCCTACTAGGAAGTTCTGAGATAAAGAAATCTATTTAACGTTGTTTCCCAAACTTATGGGACCATGAGGCTCTTCTTTTGTGTGATATCTATAAACAGTCCCTGGTAGTTTTCTTTGGAACACATTTTGGGATATTTTGGCATCGCTTAATTCCCTTTACTTCCTTTAGCACAGAGATGCTTATGCACAAATTAAATCTGGAGTTAAAATGAAACAGAATAGAGTGTAAGTCAACATCCAAGCACATAGAACAATTAATGTTCAGAACTTAGAATCCAGGATCAGGACATCTGGTATACCAGGTGTCTGTTTTACCTGATACCCATGATTCAGAGTGTGGTTTTGGCAATTCACATCATCTCCATGTTGTCCTTACACTTTTAACTCATTAGTATTTAAGATGAAAAGTCCATGCACCTTAGTAAAACAGGGATTCATTCATTCATTCATTCATTCATTCATTCACTCACTTATAAGTTACTGAGTAGCAGCTTAAGTGCCAGACAAAAACCAGGAATACAAAATGTTCTACTCTTAAAGGACTCTTGGCTAAAATGTGTTAGGTGTAGAAAATGTTGGAATTGAACTACAGGGAGAGGGAGGCCCAAGTAACCTATTCTGACTGGGCTAAGTGTGGGAGGAAGGTGTCACAGATATTTAAGGCATGTCTTGAAGGATGAATGCCAGGCAATTTGCTGGGTTGAGAAGGAGAAGAAGCAAAGATAGTCCAGGGACAGAAATGATCATATGTAGGGTTGGACGGTCACAGAAGGCAGAAAGAAATTAATTTAGTAATAAATTCATTCGGCAATTTCATTGAAAAATATAAAATATATATTTCTACCTAAAGAGAACTACTGCCCAGATAGATATCTATATCTACGCCTACGCCTATGCCTATGCCTATGTCTATGTCTATATCTATGTCTGTCTGTCTATCTATCTATCTATCTATCATCTATCTATAGATATTAACAAAATTGTAAGAAGAGGATCACTGGACTGGGCACAAGTTTGTTGTAACCACAGAGCGAGGCCTTTCAGCTCCGCTCTTCATAACCAAGCCTTGTGCTTGGATGCAGGGAACACTTAATTTACACTCTCTGAGAAGGAAAAAAAGATGGAGAATGGGAAAATGGAAAAAGGAGAATGTGGAAGCAAAGGAAGAATGGCACGGACAACAATAGCAGTTCCAATCTGGCCCACTTGACTCAGCCTCCAGTTTGTGATTTTATAAATGCAAATCTGCTCATGTCATCCCCATACCAAAAATCCTTCAGTGGCACCAATCATAACACCAAGTGCTGGCAAGAGAAGATGAAATGTGCATTCTTTCACACCTATGATGAAAGTGTAAATTGGAAAAAACTTTTTCAGAAAGAAATTTGACAATAAGAGTCTATAATTTTCATACTGTTGATTCATTACATTCTTTTTTGGTATTGATCACAAGAAATCACTGACAGAATCTAAGCTCATACAAATATGAACACTGTGGCATCATTTATAATAGTGAAACCTCACCCATCACCATTTTCATCTCTATGAGAATAGTTAAATAAAGTATATGGTATCCATGATGATAGACTTATGCCTCCATTAAGATATTTACAAAATCCCAAAAACATTATATATGCATATAATGTTAAATGTAAAGGTGACAAACGTATTTATGCACAGGCTGCTTTCAGTTATGTAAGAATGTGCATAGGAGAAAAGGACAAATTCCCCTAAAATCTTAACAGTGGTGAGTTATGAATAATTAGATTAAAGGTCATTGTTATTTTCTACATGCTGCTTTTCTACATTTTTCATTTTTCTCTAAGGATGTATTAATGTTATAATTCAAAACTCATTTAAAAAAACATATCAACTGACTGCTCTTCATACTTGTAACTGTGATGTAAAGTCCCAGGCTTGATGCCCCAGGCCTATCCCCATCCGGCAAGAGGTTGCGCCTACAGTTTTATTTCCTGACGCCGTGGGCTAGTACGTGCTCCAGACATACACATCAACATGTAGTTCTCCAGGTAAACCCTCCTGTTTCCCTCCTTTGTGCCCCTACGCATGCTGTACCCATGCCTGAAATGCCCTCTTCCACTTTCACTCGTTCATCAAAACTCAGCTCAAGTGTCATCAACTTCGAGAAGCCTCCCTCCCCTCCCATGCCTGAAGTTTGGTTTAGATCCTTCTCTTCAAATTTTCCCAGGTAGATGTGGTCAAAGAAAGAACAAGGGGGGTTAATGTGTTGGCAGTGGGTAAGAGATGGGTGTAATACTCACTGTAGCACAGGATCTAGTTTGAACAGGGAAAGAGACGAAGGGCTAGAAGAAAAGGGAGAAAGGGGGTGAGAGGCATGAGGAATTCTAGAGACAGCAGAAGAAGGAGGGTTGGAAAGAGCTGCTCTGAGCTGTGCTAGTAGATGATAGTCCCTCCTGTGGCCCCAGTGCTGGGAGCTGAAGAAGACGGGCATTAGTATCAAGACGAAGGGAGGCGAGGTCAATGGTTCCCATACTTTGCTGTGTGTTAACATTACCTGGCGAGTTTTTACAAATAATGACGACCTGATTGCATCTATGGCAATTAAATCAGAATGTGTGGGCCTGGGAGGCAGGCATCAGTGTTTTTTTTGAAGATTCCCAGGTGATTCCAAAAGGCAACACAGTTTGGGAATCGCTGGGCTAGGTTGTTGGGTGGTTCTCAAAGTGTGGTCTTGTAGCAGCAGAAGCATCGGTGTCACCCAGGAACTTGTTAGAGATGTGAATCCTCAGGCTCCACCCCAGACCTACTGAATCAGAAACTCTGGGGATTAGGCCCAGTGGGTCTGTGTTCTAACAAGCCCTCTGGAAGATTCTGAGGCATGCTCAAGATTGAGAACCTGAGCCTCAGGCAATAAAACTGCCCGAAATATATGCAGGAATTAGAGTGAAAAAGAATATAAACATGTTACTTCCTGACTACTTTGATCTAGAGCTTTTTTCACTTGAAAATTAAGAGTTAGGAATAATAATACTGACCTCAAGTGTGGTTATGAGATTAAATGGCAGAGTTGAATGTTAAAGTGCTTGGCACTTTAGAGTGGGCACTAAAATCTATTAGTTTCACTTTCCCTTTCTGCCAGATTCAGCCTGACAGCTCCCAATCCTCTGTTTATCTACCCTCTTAGAGCTGTGTATAAGTGTCCCCAAACCCTAACATTCAGGCTAAAACATTTAAAAAATCTTCAATGGTCCTCCAAGTTTCACACCTCACACAGAGACCGCAAATCCAGGTGAACTTTAGATTAAGCGGGTGACCCGCTCGGTCCATTCTTCCCGCCAATGTCTTCCCTCACTCTGCTCCTTTTCCTACTTCTTTGATCTCAACGGCGCCATTTTGCTTTTCTTTCCGTGCTCCTGCCCACTGTTGGGAGGAGAGGTTGGAGCTCAATATTGGCGGGTAAAGCCAGGAGAGCATTCATAGTTAAGGGGCATATTTAATCTGTCCACTCCCTTCTTCAGACCCTTCAGTGGCTCTGGAAGCCCAAGAGACAAAATCTTGGCTCCTTAGTCTGGTGTGCAAGGCCATTTGTTAGTTTGGCCCTGTTCCCTGCACAGGTGTCTCTCTTTGCCTGGAGAACTCTTGTTTACCCTCCGGGGATACCCCAGGCACCATGCTTCTTCCTTCTCCTGTGCTCAGACAGTGGATCTCACACAACGACAACTGTTTCTGAACATATCACTCTCCCAACTCCACTGAGAGTTGAAAGCCAGGATGTTTTCCTGTTTTGTTGATCTTTGTAACCCTAGCAACTGGCCCAGCCCCTGGCATATATAGAAGGTTTGAATAGACTGAATAAGATACATGCTTTAGTGCCAAAGACCTTGACAGTTTGACCTGAAGGAGGAAAAAGACAGTGATTAATAATAATAACTACCTGCCTCGATTGAACTGGGTAATAGGCTTTCCATGAATTAATTTATTTTATCTGCATATAACAGGTAATGCTGACACAGTCTGGTTTTTGCCCCTCTCTTTCTTTCTCTCTCTCTTTTAAATGCTTATTTGTTTTGAGAGAGAGAGAGAGAGAGAGAGAGAGAGAGAATGAATTGGGGAGGGACTGAGGGAGAGAGAGAATCCCAAGTAGGCGCCATGCATGCTTGGTGCAGAGCCTGACTCAGGGCTCAATCTGACTGTGAGATCACGACCTGAGCTGAAATCAAGAATAGGACGCTTAATTGACTGAGCCATCCAAGCGCTTCTCCCTTCTCTCTCTTGATGCATCATTTTTATGATCATTCTCATTTTGGCTGCTGGTTCACATTAATGAAAATTCAGTGGTTTAAAATGCAAGGCAAGCTCAGGATATATGTGTGGCATGATTCAGGCTTCTGGCTTGCTGTGTCCTAGGGAAGCATGGAAGACCTTCAGCCTAACGGGATACCTTGCTACCCTCAACCCCTCACTCCTACCTCGTTTCCCCTTTGGTCAGTACTCCAGGGTTCGGGTCTGAGAGCTGCAATGTGCCAGCCCAGGGAGCCAAGCAACCCCCTATGGACGTGCTGAAATTTTACACGATGGCACCCAGAGAGTTTCCGAACCATCCTGCCATATGGGCAAGGAAGACTGCCACATATCCTAGGGTGCCTGTGTAATCTAATAAAGCCTGTGGGCGCTGACCCTTTATCTGGGTTATAGCAGCACAGGTGAACTGAGATGTTAGGTGTCATTACTTTGGGCTGGGCTCCGATCTGCTTGCTGGGGTAACACTAGTTAGCTAGTGTCCATCTGAAGCTCTTCCTGGCAGGGCTATGTGTCTGACTAACTAGAAATACAAAAAGAAGTGTGTCACAACTTAATAAATGGCTTCTGAGAGACCACTAAGGAGTTGCAGGGTTCAAGGAAAATGCTGAGAAACTGCACAGGGTCTTGCATTTGGGACTAACAGCTTCGTCTTAATCTCTGTGTCCACACAGGGCAGGTTATTTGTCTTTTCTGAGTCTGTTTGCTAAGCCCACCATAACAAAATCTCATTAGGCTGGGTGGCTTAAAACCACACAAATTTATTTTCTCACAGTTGTGTTGGCTGGACAGCTACAATCAAGGTGCTGGCAGGGTGGATTCCCCTGGGGCCTCTCTCCTGAGCACGTGCATTGCTTGTATGTCTCTCTGTGCACCTAGATCTCCTCTTCTTCCAAGGACACCAGTCAGATTAGGTCAGGGCTGCCCTAACTGCCTCATTCCATCTTAGTCACCTCTTTAAAGGTCCTGTCTCTGAATGCAGTCACATTCTGAGGTAGAGAATTAGGGCTTCAACACAGGAACCTGGGGAGGTGGCAGAAATTCTCCCCCTGGTCCCCGCCCATAACAGACACAATAATAAAAGCTACTTCATGAGTTGTTTTGCGGACAAAAGAGTTACAGAATGTGAAAGAACTATGCAAACAGCAGTTAGAAATGTCCCTTCTCACGTTGTTAGGGAGAAGTTGACATGCAGTGGAGAA
The DNA here is from genome assembly GCF_008692635.1 of Crocuta crocuta. Lineage (NCBI taxonomy): Eukaryota > Metazoa > Chordata > Mammalia > Carnivora > Hyaenidae > Crocuta > Crocuta crocuta. The sequence continues at coordinate 15,657,159 of NW_027528417.1, read as the reverse complement.
GGGTTGGGGGGGGTGTGGGACTTCCTTACTCTCTTCAGAAGGAGAGGACGAAAGTGGGACTCTGCCTTGCGGTGGGGCCAGGTTCAGTCCCCACAGTCTAGACAGGTGAGTGGTAGCTGGCAGGCCTCTTTCAGACCCGGCCTGCCAAGGCATGGCAGGTGTCAGCCTGGGCACCTCTCCTGCCTCCAAATTTCCATGGAGATGGGCCACGTGCCCTTGGTGGTTCAGGCACCCAGAGCCTCACAAAGCTAAGCACTGAGCAGATCGCCTCAGCTTCCCACTGGGTCTGGTCTGTGCAGATGAAAGACTGCTCTTGGCTAAAGAGCTTCAAAGCCACCTTAGAAGCCTGGCAGCCTGAAAATAGCCCAGGGTGGGGAGGTGGAGAACCCCACAAGACTGCTTCTCGATTTTCAGGAAGGGAAGGGCTCTGGGGTTTCCTTGGGCACCAAAGGCTGGGTAAGGAAGGAGGCTATAGTAGGACCTTCACCCCGGCAGATTCCCACCGGGTGGGACTACCCTCAGGCCTCCCAACCATACCTGACCTGAAGAATATTCTAGGACCATGCTTTTCCTAGTGATCCTAGCTCGGACATGGGGTGGAGAGAGAGGGACCTTTGCCAGCAAACCAAGCAGGCAGGAGGGCTCATTCCCTGGCATTCTGTGAACCCAACATGTAGAATGTGCCCCTGAGACAAGCTGTGGGGCAGAGACCTACATCTAACACTACTGCTGGGCACCCACAAGTGTTATTACCTCAGGAGAAGTCACTTAGCTTCTCTGAGTCTGTCTTTTATCTGGAAAGCAGAGATAAAATAACCCACTGGCAGGGTTGTGGTCAGGTTTAGAAGTGATGCAATTGAGGGCCCTGCACAGAGAGCACACAGAAAGCCATTAAGAACAGTGGCTGTGTGGGACGCCTGGGTGGCTCAGTCGGTTAAGCATCCAACTTCAGCTCAGGTCATGATCTCACGGTTTGTGGGTTCGAGCCCCGTGTCGGGCTCTGTGCTGACAGCTAGCTCAGAGCCTGGAGCCTGTTTCAGATTCCGTGTCCCCTCTCTCTCTGACCCTCTCCTGCTCATGCTGGCTCTCTCTCTCAAAAATAAATAAAACATTTAAAAAATTAAAAAAAAAAAAAAAAAGAAACAGTGGCTGTTTGGGGGATTTTATGTTTCCTTAGAAATGGGCGCCCTCAGAATATCCTGTCTTCACTACATGGTGAGTGACGTGACCCAGAGAAGGTAGTGCAAGAAGCAAAAGAAAGAGGGAGAGGAGGAAATGGAAGGTGGGAAGAGGTGGGTAGGGGAGGAGAAGGTAGGGGAAGAATGAAGTGCTGAAGAGGAGAAAAGCAGACATACCATGAAGGCCAGAGGTACTGTGACCTTGAACTTTTAGGATGACTGTCCCTCCTGGCAAATGAAGCATCTCTATTACCACTCTTTGACTCTAAAGCAGGGAGGAGATTCAGCATTTTATTTGGAAATGAGCCCCTTTAGTTCCTTTCCTTTGCCTGCATTTGTGTGTGTGTGTGTGTGTGTGTGCGCGCGCGAGCACGCGCGTGTCTGTGTATGGGGGGGGCGGAGAGACAGAGACAGAGACACAGAGAGAGAGAGAGAGATCCCTTGTTCCTGGGATGAACAAGGAGTGCAGGGTAGGAGCTGGAGGTCCTTCAGCCATAGTGTTGACACCCCTGGTCTACCTAAGCACCTCCTTTGACGGGAGTGTCCTTTGTGTCCTGCTGTTGTCATACTGGCTTGCAGGTTTCTTCTACTCCCAGGGATTTGTTTAAAGCCCCATAAAGGTGTCCAGAAGGTATCAAGTGGTCTTTGCCTCTGGAGAATCCAGATGGAAACAGGTAGGAAGGAGAAGCAGCCCAGAGTCTCTGCTTTCTAAAGAGGAGAGGCTATAGGGTCACAGGGACAGGCAATGTATTGATCTAACAGGCAGGTGCTGGGCTTTCTGTCTCTGCTCTGGCTGTCTAGTTGTGTGACCCTGGGCACGTCACTTTCCTCCTCAGGGCCTCTATCTTCCCTGAGTTGCCTTAGGGGCATTCCACCCTCAAAGTCTGTTGGAGCTCTTCCAACAAAAGTGGAGGCTGGATTTCCTGACTGTCTGGGTCCAGAACAGATTGGCAGCAATCCTTGCCATTCTTTACACTGGGCAGAAGACAGAACATTCTGTGCAACCCTACACTGAGGCGAGAGAAAGAGCAAGTGTGGGCTCACAATGGCCATTGTTGTTGATTCCTGAAAGCCTGCTGTGTGGTGGGGTGGGGAGGGGAGAGGGGGGCCTCCATTCTGTGTGGCTTTCTCTTCCTGGGTTAGGCAGGGCTCTGAAGAAAGCTCTGTATTTTGTGGAATGGGGGCTTCTAATCCTCTCTATGCATAATGGTCAGTCTCTTCAAAAGGGGAGAGGCGGTGTGCTAGAGAATTCCTCAGGAAGAAATGATCTAGAAATGGCTCTGAAGTGAGCCTCTGACATCATCATGCCTCTAAGAAAAACCAAGAGTGAGAAGGTCTTTTAAGGCCCGGGAGGCAGTGGAGGTAAGGGAATCTTGACCTGGAGGTCCCAATGAAGACAGGAAGAGAATGACCATTATAAGCACAGACTCTAGGCCAGGCTTAGAGCTTTACAAAGGTTACTGCTTTTAACCCTCACGGCAACTCCGTTAGATAGAAACTATTATCTCAAGATAAAAAACTCCTGAGGCTCAGTGGGGTTGAGAAGCTTGCTGAATGTCACAAAGCTGGTGTGTGGTACAGCTGGAACTCAAACCAAGGATTGTCTGACTCCAAAAATAAGCTCTGAATAAAGAACTCAAGGCAGAGACAAAATACCTTGGAGTGATAGGGTGTCAAGGGCAGGGAAGTGAGCATGGAGGGGGTGAGCCTCTTCTTGGCTCTTCTCAGGGAAGATTTCTTGGCGGCACAACCTTATTAAATGGAATGATGACTTTCTCAGCTTGAATGTCAAATGCTATTGTTGGTATATTGTTGGTAATTGTTGGTATATTATCTGGCTTTACTTTGCTCATTGAGCTTGAGAAGCTTCAGTTCCAGGTACAGTGGATGTAATAAAATCAATTAATTAGTGGTGAGATTTTCCAGTTCAACTCAAACCTGATTCTCAGGCATGACACATAGAAGGTACATTGCCGACATCTACACCCACCAGGCTAATCACAGCTCAGAGAGATGCGCACACCACCCACCTGCCCCAGAAAGGCAAAAGCAGAGAGTTGTGATCAGAAGAGACTTTTTCTGGTTGTTGGGTCAGGATTGGCCAGAAAGGGGGAGGTGGGGGAGGGTGTTGTGGTGTAAATGGAGAGAATGCCATGTTTGGAATACTAGGACTTGGCTCCAGTCCCAGATCCATCAATTAGTGTGGCCTCGGACCGGTCAATTGACCTCCCTGGGCCTCGTTTTTCTAATTATAAAGTGTTTCTCAAGGGTGTTGTAGGGGATTAAGATGAGATGAGGGTATAAAGTATTTCTCGCATCTGGTGTTAAATTCAAATAGATGCTTAACAAGTATGGAGTGAATTGGCTTGAAAACGGTTCCCAGTGGGCTGGCAGTGTGCCCGAGGTGGAAAAGACACAGGTTCTGGCATAAGGCGTCCATTCTGTGACTGTGGGGCGTGGTCTGGTGTGGAGGCAGACAGGAGAGGGCGGGGTGTGTGACAGAAGCTGGGGCCCTGTTGGGTGGTTTGTGGGGAGGGAGGAACCACCCATGTGGCAGCGCCCCCTCTGACTGACCCCTACTCCTGTTGGCTTTTGTTCATTCTTCCTTTGGGCCACAGCCTCTCCATTCTGGGCCTGAGAGCTGTAGGCCTGCTTCATGCATTATTAGCCTATGAACAGGTCTCCTGCCGTCAATCTCCTTTCCTGTCCCCTAACCAGCCTGCTTACTACTCTCCCATCCTATTGCTCTGGGCTTACACACCTTCACCTCTTCCTCTCTGCCTATTATTTGAGGATCATGAACCAATTCTGTGGCACATTACTTCAGGGTCTCTATCTTTCCAGCCTTCCCTTGTGCTACCTCTGCATGTTAATGCTCCAGCCCATGTTCCCCTCCTCTCACTCACTGTCTTTTCAAATCCTTGCCAGCTTCAAGTCTCAGCACACACACATTCCATCTTGCTCATTCATTCATTCATCCATTCATCCATTCATTCTTACACCAAATATTTCCCGATCACCTCCTGGGGATCAAGTTGCTAAGGAAAGCCCTCGTTTTCTTGCCTCCCACACTCATGGTACTGTTTCTGCCACTCCATGGTGCTTGCCTATCACACCAGTGTTAACAGGATTGTTCTCATATATTTCCTGTAGGTAAACTGTGAGCTATCAGGGGTCTGGACACATCACCCTCTTGCTTGCATCTTCCATAGCACCCGGAGCACTAAAAGGACTGGAAGACAGGTTTGAATCTAGGCTCTACCATGTACCCTGTCCTTGGGCCACTTATCCCCATTAACCCCTCAGCCGTAAAGTGGATTAAATACAGATGGCTTCTGACTTACAATTTTTTGACTTTACAGTGATGCAAAAGCAATACATTCAGTAGAAACCATACCTCAACTTACAAATTTTGATCTTTTCCCGGGCCAGTGATACATAGTACTGTACTGTCTCATGACGCTGGGCAAGGGCAGCAAACCCCAGCTCTCAGCCAGCCACGCAATCACAGGGTAAACAACCGATGCACAGCAATTCTTCTGTACCCAAAGAGCCATTCTGGTTTTCAGTATCAGTACAGGATTCATTACATTACATGAGATATTTAACACTTTATTATAAAATAGGCTTTGTGTTAGATGGTTTTGCCCAACTATAGGGTAAGTAAGTGTTCTAAGCATGTTTAAGGTAGGCTAGGCTAAGCTACGATGTAGCTTAGGTTAGGTTAGGTGTAGTAAATGTATTTTCAACTTACAGTGGGATTGCTAGGATATAAACCTGTTGTTAAGTCAAGGGAGATCTGTAGTTAAATATGCAACAAGCTTGGCCCATAAGTGTTCAGTAAATAACAGCCCAGCACATATTCATTGATTAATTAAGAACGTGAAACACTTCTTACCCAAATTAGGAACGGATCAAGGGCACCAATGTGCATGCTGTGTGGAGCATGCGGCCAGCATGGAGTTCTGCTGTAGGCTGGGTCTTGGGAGACACCTGTTATTAGACGGTTAAAAAACTGCTACAGAGAAACAGGGACTGGTGTGTGGGCCAAGATGGGGCAAACAGAAAAGGGAAAAGTCTAAAGTGGTCTAGGCCTTCTAGTCTAGAAGTTTCTTCTGCATGTGAAAAATGAAAGGTTCATTGGCTCTGTGGTTCTGTTTTGAGCAGCATACCTACTAAGGCAAGAATTAAGTTGAAGTTTAACTGCAGCTTGACTCTGTGCGAGCAAGTTTCCCCCCATCCTAGAGATGATGAGGCAGTCTCCAGAGGCACATTCTACCTTGCCATCCCCTCCCAGGTCTTGGTTGGGGTTGGGGTGGGAAAGAGGAGGAGACACAGCTGGAGTCAGAGCCCTCTTGATTCAGAAGTCAGATAAAAAAGAATAAAGGGCTGCTTTTCTTGAATTTCTGGTGAATTTAGCTGGGTCAGGGACAGTCAGAAACAAGGAGGCTGGGGCGGGTGCTCTGGTGTGTGCAGAAATAATTCTATCTTGAAAGACTAGGAATTGGACTCTAGTCCCAGATCCACCAATTTTTTGACCCATTGGGCAGGTCCATTAATCTCCCTGGGTCTCATTTTCCTAATCCGTAAGGTTTCTTCTTGATATTTGTAGGAAGAGCCGCCAGGCTCACCAGGGCAGTGCTCTTCAAACTTCAATACACATATGATCACCAGGGGTTCTTGTGGAAACACAGATTTGGCTGCAGCAGGTCTAGGCTAGGACCTGAGAGTCTACATTTCTGACACTGTCAGGTGATGCCCTTGCTGCTGGTTGTGGACCACCACTAGCACATGAGGTTCTAGTGCAGAAATAGGCAAATTCAGCCTGCTGCTTCTTTGGGTAAGCAAAGTTGCATTGCAACACGGCCATATCCATTCATTTGTGTATCGTCCATGGCTGCTTTCACACTAAGTGGACAGAGTTAGATAGTTCCATCAGAGACCTTATGGCCCACAAAGCCTAACTCTTTTAATAGTTACTATGTGACCCTTTACAGGAAAAGTTTGCTAATCCCTGCTCTAGTGTACCAGGAACTGGCCTGTGTGAGCTAAAAGACCTGCACTTCAATCTGGGTTTGGCCAAGGGCAAGCCACTTGACCTTGCTGGTTCTCACTTTCCTTATCTAGAGGACACAGTGATCTCTAAATTTCTAAGAGACCTGGAATTCTGGGATTTCAAGGCTACATAGAAAACATTCTAGTTTCTATAGAAACGGACTTCTGAGAAGTTGGTTGTGTGGCCTTCCTTTGGAAGCTGTAAAAAAAAGCATACCTGGTCCACCCCGCAGATCCCCCAGGAAGCCCTGATAAGTGCCTTGAGAGGCACACCTGATGTCTGGTCACCTAGGAACAGACAGGGGCTTGGAGAAGAAAAGAGTGAGGATTGGGAGGTAGACCCCTGGCCTCTGGTAAAGGCTGATTCTGGCCAGGGGCCCAGGAACATTGTGCCTCAGCACCACACACACACACAAATTCCACTTTGGTGACAGATCAACTCAAACACTAACTCACCACTCCAGGTGCTCCTGACCGTGGATGCTTTTGGTCAACTAATATTAATAAGACCTTTCGAGGTCTCAGAGACTGTGCCAGGCAAAGGAAGGTGGAAGGAACTATGACATCTGGAGCTGAAGAGCTCATGGTCGGGTGGGAAACACCATGTAAGGAAAGAACTGGAGGAGAGTTCCACAGCCAGCTATGAAGAGAAATGCACGACTCTGGGTCTCTAGCTTGGGCCACAGGTGATGCTAATTACAAGGCAAGGAACACGGGCAGGGTGCAGTGGGTGTTCAGGGAGATGGAAGGGTATATAAAGAGGGAGAAGATAATGCCTCATTTGGGGCATGTTGATTTCAACGTGGGTGCCTGAAGGACTGAATGGCAATGCTGTGATTTCCTGTGAAAGGCAAAACAGAGTTTCTTTGTAGGCCTGCAATGGGTTAAGAGGAGTGACATGTATGTTGCCATGGTTACTTTCTAGCATCAAGGGGAGTCCCACTGCACATCCAAGTACCCTCAGCTCTTTAGGGTTAACTTGCCTTGCTCTACCTCAGCCCTCAGGAGAAACCTTGGCTAGAAAGACCTCTGTGAAATTCACACTTGTTGGAAACATTTCTATTTTCTCTTAAACCCAGTGAGCAGTAAGTGGCTGACTATTGCTCATTATGACTGTCTTTCTGGTCAGAGGTCCACCAAATTGGAAAAGTGGGAACCTACAACTCTGGACAGCTCCTGAACCCAACAGGCCCCTTTCTGTTATGGTTTCATACAAGTGAAAAGGAAGTGCTGAGAAACAAAGAACTCACAAGCCCACGATTATTTTGTTGGCTCATTTGAGCTCTGGCTCCTCACCTGGGAATGTGAGTCTGAGATGGCTGGATGGTAGCCCATTCCATTGCTTTGAGATTTAGGGGATGGTCCATACAATCAGTGAAAATCCACATGGGCACAGTGTGGAGGCAGACAGAATGATGTGTGCCTGTGAAGTAGTAGGGTCAACCGAAGTGACCCTTCCCAGGCAGGATCTCTGCCTCGGCAAATTTATGATGATGCATTTGCCAGGAGGATGCCTGTGTGATGCCTATCTGTGAGCTACACTGGCTGGGGTTCTTGGTAGACATGTAACTCTCCTTCTTGGCACTTATCACAGATCCTAATTGTGTGCCTGTTGGATTATTTTTTTGAGGCCTGACTCTCATACTTCCTAACGGCTATAGGAACTATGTCTGTTTTTGTTCATCATTGTTCCGTGGTGCCAGGCACTTGATAGGTGCTTCATAAGTGTGTGCTGAATCAATGACAGAAAGCCTGTCTGCACTGCTAGAGAACTGGCGTGAAGTGTACACTCTACCGATGGTTGTCTGTCTGCCTGTCTTCATTTACCAGGTATTGAAGAGCTATTCCCAATGAATGGGGAGATTTTGCCCTCTCTGTTTGGAACCTTGTCTAGGATACCCTGTTTGCAGCTCAAATGGGATGGACTAAGAAATCACTGAGAAAAATGTTGCTTTAATACCAGACAGACAGAGGAACTTAGGTGTGGGTGACATAGCCTCAAGGCTATTGCTGGTTTAAGGCTAAAGGCTCGATTGGGGCCGACATGAAGCTAAGTGAAGGATTTGAGAAAATGTGCAGGAAGTTCCCTCATTCATATATAGGGTGGGGCTAGAGGGAAACGATGGTGGAGCTCCCCAGGGCTTCGCTCCTCAACTTTGCAGGGACTGATCCAGCTTTGTGCCATGTCCTTGGTGCTTCACTTGGATTCAAGACTTGGCACCCTTACCTTTATCTTGATTCACTGGAGAACCAACCCAGGGGTGACTCCCACACTGGAAGTAATAGCCATACAAACTCCAGTAAAGTGCCAACAAAGAACCCTAGAGTTATGGTTGTCAGAGCCACAGGTAATGGAAAGATAATCTAGACCACATTTCTGAAGCAGAGGTTAATAGAGCAAAACTCTAAATCTGGCCCCTTTCTTGTCACATACTAAATATTTATCACCTTCCATGTATCACTTAACAATAATTCTCATTACTATTGATCAAATGCTCACCATGTTCCAGGCACTCTGTTAAATGCTCTACCTGGATGATCTCATTTAACCCTCAAAACAATGCTAAGGGCGAGAGACTAATTGTTTCCATTTTGTATGGATTGAAACAGAGGCTTGGAGAGGTTAAGTGACATAACCAATGTCACATGGCTGATGGTGGGAAGGCCTGGGTCTTTCAACTTCTAGTTCAATGTTTAGTCTCTGATCCTACCTACACTAACTCCAAGTCCTCAAGATATGTCTGAATTACTTACTTGCAGATTGCCTTGCACATCTTATCAATTGAGTTTCTAATGGTATCATGAAATGAAATTCTCAGCTTCACAAATACTCACATATAACTCTGTAAAATACATTCTTTTTTTTCCCTCCAAGATTTTCTACTAAGTGCCTCTTCCTGTCCAGCTCCAGAATCTACTGCCCACTGTGCTGGTAAGCCCAAAGCCAAGATTCCTTCCCCTTCTCCCTCCCTCCAAAAAACATTTCTGCAGATCAATGTGAGCTAGGTAGGTAGGACGTTAGGCTTTGAAGGGAACATAAAGATGATGAAGACCACCTGTTCACCATTTTCCAGGTACAGGGAAGTGAAAGAAATGACAAGGCAACCCAGAATCAGTGTACTGTCAAGGCAGCAAAATTAAGTGCTCTGGGAATACAGAGGATGGATTCACTTCCAGAGGTGCCAGCAGAAAAGAGGCAGCCTTTGACATAGGCCGTAAGGAAGGAGACGAATTTCCACAAGTATATGTGAAGCTTTTCCTTGGACTGGCATATAAACATTTCCTGTTTTCTGAGTGCCCGGCTTGTACAATACACATAGTGGGACTTCAAATAAATTTTCTGGTTGGACACTAGCCACTTGGGGCTAGCTAGGAATTATGGTCTTGGTTCTGATGCTACCATTGGACATAAATTGTATAAGTCCTATCCCATCTCTGGGTCTCTGTATCTCCCCAACTATGAAATAGGGATGTGGAAGGGAGTGGGTATAACCTTACTCATGGGTTCTGGTTAGGATCACAATAAGCTAATATATGCAAAACTGTTTGCAAGCGAAAATGAAAGGTTTGACAAATGTAAGAGACTCCCTGTCACTATTCTTATTGGTGTTATAAAAACTAAAAAGAACCAATTCCCATGTACTGCTTATTGTCCAATAACCTTTTTTTTTTTTTTTTTTTTTATTTACACTGGGTGTGCCA
>NW_027528417.1:15638930-15647058 GCF_008692635.1 Crocuta crocuta | reverse complement strand
TTTTTTTTTTTGGTGTTTTTGACTAACTACACTGGGTCAGGCAGCGGGGATACAAAGAGGAAATAACAGCCAGCCTCCATGCTTGGAACATGAAAGGTCTAGGAGGTGTCAGTACGATTGATGGTATAAGTTTAATGTGCTAGGACAAAGGCTGAGCTGTACTTTGGCAGGAGCTCTGCTCCTTTTTAGTGATAGTACAGGTAGATGGCAATGCTAAAGATAAGAACTTCAGAATCAGAAATCCAACTGGTATGCTCCAGAATAAACTAGAATTAAGGGTGAGGGGAATTCTTTTTAAACAGGTTGAGCTTATACTATGTTCCAGGCACTTTCACATCAATTATCTTCATAACAAGTTAGGTATTATTAGGCCCATTTTACAGATGAGGAAGCTGAGACTCAAGGCAGTTGGGTTTATGAAACTAGAAAGTGTAAAGCCTAAATGTAAACCCAAGTCATTCAGTTGCAAGCTTGGTGATTTTCCCAGGACTCACTGTGTTCTAAACTATGCAATGTTTATATAGAACTCATCCCATGCTCATCTTGAATGACCTTATTTCTTGGATTACTTTTCTAAAGAGAAAGACTGATCTGTGATAAGAGAGATTTGACTATAACTTCTTCTACTGTCCTTTCCTCTTACATGCCCTAAGATAAATTGCTTCCCTCCGATTGCACTTTCCTGATTTCTTCCTCACCTCCAATCCCAATGAAATTGTCAAAGAGTAAAGAATCCCAAGAAATGAAGAGCCTATAGAGAGAGGTTCTTGCCTTCTCAGTGGCTGGCCTACAAACTGTGAAACAAAACACACTGAAAGAGAAAAGGAGGCTGCCATACAATTTTGCTCAAGGAGCTCACCTAGACTGCAACCTGTCCATTCCTTAATTTTGCGAAGCTGTGAATAACCTATGATCTGTAGGAGTGTATGTGCTTGTCACATTTGTCTATTTTACAGATAACCAAAAACTAAAATCCAAGAGGGTGAAAGACTAGCCCAACACCGCACACTAGTGAGAGGCAGAGTATGGACTGGAACCCAGGTCTCTCAACTCTCAGGCCAATGCTTCTCTACTAAAATAGGTTGTCTCTTTAGCTTTCTCCCACCCCCGCCCCCCCATTAACATCTCAACTTAAATGAGATACTGGCCCTTTCAAAAGAAAGCTCAATGCTGCCGTCTCTGTAAAGCCCAGAAGCCAGGCCCCTGTTTGGACTCTGCTCTCCTCAGCTCACATCCTCATCTAAAGAACAGGAAGTAGCTTTGGTTTCAGCTCTGATAGCACATTCTGGGGGGTGGGAAAAGGGGATTTGGGGAAGAGAGTTCCTGTAGATGATGGTCAAGAGCAATCAGCAGACACATTACTCTTGCTTGAAGGGGAAGACACATGGTCAGATATGTAAAGAGATGATAAAGGTTTTATCTTCGAATCCTAACCAGAACACGTCCTCAGCAAGAGCTTCCCCATGCCCTGGATGGGGGTGAGGGGAGGATTCTCCCACGGTTCTGTTCTGATGGGACTGGGGGTCAGGGTGAGAGTTAGGGTAAGAGCATCAGGGTGGGAAAGTCTGCACAAACCTTCTATAACCTCCAGTGCTTCCCCCACCCTCTGCCAGCACCCACAACTTCCCCTGCCAAGGGAGGAAGGAGGAACACATTATTCAGTTTAATAATTTACACAAATTGAAAAGTTTACTGTGTAAAGTAAAGGGGACTTAGGAGGGCAACAGAGAAATTAAAATTCCTGAGTCCTCTCTCAAAGGGTGGAGGTGTGGAGATGATACCTCTTGATGACCTTGACTTGGAATATAACAATCTGATTGTATAACAGATGGGTCCGAAATAAGCAAGTAACTCCTCCCTTTGATGGTCAGCCAAGTTTTGTCTCCTATGGTAGGATCACATCCAGTCTTAGCATTTGTCAGCCTGGGACATCAAAGGACACAGACCCAAATCCACGGATACTTTGTCTATGTTAGTGGTTCTCAAACCTGGCAGCCCATCAGAGTTATCTGGGGTGCTCGTTACAATTTTAGATTCCCAGGAACCAACCCAGAGATTATTAGGTAGATCTGGAGTAGGGCCTAGGAGTCTTCATTTTCAACAAGCAGGCCTGGTATAAGAACCAATGATCTGGTTCAACCCCACTCATTCAGCTATCAAAATTTTACATGAGATGCTGGTTTTACAGCAAAGAGAACTGAGATGCCAAAAATATGATAGTGCCAGTACTTGGACTTGAACCCAGTCTCCTGCCTCTTGATGTGATAGCTCTCTGTCAACACTTTCACACATGGCTTTCTTCCCTCAGCTTACTAGTCCATTGAAAACCCCTGAGGATCGGTGGTACCCATTCATCCAATCCACAGAGGATTCAGAGCTATCCAGGTACTCTGATTGAGTTCCCACTTGGTTCATTGGTAGAAATGGCTGGTAAGGGGTAGGGATGAAAGTGTGTTCTGTATCCTGGTGGTTTAATAGGGGAAGGTCCAGTTGATGGCTTCTAAGGCATACTATCCAGTTTCTCTGGTCAAAAAGAACAGTCAGTCCATAGAAGCAACCTGCTGTGTCAGAGGAGCCAGGGTGGCAGAAGCAGAGGGCTGAGGGGGAGAGTAGTAGCAGATGAAATCGCTGAGGTAACATGAGGCCAGACCATTTAGGGCCCTTTAGGCCACATATAGATCTTTGGCTTTTGCTCTGAGCCACTGCAGGATTTTGAGCCAGAGAGTGGCATAATCTGATATATTTTCCCAGGGGTGCTCTGATGCAATAGTGAGAACAGACTCTACAGGGCCGAGGAAGATGCAAGGAATCCGGTTAGGAGGATTTGTAGTAATCCAGGGGACAGAGAATGGCAGCTCAGATCAGGGTGGCAGAAATGCAGTGGTGAGAAGTGACAAGACCCTGGATGTTTTTTTTAAAAGTAGAGCTAACAGGTTTTCTGATAGGTTGGCTATGAGACGTGAGATAAATAAAACGGGTCAAGGATGGTGCCTAGTGTTTTCTCTCAAGCAATGGGCAGGATGGAGTTAACATCAATAGAAATGGAGAAGGCTCTGGGTGGAGAAGGTTTGTGGGAGGGACATCAGGAGTTCAGTTTTGGATATGCTGAGTCACTGACGCTCACGTGGTATTTAAATAAAGTCTCATGCCTCGATGAGGTCATCAAGAGACTGAGTACAGACAGAAAAGAGGGTTGAGTCCCTTGCCTGTGGTCCGCCAGCACCAAGAGGTTAGAGAGATGGGGAGTCAGTGAAAGAGACTGAAAAGGGGTAACCAGTGAGGTATCTGGAAAACAGGAATGTGTGGAATCTTAGAAGCCAAGTGAACAGTATTTTCAGGAACAAGGAGAGATTGGGTCAAATGCCGCTGGTGAGTGAAGTAAGATCAAGTTTGAGAAAACCATTGGATTTGGTTATGGGAGGACACGGGTAACCTAGAGAGTGGTATTGGACTCCTGACCTCACGGAGTCCCAGTTTGATTACTGACTGTCATTTAGGGCTCCCTTATTGTTATTTTCTCTTCTCAATCAGGTGGTAGATTTTACAACAACAGGGATGATGAGTCAGCAAAGTCCCAAATGGGTCCTTATTGGGCTGTAGGACCTTCTAGAGCCTGCTGTAGGCCCTGAAACAGTTTGCTAACAGGCTCACCTGAATACTCCTCTCAGTGGGACACTGACCTAGAGCAATGTCCTTGGACATTGCTTGCTTACCTTGGACGCAGAATTTCAGTTCCTTGGGGTCAGTGATGACTTTCCTGCTTTCCCGTATCACAGCCCGGTTCTTCTTGGTTTCTCCCCAGAGATTGGTGCCTCCATACATGCTGGGAATGTTGAGAATGGCAATGCCTTCAAGGAAGATGCTGCTCAGGTCTACCCCAACCCCGTCACACTGAAGGGGAGGGAGAAAAGGGCATTTGTTAGTGTTCTTCGTGTATCCCAAACCAAGGCTCTGTGTGTGTGTGTGTGTGTGTGTGTGTGTGTGTGTGTGTGTGTGTGTGTGGTAGGGGCTCTCATGAAGGGCATGACAGGCCCTCAGCCACTAGCATGCCTCTGTCAGATGGTGAATCTTGGGCAAAGTTGCTGAGGTCTAACGGTTTGGCCCCTGTAGTGGACTGGGGGAGATGCAATCCTGGTTGGCTCTGGGGACTAGAAGGGCCCAGAGGTCCTCTATAGATCTAGGAGGCCTTCAGGGATGATTCACAAGGCAACTACAAATCTGTTCTCCAGTCCAACCCCATTATCATCAATTCTGTCCCTGCCTAACCATTTTGAAGATATGGTGGGACACTGAGCCCAGAACCTAACACATAGATTTTCAACAAAGGACAGAGAAGTTCACTTTACCCCCTCTTATTTTATCCCTCCTGTGATAAGCACAAGACTTTAAGACTTGGAAGGCTTTCAGATACAGCATAGGGAATACAGTCAATGGTATTGTAATAGCATTGTACGGTGACAGATGGTAGCTATGTTTGTGGCGAACACAGCGTAAGGTATAGGGTTGTTGAATCGCTATGTTGTACACCTGGAATGAATGTAACATTGTGTGTCAACCATACTACAATAATGAAGAAAAAAGGATTTGGAAGGCTTTCAGAATTTGCCTGTCTCCCACATCTGCATTTTAAGTGCAGTTTTGGCATATGTGCTTGCTGATGTAGCAGAATTTCTTTATCCAGTCTCAACCACCCACATCCCCCACCAGGTACAAAAGGCCAGAAGGCTTGGATCTGCCTGTCTCACATATCTATAATCGGTCTACTTTTGGCATACTGTTTACCAATGCAGCAAGAAATATATTAGTTCTGATCTTTGTTCCTCAGGATGGTAGGTAGCTTATTACTACATTTACAGAAGGAAAAAAACTGGACCCAGAGAGGTGAGCTAAGTTATTCAGGGTTGTATGGCTGATTATATAAAAATATCAAGGATTCAAAGTTAGGGAATTTGACTGTAGAGCCCAAGGTCTTTATCTTACTTATTGTGAGGCAGGAAAAACGAAAAGCATGCAATAAAAATCCACGGTCTTTGCGGTTACCTACAAATCCAAACTTCCAGAGATTTCTCAACAGAGGAGGAATAGGAAGGTTGGGCTTGTTGCCATTCATATTTGCTCACCTCCTGATTTCTTCAAAGCTCTTAATTTATGGCACCTTATCATCTCCATGGATAAGGAGTCCCTCAACTACAAAATGGAATGCAGTGAGCTTCTCTAGTAATCAGAAACTCACTTCTTCACTGGGATGTTCTGATTACTTGAAAGGTGGTCTCTTTACGTTGAACCAGATTCTCTTCCTGCTTCTACCTACTGCTCCTGTTCCCTCTGCGGAAGCCAGACAGACTGACCCTCCATCCTCCTCCATGGGGACAGACCACCAGATACAAGATACAATCATCATCATCACTGGTCATATATAGTAAGCACTGCCATATGCCAGGTAAGCTTCTGTATACATCTCATGTATTCCCTTAATAAACTTGGCTATCCCCTCTTTCTATATATGTGCAGAAACGAGACAAACAAGTGGTTAAGTAACTTGCCCAAAGTCACACAACGTACAAATGCAAGCACATAGATTGGATGGCAGGCAGGCGGAGGCTAAGTCCTAAGGGCTCCTTTATTGCCCCTCCCTCACGCCACCATTTAGTTGTGCATCCTCTGGGTTGAACACTGTTAACTCTCTCAGCCCCTTCTGTGGGACCTGGTTTTCAGGCTCTCCCCATTCTGGTTGCCCCGTTCTGTGTGGACTACTATTTGTTACTCTCCTGTTCTGTATGGCTTCTAGCACTGAAAAATAACACCCATCACAGGATCTGATCACACTGGTGGCCATGGCAGGAGCACTTCCTGGGGCTGGGTTCCTCCCACACTCTGATTCCCCAGAAAAGACATAATGTGGGAAGCCCAGTCCCCCTTTAGCATTATTCTTATTGTCAAATATGACCGTTGTTAGCAGCTAGATGACAGCTGACTCACTTCAGCTTGAATGGTGGTTGTCTCAGACACCCAGACCCTCCTCCCATTATCTACTTCTCAGCCAGCTCTTCCCTATTGTGAACTTGTGTATTTTTTTTTTTTTTGGTAAGTTTATTTATTTTTGGGAGGGAGGGAGGGAAGGAGGGAGGAAGGGAGAAAGAGAGAGAGAGAAGAGAGAGATAATGAATCCAAGCAGGATCCATGCCATCACCGCAGAGTCCAATGCAGGGCTCAATCTCACAAACCATGAGATGACGACCTGAGATGAAATGAAGAATCAGATGCTTAACTAACTGAGCCACTCAGGCACCTCAGATAGGTATTTCGGAAGTAACTTAGATATAGGGCTTTACATTTATGTCAATCAATTTCATCTGGTTCTTAGCCTAAGACCTCT
The DNA here is from genome assembly GCF_008692635.1 of Crocuta crocuta. Lineage (NCBI taxonomy): Eukaryota > Metazoa > Chordata > Mammalia > Carnivora > Hyaenidae > Crocuta > Crocuta crocuta. The sequence goes on along the minus strand of NW_027528417.1, from coordinate 15,640,682 downwards.
CTGTCCATCTAGTTTATTTTAAATCCTCATTCTATGACCCCATAGCCTTCCTATCACTTGGGGGATTAAGTCATTAAAACATATCTATAAAGGGTAAAAACAGGGACCAAGCCCTCTTCTTGGTCATTTAAGACAGCTGACACTGCATTAAACAGCCCTTGAGGTGTGGCTGCCCGACTGGGACTACATCCTCTGGACTGGACTGTCAGTCTACTTTTCATTACAATGTAGAATCACAGATATTAAAAATGAGAGTTCCTTAAAAGAACATGTCCTATCTTTCATAAATGAGGGTCAGAGAGGTTTAGGAACCTGTAGGTGGTCACTCAGCTTACTAATCAGGGAGCCAATTTAGTATCCAGGTTTCCAGACCTCAACCCTATGTTTTCTCCACTAAAGCATCAAGACTGTGCTGAGATCCAATGGCATTTCCTAAATGACCACCCTGCAACTTCTACCAGAAAAGGAATAAGAGGACTCATATTAAATCACTAATATCTGTGTGCAAAGGGCAAATTGTTGGTTAATAATTTATTCTAGAAACTTGCCAGGGACTGGGATGTCTCCTTTTCTACTTTTTTAAAAAACTGGGACATTTGTCCATTTGCCTCTCATTGGATCAATCCCACTCTGTTTTGTAGATTTGTCAAAGTGACCCCTGAAAGACATGTATGTAGGTTTGTCCAGCAACTTGGATTCTAGTGTGTGTGTTTTCCAAGGCTACTTAGTTCTCTATTGCTCTACCTCAGGCTCTGCTACCTTTACCACCCGGTCTTCCAATTTTTGTCAGGGCTACTCTCTCTTGAAAAAGATAAAAACTCTTTTGTAGGCAAAGTCCTAATGAGCCATCCTTTCCATGTTCTTTTGTGTTTCAAACATTGTCTAACATTCTGCTTGGCCTTCAACTTCAAGTTGAGTTGCTTTTGTGCATTCACACCTGGTTGCATGCCCACACTCTGCTTTTGCACGTATGTGTGCAGTCCCCTGAAAGCATCGGCTCAGCCCAGAGCTCTCTGTTATTGTCATGGTTATTTTTAAAACTCTTCCTTTTTCTTCCCAATAGAATTAATGATTTGTTCAAAATTTATTTTGGAATCTCTTCTATCTTTCCATCCATTATATATACATTCTTATTTAAGGATTTAGGCTAAAATCCCACTGGGTCAGACTTTTCCCCAAATTCTATGAAGCACGGCTTCAATGCTGTGGTGCAACACTGTCTTCCTGTGTCCGTAACACCTCTGAGACAAAATGGTCACTTTCCTTCTTGGTTGTAGTTACTTTCACATCATCTCAATGTACTTATTGTTGGTTAAAATGTCCCTTCCCTTCCAGAGGTGATAATAATAGTATTAGCAGCTCATGTTTGGCAAGAGCTTCCTTGGGCAGCGTCTGGTCCTTTCCCTGCAGTCTCTTGGGATCCTCATGGCACCACTACCCCCAAATGACGGGGCCTTACAGGGGTTAAGGTGCTTGCTCAAGTCTACACAAACTTGCCCCTCTCTAAGCTGGCAGAGCTAGGATGCAAACCCAGGCAGTCAGAGGCTAGATCCCACTCTGGAGACGAAAGAGTCAATGAGGCAAATCAGGACTTTTGCTGATGCTAGACTTATAGCAAAATTAAACTCCAGCTGTTGTCTGAATAATTGAAATCTTCCCACCACTAAGTCTTGCGGAGTACTTAGAGCAGTGCCCGGCACATCGATGTTGGATATCAGTATTAGATCTTGCCTCTGCGCCAGCTTTGTTAAA
>NW_027528417.1:15637513-15638740 GCF_008692635.1 Crocuta crocuta | reverse complement strand
TATACCACTAGAACAGCACAGCCCTTGGCACATCATATTCCACAAAGTCATCTTTTTTCCCTACTAAAGTTTTAAGTGTACCCTGTCCCCTCTATCTCCAGTCATAACCAGCTAGAAAGGTTAGCTATTAACTTGGTAAGTTGTTAACCTCTCTCCAGAAGAGCAAAGAGTCCTCCCTCTGCTTTCTGATAGATTGTCTCCTTCCCCCATTATGTCTTGGGTCATAGGCAGACTGGGGCAAATAGAAGAAATGGGAGGAGCCCGGGGGCGGGGGGGAGGAGGAGGCTGTTGCTGCCCCCACCTTTGGAATGCACCTATTTGAAAACTGAGAAGCAATGCAGGGTCTTGGAATGAGCTCACCTAGGCTTAAAGACAGAGAGATATGGATTTAAATCTTGGATCTGATGTTGGCGGCTGTGTGATCCTGCGATGGTTCCTTAACTTCTTGGAGCTTTAGTCTGCCGTCTGTAAAATGGGGTTGTGGTGGTGGAATAACTTCTACTTTAAGGGTTTGGTTGGTCTCTGGAAGGCAGTAGCATTCCACAACTGTCTACGTTATTATTACAGTTAATACTATTACCTGTGCCACGAGGCAGATTTCAGCCTGAAATCATTGTCTTCCTACCTGAGACTTTGCTAGAAGAATTTTAATGGCCTCTTGGGCCAACCCAAGCTTGGGAGGGCCTTGCCAGCCCATACCTGCATGTCCATTCCCTGGGGTTCTTGGCCTAGACATCACACTGATTTCTTCCAGAACCCCAAACCCACGGAGGTCTTGGGAAAAGTGGAAAGCTACGGTGGTGTCGGATTTGGGAAAGTGGAGCTGAGGGTGGTACACTGTCGGCTTAAATAGAACATCGGCCCGGCCCCGGGCTGCTCCCGGGAGGGTTCCTGAGCTAAATCCTCCGCCAGTTCCATGACGTCATCGGGCCCCCTCCCCCATGCTTCTGCCCAGGGGTTTCAGGCGAGAGCGCAAGGAGGGCGGCGGTCCCTGAGCACACTTTAGCCTTCCCTAACCTAGGACTGGGCTACCAGGCTGCCCCCCAAGCCGAGGCTGCGCTGAACCCAGATATTTATAGCCTGCTCTGGGGCCGAAACAGAGAGCTCTTGTCCCCGGCGGCGAGCGCGCACACGCCCGAAGTCGTGCTCACAGTCACACTGGGACGGCGGGCCGCCTGGGTCCGCGGCGGCGCTGCAGGCACGGGGTGGGGCGGGGAGCTGCGGGGC
>NW_027528417.1:15628036-15637419 GCF_008692635.1 Crocuta crocuta | reverse complement strand
GGAGCAGTCCGCGCCTGCCTCCTCCCTGGCCGGACTGCGCCGGCCAGCAGCTGTCGGCCACGTTTAACGTTGCCTCCCTTGCGAAGACTATACCCGCAGTTCTGGTTTCATTGTGAGCCGGGCTTGGTCGGTTTGGCGGAGGGCTAGTGCGTAAGTCACCAGAAGGCTGGGTTAGGAAGCAGGGGCGCGCGCTTCCGTGCAAACGCAAAGCACTGCGAATACGTTTTCATCTGTCCCTCCCAACCGCCCTATGCCCCGTTCCCCCCACCCCCCGGCCTTGATCTCTTGGATCCCTAAAATCCCCATCATTCTGGGCAGAACTAGCACCCGCCAAAATCTCCATGCGCCCCCACAGGGGCCGAGAGCCGAGGAGACGAGGGAGGCATTGATACATCCCTGCCCCGGCTGAGGGCTTTTCCGCGCCCCAGTGCCTGCCGGCCTCGTTGACCTGAAAAAGGCGGCGGATCTGAACCTCCTCCCCAGTGAGCGAGGCCGCCTCCATTTCAGCCCTGTCGATCCTATTTCTGAAGGTCCTCAGAGAAGGAGATCCCATAATTTACTTGATGACCTGTTTCAGTTTTTAGCAGCTAGGAAATTCTCCCTTCTTCTAACCTCGATTCACGGTGCCAGGGATTACGTCGAATTTTTCTGCTTTAGAACGCAGATTGTTTTGTTTCATCCTCTTGCGGTTGGTTGGGCTATGTCTGTCTGCTCTTTGGAATGACCCCTCCCAGGCCAGATCCGAGATGTAACCCAGGCCTCGGTGACTCTGGGCGGATGTCCCCATTAGGCTTGAAATTCTTTCTTGTTCCCTGCCATGGCCTTATCTTGATTTGTCCCTCCCATCTTTGAGGACTCTTTCTTAGTCTTTCTTTTAAAATCCTACTATGGGTATTTTTAAGTACATAGGAAAGTAGAGAGAATAAGAAATCCCATGTACCCCAAATCACACCTCAGCAATTAGCAACTCACAGTTAAATCTTGATTTAACCCTGCCCCAGTTCATTTCCCCATCACCATACTGAATTCTTTTATAGGAAACTCTTGATAGTCTATCATTTCCTCTATAAATACGTCTGTATTATCTTTAATGACGAGTCTTAAAAAAAAGTACCCCACTATTATTATCTTAAAAAGTAACAATTCTTTAATGCCAATATATATCCAGTAGTTCAATTTTCCTTGATAATCTCATTGTTAAAAATAACTGGCTTGTCTAAAAAGTCTACAGATTTGTTTTATTATGTCTCTTAGGGACCTTTTGATCTATAAATCCGCTGTCCCTTTTTCCTTATATTTTAATATATATAGAAGGAAAGGGGCCAATTGTGCATACAAATCACTTTAGGATTACTGAACTGCAGATTATGACTCAGGAGATCTGAGGTGGGGTCTGAGGCTGCATCTCCATGTGCCCCGCTCCCCCCCTCCCCATCCTGATGCTGGTGTGAGGGACCACACTTGGAGAAGTAAGGCTGTAACATTTCCCAGATTCTGGATTTTGCTGATTGCATATCTGAGATGTCTTTTAAGCATATTCCCAGTTTATCTCCTGTATGTCCATTATACTGGTACTTACAGGTATAGAGGCTTGATCAGATTCAAAGTTGACATTTTAAATTGGAGCGAAGTAATTAATTAAAAGTTGAAAATTTGAGTACATTTGATCTTGAGTTCACTTTTTGGCAAGACTACTCTATCAGTGGGGGTATTTCCTAGTGCATCTCATTAGGAGGTTATAGTTTTGCTTGTCTCTCTCTTTTTTTTTTTTGCGTGTGTGATGTTCAGCTTGGTTACTGGGTTGCAGTGTGGTCAACCTGAATCTTCCGTTACAGAGCTTTTAATTAGTGCATGATGCCTTGTCTAGACCCATTATTATAGTCCCTTAGTGAAAGGATACCCTTGAGGACACCCTAGTACCCCTTCTGTGCTCTTCTATGGAATTTCTACAAATGTCATTTTCTCCATGAATTCTTCCCTGTCCACTCTCCAAAAAGGACATCTCTCTCTCTCTCTCTACTCTGAGTCTGTGTTCTCACGGAATCAGAGTTTTAAAGGGTCATTCAGTCCAGTCACTTCATTTCATAGATGAGAAAAACAGAAGTTAAATTGGAATGGCCCAATGTCACATGGCTGATCAGAAATCAGCAGATCTGACATTAGACTTTTGGTCATCTGGATTAGCAACCGAGAGGTCGTGAGGGATTTTGTAAAGAGGGATTTTGGCAGCTGGGTGAGGGCCTAAGCACAGAATCCTAGAATGGTAAAGCTAGATGGAATATCAGATTTGGTAATCTCTAATTACAAAATGAGACCAATGAGGTGTAGAGTTGGTAAGTGACCTTTCTAGATTACACAGCCAACTCCTGTAAGAGCTAGGGCTTAACTAGGGACTGTAGGGTGGGTAGGGGTAGAGGGAACAGAGTCAGAACAGCCATGGGGTTTGGGGGCAAATGGGGCTGGAGACAGAAGATGGGATCTAAAGAGTAATATGACTGAGGAGAAGGGTGTCCATGGATGTTTGAGGTAGAGAAGATAGTGAATACATGTTGGATAAATGCACACAGGGAGGAAGATGTTGGGAGTGGAAGTAGGGTGGAAGTAGATGGAGTGGAAGAGAGGTGCGGAACATGGGTTTGGGGATGATACTAGAGTGCTTTCCTACCCTACTGAGTGAGAAATGGGGGTCGGGGGGTCTTTTGAAAGGTGAAGTAGGGAAGTACTGGGCAATGTCTAGGGAAAACAATATTTCAGTTATAGTGGGGAGGAAGAGAGAGGGCTGAGGAAGAGGTGGGCGATATCCAGACACACTTGAATAGGTTCTGAAGCCTGAGAGGGGAATGGGCTGGAGGAGATGGTGGCCTCACTTGATGCTGAGGCTCTACATTGGAGCCTCAGATATACACTCAAGGGCAGACGGTTGGCTGACATAAAGACCTGACTGAGATCTTCTACCCCCTTTCTTGAGTGAACGGGATGCTGACAGGCATTAGGCAAAAAGAAAGCATCCATACCACCCTGTATAGTTCCATTGTCCTGTAGGGCCCAGGTAAGAATAAGGGTGTGGTCATTTATGGTAAGAACATTTCTGTGCTGGTAGGTGGGGAGGGTGTTCTGTGAATTGGCTTGGCAGGTTGGAATGTAAGTTAAACTATGGGGAAGGCTAGGCACTGATCCAAAGTGTCCTTTGGTTTGAAAATAAGAAAGTTGCTGAGGAAGAGGGTGAGCTGGACCCTAGCCAAGGCCAGTTGTGGTAGCCGAAACTGGTCTGCACATAGGCCACAGATTTGGGCCTACCTGCTTTTATTTCTGTACTCATTCCCTAAACTGCCAGTTACCTCTTTTAAGCCTATTAAAACCCTACCTTTCCAGCTCAAAACCTATCTCTTCTATAAGGTTTTCCCAATGTTCTAGGTAGAAACTGATCTTTTCCTTCTCTGAATTTTCATTGCTTTGTTTTTCTCTCAAATGTGGAATATATATTCTGCTATGTATTATTCACCCGTCCCTGCTCCCAGAGGATAGGGGGCATATGCTGCACAGCTCTATGTTTTCCACAGTACCTGGCATGCCTTCCCCACATTAGATGTCCAGTAGAACTATTTGTTAATTGAAAGAAAGAATGTGTGGAGAAATCCCGAAATGGAAACCAACGTGTTCTTTAAAGAAACCTGACAAGGTTTCTTTCCTTCTGGATGAATTTCCACAACTTCCAAGGATGAATGTATTGAGCGAATAAAGTGGACATTTGAATGTCCAGGTTAGGGAGAGATAAGGAATGTTAATCCAAGTCCGAAAGAGGTAGTCCTCTGATCACAGCTGAGGGAAATCTATAGCTGAACAGCTTGTAACAAGAATAGGGCACATGGGGCATGATTTACATGAGAGAGACATTAAGAGACAGAAGACAAAAGCATTTACTCATCTATCAAGAATGATGAAAACCTACTTACTCTGTGCTAGACCCTGGGGGATGGAGCAGATATGGGACACAGTCCTTGTCTTCAAGGTGCTCACAGCAGGTCAATGCTAGAGGCAGTGGTGTGCTGCTAAATGCTTAACAGCAGGATCTCCAGAAAAGAAAAAAGGAAAAAAAAAAAAAAAGCAGCAGCCGGTCTGATTGTGGTGTTGCATGGTATAAATACTCCCACTACGGCCAATTTTAAGCTACCAACGTGACGTCACTGAAAGTGGGGTTGGAACCGATGTGCCAGCAAGCAAGCTGAGCACATCACTGAGAAGGAAGGAGTTATCTGCATATCTCCGGGGCCTATGGCCAGAACAGAGACATTTATTGGGAGTGAAAGAAAAGCAGCCAGGGCAAACAAGGATCCCTGTTTTCCCCAGAAAAGCTCTAAAGAGAGTATTTTTAGCGTCAATAAGCTGGTATGTATCCCAAGGGAAGAAAAGGTGATAAATTGAGTGATGTGAATGAGGGGTGAGAACATTATTGGAAAGACAGTCCAGTACTATCTACATTAAAAAAAAAAAAAAAAAAAGCCTTGCATGTGGGTAAATCTTACAGGACATGGCTTTCCCTGCATTCAGTGTTATGGTAATATTAAGGTATATAACAGTTACTGAGTAACTGTTATGAGCCAAGCACTTCATATATCTTATGTCTAATCCTTGCAACCCTGCATTGATGGTATTTATCTCCTCATTTTTACAGATGAGGAAACATGGACTCAGTGAAACTAAGGAAGGTCCTTCTTTTCTGAATTTATCCAGGTTCGTGGTAGGCTTCACGGGCCTGAAGATTTCCTGCATGAAATGCAATCAGCTTAAGATACAGTCCAACTTAGACAGCATCTACCTGATGCTGTTAACCTTGTGCTTTGTTACCTATAAGACCACTTCTTGAGTATTCTAGATATGTGGGATTGAAGCCTTCATTTTAAGGGGGACACTGGAAAAAATGGAGTCTATCAAAGGAACAGTGGTCAGGATAGTCATGGGTCTGTGCTGAGTCACATGAGGAGCGGGTGATGTTTAGCTCAGTGGAGATAAGAGATGATGTGGAAGATAGATCTTCGGCCGTATGAAGGGCAGTCACATGGAGGAACAAGAAGGAATGTTCTAATGTGCCGCCAGAGGCCAGAAATAGGCCCAATGGATGGATGGAGAACTCAGTCATGCATCCCAAAAACACTTATTGTGCACCTGTTTTGTTCCAAGCATCGTGCTAAGCGCTGACGGTGGAGGATATGGCGATGAAAAGGACACACGTCCTTGTTCCACACTGGGAAGAACTTTCTGAAACTCCGAGCTGTCCAGCAGTGGAACAGGGTTTCAGGAAAAGTAATGAGCTTCCCATCCTTGGAGTACCCAGGAAGAGGCTGGATGTGCACGTATCAGAATATGCCAGAATGAATCTTTTTGTTGCACGGTAAATAGGACTAAATCCCCTTCCAGTTCAGAGTCTCCGTTCAGCCTGGCTTTGGCAGGCCGGAGTGCTGTACTGAAAATGTGTCTTCATGACCCCCCTCCCACCGGCTTCACCCACCCAGCTGCGTGCTCCGTGTTCTCTGACAGTGAGCTGTGGTGGGCCAGATAGACTGGAAACTGGCTGCCAGCTGTGACAGGCATGATGGGGTTTTGGCGGGTTTGTGTGGGCTCAAGGAATGCAGCACTGAAGCCGTGTACACACAACCTGCTTAAGAACATCCCATGGGCAGAAAATGTTTTCTTCCTCTTCAGCCCTCCTCTGTTGCTGTGCCAGGCGGGCACAATGGTGCCTTTGAGAGGGGCAGCTGGAAGGGGGTGTTGGCACGGAGGATGGAAGTAGAACATTGCAGCTGGGGGGGTGGGTACCAAATTCATTTCCAGGAGCGAGCCTGTGCTGGGTGCCAGTTTCCAAAACAAAACTGCTGTTTCTCAGAGCTCATGGTGGTGGGTTGCCTCAGAGTTGGACCGAAGGCAAAGCCATTTCTTACACACTACTCCACCCTCCCCGAGTTAAAAAACAAAACAAAACAAAACAACCCAAAACTGGTGTATTGAGGGGCTCTTGCTCTGAATACAGATGAACAGGTTTCGCCGTCTGTGTTGCTCAGGCCAACTTGGGGTGAATAGGGCTTTCTGAAGGGTCCGGCTTTCTGGCGGACAGAGCAGGGCCGACTGTCGTGGAGACAGGCAGGGCTCAGGGGCAGGTAGGTTTCTGGGCCAGAAGAGAGGGCTCCGAATGGAGACCCTTCCGCTGCCTTTCAGAGACACTTCCTCTGATGCCACGGCTGCCCGGCACCCTGACTGCTACAGGGGCTCTGCCCACTCACTGTCTTAACTCTCTTCGGTGGGAAAGAAGTGGGAGAACTCTGGCATTTCCTGCCCTGGGTTGACAGTTGTCTCAGACCCTCTGCTACTTTCAGAGGTCCCAGCAACAGCTCAGGGATGGGTGTGGGAGGACGTCCCACTCAAGGCAGTTAGAAGGCCCAAGTGCCAGGCGGCAAGCTCAGCCACCTCCCCCTTTGTGTTTCAGATGTAGCAAGGTGGGTCCCTTTTATTCTGGTGGCTTCCAACAAGAAGGTATCACTTGAGGCTGGTCAAGTGGTCATTTCTAATAGTGTTTATGCTAATTATGGGTTTTTTTTTTTCACACTTTGGTTCAATTTTATAAGTAATAGCTGTAGAGCAATGACTATAGAGCATTTCAGGCACTGGGCTAGGCCTGGGGATACAGAATCGGTAAGACAGAGTCCTTGCTTCACACAGTTGAGATATAACATGAATGCGTGCACAGGGTATTTATCTGATCCTTCGTTAGAGTATATGCCCTTCCAGAAAGAGTCAGTTCTTCTACCTTCTTAATTCCTCTTCTGTAGAGGACAAGGATCAGCAAGTTTATGACCTCCCTAAGACAGCTAAGGGCCAATAGGTCACACCTGTATATTCTGTCTGTTGTGATATTCTCTGTAATATTCCCTGTCTGTTACATAAACCAGTGGTAGAAGCAGGAAAAGACTGGAATACTTCTGTTCCCTGAGGTTCTTGAATCTCCCAAGTGTGGAGATGAAGATGGTGAATTCTTCTCAATATTCTAAAAGGTCTAAGAGAAGTGATACATTTCCCACTGATAGAAGCTCACAGTTGATCATCACTTAGAAGATGCATTTGCTTGTAGACCTGGCTTAGGGAAGTTACTCTTTCACTAAGGGCCTTGGTGGTAGAAAAATTAAGCTCCCTAGGGCAGAGGTTAGCCCTGCCCAATCCTTCGTGGGGGTGCCTCCTAACCGGACACACTGCCACACAACCCCAACCCGGGTCATCTGAGACCACAGAGGGCCTAATCTAGCCACTGTGCTTTGTGTCTCCCACCGCTGTGTAAAGTACGCACTGAGAATGCATCCTTAAAAGTTATTCCAAGGTCCTTGGAAGACACAAAATATGTATAGCCAGGAGTCTGCAGACAAAGAAAATCAAAGCAATTCAAAAAGAACAAAGGAAGTTGAAAAGAACAAGAAAATAAAAGCATATGGATGAACGGAGGCTTAAAGTGAAATATAGGGTACACATTTGTGGGAGATGAAAAATGGATGGGGATGTTTAAGAGAGGGAAAAAGTTATGTGGCTGAAACTGCAAGCAAACAGTAGGATGCTGTATGAGAAAATTGACAGAAATCATTTCTTCTGATTCGGCTGAAAGATTTTAAGGGTCAGTGAAGGAAACCTGTAGCCAGTACATGGCTGAAAGAGGCAGAGAGGGAGGATGGAGCCGTGTTGAAAAGTGGGTAAAGACGTAAGAAATCAAAGAGTCATAGAGGTCCCTCTAGAATCTTGATAAAAGAACATTTCTTTAAAATGTTTACTTATTTTTGAGAGGGAGGGTGAAAGGGCAGAAAGAGAGGGAGACACAGAATTCAAAGCAGGCTCCAGGCTCTGAACTGTCAGCACAGAGCCTGACACGGGGCTTGAGCCCACGAACTGTGGGATCATGACTTGAGCGGAAGTCATACACAACTCACTGAGCCACTCAGGTGCCCCTAGAATCCTGATTTTAAAGAAACAAGGGTTTCTTACAGGGTTATATTCTTATGCTATATTCTTACAGGGTTAAAACAAGGCCTGCATTATAACAGTGCTGAGCTGACTGCTGAGATTGTGGGCTGCTTTTCTCTTCTGTCCCTCTGTAGTTTCAAGGGCAACCGTGAATTTGGGTTACTTTTACAGTCAGGAGAAGAATTGCCCTCCTAGCAGGAAGGAACTGAGGTAGGGACACGAACAGTGGTGAGGACAGGGCAATGGTCAGGAAGGAATGTGAGGCGGCCAGAGCTGCCTTGGATGGTCTTACCGTGAGGATGGTGCTGGAGTGATGGAGCCACACTGGCCTTGACCAAGGAAGGGAGCAGACCAGAAGGAGAATGTCTCGCTAAGGCCCACTGCAGCCTTCCTTTGACTCTAAGGCTTAATGTGTAATCAGATTGCCACTTTTTCATTTTCCAGGAATTTAAAATCCCTTTGAATGCTCTTCTCACCTCTCCTTTCCCTGGGAGCATGTTTTCATTTCATCTCCCTTGGATTTGCAGCTGGGCCGATGGGCTGAGCGTTTGGCCAGTTCCTACCTTCATTACTCCAAGCTCTGAAGAGCTCTCTATGCCCACACTGAGACGGTTTGAATGCCAGAAGAGGCCACAGTGCTTGTAGATTTCTTCCCCTCTCATTGAAGAGTGTGTTACATTGTAAGTGGAACTGAGGCAGAGTAAGGATGCCCCCAGTCAGACTTGTGCCACCTAACTGGCCCCGGGTGAGCTTGACCAAGCTACTTAACCTGTAAAGTCCTTGATTTCTCTCTTTTGAAAACTAATGGCACCTGATTGGACTGGAGTAGCTACAGGTATCTGCCCAGTTTTAAAATAACCTGATGCACTGTTTATTAGCTCCTTTGCATGTACATGGCTGTCCTAGATGTCAGTTTTCGAATTCAGGACTCTCACAGACAAGGCCCATACCATGGGGAGGATCAGCTATCCGTACCACAGTGCCCAGCATGCTCCCTTTTGTAAAATTAAATGTTTAAAAAATTGAGATGAAATTCACAAAAGACGGAATTAACCATTTGCAAGTGTATAATTCAGTGGCATTTAGTACTTCCACTCACACTGTCTTTTCAACGTGTTAGAAGAACACAGTCATTTGGGTGGGTTCCATTTTGTTCTAATAACGAAATGCTGCACTGTGCCTCTGTGCTTGCTTAGCACGTGTAGGAAATTCTCTAGGTCTGAGTTGCTGGGTCCTATGGTCTACAAGTATGTTTTCAGTGCAGTGTATATGGCTAAACCCCTTGGGCAAATGGTCACCACCTGCATTTCAATGGCAGCGGCTAAGGTTCCCACTTCTGCTCCTCCTCCCCATCTCTGGGGGTGGGGGCGAGGAGGGGGCGGGGTGGG
>NW_027528417.1:15593050-15627830 GCF_008692635.1 Crocuta crocuta | reverse complement strand
CATCTCTGGGGGGGGGGGGGATGAGGGGGTGGGGTGGGAGGGGGTGCAGAGACCACAGAGATGTTAAAAGTAGCCAACTGGCTCTATCAGCATCAGCATAGGGAGATCTCAGGAACATCGTGGTGAGTGAAAAAGGCAAGTTGCAGGGCACAAAGGGATTGTGGGGGAACTCAATTCTATCTGTAATATTTTATTTCAAATTTGTTTAATGTTTATTTCTGAGAGAGAGAGAGACAGAGCATGAGCAGGGGAGGGGCAGAGAGAGAAGGAGACACAGAATCCAAAGCAGGCTCCAGGCTCTGAGCTGTCAGCATAGAGCCCAATGAGGGGCTCGAATTCATGATCTACAAGATCATGACCTGAGCCAAAGTCGGACGCCCAACCAACTGAGCCACCCAGGTGCCCCGTCTATCTGTAATAGTTTATTCCTTTGATTAAAATGTACTTAAGGGGAATAAAACAAAATATTGACAAATATTTCTAAGTGAAGGGAGGAAATGGGAGTATTTGATATATTGTTCCCAAGACTTTGTTGCATTTTTAAAAATCCTCAATTAAACGTTGTGGGGTGTGGGGGGAAATTGATGTGCCGATTCCCAAAATATACTGGATAACATTTTTTTTTGAGCAGCTTCCAAATTTGGATTCACTTTTCCCCATGCAGAAATTCATATTAGTGGAGCCAGCTAGCCTTCCCTTGTGAACATTGTTTTAAAGTAGATAAAATATCAAGGAATTTTGGAAGTTCTTATTTTTAGCCAGTAAAATGAAAAATTTCCACAGCATGTAAAATAAGTGCTCGAGTTGAAGCCTGCCTGGTTGGCTCCACCTAGCTATGATCACGTCTAAAAACCTTTCCAAAGCTATTCTGGGCCTGGGGTGGGGGAGGTGACTCACTGTGTCCCTCCCTCACCCCAGCCCCTATCTGTTTATTCAGGTGAAATCAGATTAAAATGAACCTTCATGGCATTTTGGGAGGGAAGAGAAGTCAGAGCAGTCTGAGACCAGGGATGATGACAGTCATGTGGGTGACATGCTGGCTTCCTAATTAGTGTCAGCCACAATTTATGGAGCACCCATTTTCCAGGAAGAACACTAGTGTTCATAGTTGCCGGAAAGGAAGCATTTAGAGCGAGCATTTGCAATATTTGATATGTTCTCTTTTTGATAAAGGTAAACAATCTCATGCCTACTTTTAATGCTATCCGAAATGTTAAAATAAATAAAAGCGTGTGAATAAAAGGAGATCACACATGCCCCACACCTAGTTGAGAATCTGGGTTATAAACTCGAAGTACAAGTACTGCCTTGAAAGTCCTGGGTTTTGGGCAAATCTGGATTTGGAAACCTGACCTGACCATCCAGAGGCTGTAGACCTCAAGGGAACCCCTTGCCTTCTCTTCGCTTTTATCCCCTACTCTGGAAAGGTGACGACACCTGCCACTTAGGGCTGCTTTGCAGATTCTGGGAGGCACTTGGCTCTGTTGCTAGTTTTTAAAAAAAACAAACATGAAAATTTTAATCTGGATAATAGCTTTGAGAAATAGCCTAACCCCTTCTCCCCATTTTATAGATAAGAATACTGAGGCCCAGACACACTGTTCAACAAATTCTTGACCTAATTACAGAGCTGGGCTAACTTCCTGGTCTTATGTGTCCGGGCCAGGTGCCTTTCACTGCGCCTGCCCTGGCTGAGTGTCCACAGATAAGCGGGAGATCTAGCATTACCTTCTCCCAGGCCCGAGTCTTTGAGCAGCTCAAAACAGCGTCTAGAGTGATCTGGCTCACGTGGTTCCCCAGGACTCCTGGATCTAATTTCCTTAGCACTAGTTAAGTGAGTATACTATATTAACCAGCTGTCAACTGGGCTGTAAGCTTCCAGAGAAGCAACGAAGCCTCTTAGTCCTTCTCAACAAGCCACTAGCCTCAGAGAAGCAGGTGGTATTGCCTGTGAGAGGCTTTTAATGGAGACCTTCCCTGCGTAATCTCAGGTTAGTTTTAAAGTCTTACCACCCCGATTTTTACCAGCGTGTCTCTCTCTCTCTCTCTCTCTCTCTCACACACACACAGCAACTACATAGACTTTACTATCTGTTCCCCTCAACCCCTAGCAGTGTATGCTGTTTCTCAAGTTGCCTCAGCTTCCTGACGCATAAAGATGTGAATATTTGCCCTCAGCATTTGATGGATCAAAATAAAATGAGATGCAGCATGGGAAAGCGTTCTGTAAACTTTAAGGCAGAGCCCTGACTCTCCTGTGGTCCAGCGGGAACGGACTCCTTTCCCAAACGAGCAGGTTAGGACTGTGTCTCCTGTTGTTTTAAAGCATTTCTCAGCAGACCCACCTGGCTGCCTCAGCAGAGATGGGACCAAATGGGCCCACATTCAGCAAAGGAGGAAAAACCTGTATCTATGCTGAAGAATTCACTGAGTTTCTGGCACTGTTAAGGTAAATCTCTACTGGGTTCAAACTAAACTCATTCCAGGAGCCCTCAAATGTTTTCTCTTACCAGTTTCCAGCAATAGAATCTTAGTCAAGTTACTGAGCCTCAGTTCATGTATCTGAGCTTCAGTTTCTCTACTTAGAAAAATGTGATGAGGGGCACCTGCCTAGCTCAACTGGTTAAGCGTTCAACTTTGGCTCAGGTCATGATCTCATGGTTCGTTGAGTTTCCAGCCCCGCGTTGGGCTCCCTGCTGACAGCTCAGAGCCTGGAGCCTGCTTCGGATTCTGTGTCTCCCTCTCCTTTCCGTGCTTGTGCTCTCTCAAAAATAAACAAACACTGTTTTAAAAAAGTGATGATATTTGCCTCACTGGGTTATTGTGTCAAATGAGGACACATTATGGTAGGCAGCTGAAACATGTGACTTTTTCCTCTTCCCTTTATGCTTTTCCGTTTACCCTCCTAACGTTCTGTGGCTCAGCTTGCTTTTCCATGAAATGGGAATAATAACACCTGACCTACGCAGCACATAGGGTTGCTGTGTGACGATGCAATAAAAGCTGAGCTAGGGCTTTGAGAGTGGTGATGGGTAGTATAAACACCTGTATGCAGTTATTCTTGGGGTCACTGACCTTGAACTGATGAGTGTGCTAGCCCTCATGGGCGTGGGCTGTTGTGTGTAGCGGCCACATTTAGCAGGTCACTTAGCCAGCCTCTCTCGCTGCTCTCCCCAAGGCCCCTGATGCTCTCACATCAGGACAACCCCATCCCTCACATGCCATGCCCTCTTCTGTCTCTCTGTCCCCCCTCTGGATCACAAGGCACAGGACCGTCCACCCACTGCTCTCTGGATGGAAAAATGGTGCCGGCCCCAGTCCTGTGGGTGTTAGAAGCTGCCTGTCACATGACCCCCCCATGAATAAATGCTAAAAAGACTCATTATGGGTAGATAAGGAAAACAGGAAATGCTCCCCAAAGTCCCCAAGAGCCCACAGCGTGAACAATCCCACCCCGTCCAGAGGTCACCGGCATCTTTTGCAGGGAGGCCACTAGCCCCTTGTGTGGTTGAGGAGGAGCCCTTGTTGTGTCTTGGCCCCAGAGGGAGCCAGCAGCCAGGAGGGCGAGCTGCAGAGACAGGGGAGCAGAGCTGCTCTATTCTGGGCACAGTTTCAAGGCCAGCTGCAGGGAGAACAAGCAGTTGCTGTGTGCCTGCCTGCAGCTGGCAGTGGTTAGGCCGGGGCTGTCCCTCACTTGGGGTATATTTAAAGAGACCCCACCAGGCGATCATGCCAATGGGAGAAATGCACACACATTTCTGTTGGCCGGGCTCAGGCTCCAAACCCAGCCCCATCCTGCTTCTCTGGAACTCCCTCCCAGGCAGTGGATTCAGAGAGGTGGGCTAGCTCCTCAGCCTCTCCCAGGGGCAGCGGTCCCACCTGGGACACAAAGCCCTGGCTCCTGGGCCTTTCTGCTCTCCGACGGAGCCCTGAGCTGGCCAAAAGTTCTAGGGATTAGCCCTGACCAGCTCCTCCCACCCTGGGATTGGTAACCCAGCAACCGGAGGGGAGAGGCAGGCAGATGAGTCAAAGAGAAGCACAGGATCTCTGGCTTTGTGTTTTGTTTGTGAAAACTCCCTGTGCGCACAGGCTGCCTTCCATAGGGAACAGTGGGGCTTTCCCACACTGCTTTAGGCCAAATGCTCCTCCTCAAAGGGGTGCCCGGGCCCAACTTGACTGCTAATTCAGGCCTAGAGACAAAGCTGGTGGGCCAGGGGAGGCCCACCCTGGCTGAACTCTTTGGCTGCCTCTTTCACTTGTTTTTCTCAAGTAGGAACAGGGCGACAGGCCTGAATCCCACGGGAAGGTAGTGCGGTAGCTGAGAACCATGGGCAAGGGAACCACTGGCCTGAGGAGCCACAGAGCTGAGGCAAGCTGGTGTGCAGACATTTGGGCTTTCAGGTGGCCGGAGACCGGGGAAGCCCTCGCAGAGTGGTGAAGAGACTTCTGAGGGGAGCCCAGCAGGAGTAGAGCGAGCGGGTGGGAGGCGGGCAGCTTAGGAACCTTGGTAGAGAAGCCTCAGGCAAACTGAGGCAGGCTGCTAAAAGTGCTGCAAGAGTTAGCGACAGGATCAGCCGCGTAATTTGAGGGGCCCAGGTCAACATGAAAAGGCAGGGCTCTTTGTTAAAAAGTCTTCAAGAATTTCAAGATGGTGACAGAAGAGCATTGACCTGAGGGCCCTTCTGAGCAGCTGCACAGGTTGCACGCCCACGAAGCTGACCTGGGGTACCTCTGAGTCGGCTCTTTGAAGCAGCTGTGACAGCGGGGATGGAGTGAGCTGGGGGGTGTCTGCCCTGTGGCTGTCAGCTCCCAGACTTTTACCAGCCTTGGGACATTGCCTCTCCCCACCAGCAGTTTGTCTTCCTGTGCCTGCGACCACTGAGTGTTCGCCTCTCTGCAAAGGGGCAATTGCAAGGCCACGGTGGGGATGGAGCTGAGGAAAGGAATGGACCTCTAATCACCAGAGCTGCAAGGACTCTCTGGACAGGCCCAAAAAGGCAGGTCCAGTGATGAGCCCCGTCCGCGTGAGGCTGCAGAGGTGTTTGGGAACAGAATGGAGATATGACAAACGGACTCCATTCTGGGTCACCTCTTCAGGACCCAGGGGATATGTCCTGAGGGTGTGTGTGTGACAGTCCAGGAGCAGAACTAAGGTCCAGGGAAGCCTTACTCCCATCTGAGGACTCACCTCCAACTCTATGTGGTCATGCAGCTTCTTGCACGTGGCCGCAAAGGTCTCTGAGGTGCCAAATTCAAAGTACCACAGCTTGTTCTTCATCCTGCGCCATGAAGCAGAGAGCTGGCTCAGTATCCTGCCTTTGAAGAGGTCACGTAACATAGCCATGCTGTTGAGGCTGAGAGGCCCAAGCCCTCAGCTTTCCCCACTCCTGTGTTTTCAGCACTTGTTGATTAGATGATCAGGGGTAGAGATTTTTTCACCCACTGTTCCGGCAAAGAACTTACAGAAAAACCCACATATTTCATAGGCATCATGGCTACTCGGCTGAACCGCCAACGGCTCTGAACTTCCTGGTCAAGGGCAGGAGAAAGGTGTGTTGCCTCTGGATCTGGGTCAAGGGAAGGGTTCTATGAAAATCAATCAGAGGTGGCAAGGGACACCATGCTCTGATCATGGTCCTCTCTACTACTAATGCAGAGGGACTTCAGGTAGAGCCCTCTCTTGGGTATTGCTGGGGTAGGAAGGGAAGATCAGACCCACTTTTGAGACGAGGTATATTCAGTCTTGGCACAGAGAAGAGATAGTCCCACACTCACCCAACCAAACCATGGACTACTTTGTCTTCCCTCCGAGGGAAGCAGAATGGAGAGAATTAGACCATATTTGCAGATAAAGTGAAAAGAGAAGAAAAAAAGTGAGTTGTTTGGGAGCAAGAGTTCTCTCCCACCACCTCTTCCGCAATTATATTTGCTTAGTTTACTACAATATTTCATTTAGGGATAGATCTTGTCATTTGTTTCAGAGTAAGAGCTCATCATTTAGAGCTTTAAATTTTTTCAACATCTTCTTTAGTGGGGGAAGGGAAGGGATTCCCATGTAGTTGGGGGCTTTGCAAAGTCAGATGGTGTGTCTGGACACTTGGTCATGTTGATCAGATCATCTCACCAAGTAGTGTGTCTGAAGGTATTCTATTTCCATTCCCTCCATCCCAACTGTCGTCCCATTATCAGGGGCTTGCTAAGAGAAGGACACCTGTCCAGTTTATAAGCTGGCAGATTTGGCTAGGGAAGGATTAAACAAAATCACATTTTTCTTGGCACATTCTTCAGGAGAGAGGAAGCCACCTTGTGTGCTGGTGATCCTCCATCCTCAGATTTGTGGACTAAGAGGAAAGAGCATTCTTTGGGAGGCAGAAGGCTCTTATTTCTTCCTCGTATTCCTTGGTGCATAGCAGATGACTTTTCAGAATAACAGACAACTTTTTATCTCTGCGTTTCTCAAAGAGTCCACCTGGAATGTGAAGATGTGACTGTGTTCTTCCATTGCATGACGATTTCTAAGGCCTTATTGATGTAGCCTTTCTGACTCTATGTATGCTTGGAAAGAAATGATAAATAATGAGGGAAATAAGAACAGTCAAGATTTAGGGAGTTATGCCTAATGAAGAAAGTTAGCAGAATTGGGTACTCTTCTAAGTAGACCAGTGCTACTCAGCTAGTGTGTTGTGATCAGGCACACCCGGAATATCGATCCCCTCAGTCTTCGGGGTGGCCAAGTTGACGCTGAGCCCCTTTTGTCGCAGTGGGCATTCTCATCTGTATGCTAAACAAGTGCTTTTGTTTTCCACTCATGCCATGAAGTGAAAAACATTGGGAAACCCTGTTCTAGATCACTGGTTCTCTCTATGCACAGTAATGTGAATACAAATCACCTTCTTTAAAATGCAAGTTCTGATTCAGCTGTTTCAGGACTGGGGTTCTTACTAAGAACTTCGTGTTTTCTAGCAAGCTGCTGGTGCTGGTCCAGGGAGCACACTTGGAGCTGTGAGGATGTGGAGACCACATCTGTGGTTCTGAAACATTGGTATTCGTAAGACTTGCCTGGAGAATGCGATTAAAATGCTGCTTCCTGGGGCTTCAATCTGTAGAGATTCTATGCGATAGGTATGGGGCCCAGGAATATTCATTTTTATAAGTGCCCGGGGGGATCATTATGTTGGTGGTCAGCTGTCAGAACTTTAAGAAACATTCCTCTAGATCCCAATGAAATGGCAATCAAGGAACAGGACAGACTGATTAAACCTGACAGGATTCCTCAGGGAGGATACAATGAGGGCCAGTGCCTTTCAATGGACAATGATGGTGAAAGCCCCATGACAGGAAAAACACAGATTGTCATAAATGTCAAGGTTGAGCATTCCTCTCTGGCAGTGAAAGCATCTCTGTAGACAAGAGACCTGCATTGTGATTCCATTTTCAAATATCACTTCTGGTCTGAATCATGACTTTTGAAAGTTATTGCCAGGAGATTTAGAGTTTTAATAAAAATTTCCGGAAGCTACCAGCTATTTTTGCCCAGCAGTGGCTCTTCTGATAATCTAATAAGGTTAAGAGGTCATGGCTAGGTCAGTGTAGCAGAATGACTGAGAGGATCAAACAGACCACTCATCTACTGCTGGTAAGATGTTCATTGCTGCCTGTGTAATCCTTGGCAAGTGTTACGCCTTCGTTTCCTCATCTGTAAGATGGCGATAATAAAAAGATCTGCTTCAGAGGGTAAGTGAGAAGATTAAATCACTTTGTAAGTGATTGCAGAGCACTTCACATAATGCTTACTGCATAGCAAGCTCACCAAGAACATTAGTCACTTACATGTTGGCTATTAATTCAATGTCTTGAGTTGGCATGTTTGGGTAACATAGTAGGGCAAAAATGACAGATCAGATTGGGTGGCTATAGATATCATATGTGCAAATGTTTCTAGGACAGAAAAACATGTGATCATATTTGTCAGATCATGTCTTGATGTTTGGTTAGAAACATATGTTCTCCACATGTTTATTCTAATAGATTTTTCTAGAGTTATATACCATACTCTAATCCTTGGCTAATTATCTTGCCTGGTCACACAGCATCCAAAGACGTGATGTTGATTATGAATATGCTTCTGAGAAAGTGAATGTTGGGTGTGACACAACACATTTATCAATTCAAGAAACTCACGGTGCCAGGGCACCTGGGTGGCTCAGTCAGTTAAGCATCTGACTCTTGATTTCGTTTCAGGTCATGATCTCATGGTTCGTGAGTTCGAGCCCTGCATCAGGCTCTGTGTGCTGATGGTGTGTAGCCTGCTTGGGAGTCTCTGTCTCCCTCCCTCTCTTCCCCTCCCCCACTGGCTCTCACTCTCTCTCAAAATAGATAAACATAAAAAGAAAGAGCGAGAGAATATAAGCTTCATAAAAGCAGGGATTTAAAAAAAAAAAAAAAGAAACTCATTGTGCCAGAACTAGATGAGGGTGTACTAGGTACACTGAAGATAAAACACTGCACTGTGTGAGCCAGGCACCCGGGAAGGACAGGCAGGGAAAAAGATCACAGAGTTGTGGGCTAAGCCCGAAGCCCTGGGAGTACCTAGGAGGAAAGATATCCAATTCTTGGGCCAGGGTCAATTAGAGAAAGCAACCCAGGAGCGTGATGGCGAGGCTGAGTTCCAAAGAATGTGGAAGGGAACAGGGAAGGTGGAGGAAAAGTATTCCGGGCAGAGGAAGAAGCCCAGGCAATGGCACAGGGCAAGAGAGAGCATAAACTTGCTACAGGTGTCCTGGAGCCCAAGGTGGGTGGGTTGGTGACTGGCTAGGTAAGACCAGAGAGGCAGACAGGGGCACATTTGTGAAGGCTGAGGATGCCATGCTTAGGTGTTCAGGCTTTATCTTTAAGTCTATAGTGTGTCATGGAACATCCTTAATGAGGCTGCTGGCAAGGGTTTGGGAGTGTGGGGTGGCAGCAATGTCTTGATCAAATCTGTGCTTTTTAAAAATCACTCTGTCCCAAGTGTGGAGCTGGAACACACTTGGAAGGGCTGGGTACAGACTGGAGGCCTAGAAAGTAGTTTGCAGGTGGTGTAGAAACCCAGAATGGAACTGGGAAGGCCCTGAACAAAGGCAGTGACAGTGGAGTTATGGCAAAGAGAATGCATTCGCAAGCTAAAATTTAAGAGGTAGAACCGACAGAGCTGATTGCTTGTGAGGAGTGAATGAGAAAGAATGGTCACAGTGACACCCAAATTTTTATCTTAGCATGAGGGATGTCAGGTGCTATTCACTGAGAGAGGGACAGAGGAAATCCATTCTCCAGCGGCAGCCCTCTTTGTAACTGAAGGACAGCACTTCTATGTTTTGGCCTATCTATCCATGCATCCATCCACAGAACATCTGTTGAGCCATACTATGGGTGAGGCACCGTGTAAACTTTGGAGGAAAGTGATGAGTAAGGATCTCTGGCCTCACAGAGCTTATGCTCTTTTAATAGCTTCACCGAGACACCAACATTTGAACTTTGACCCACAGAAGACTATGTGTCCAAAATTTAAGAGCTTTTACTTCTTTTTTTAACACAGGCACGGTTTAGTTAGAAGTGAATACATTCCATTCCCATGGCCTATATCCATGGCTGCTAAACATTTCACGTGTGCTACCTCTTTCAAGTCTCTACATATGCTACCCTATGGGGTAGATACCACTGCAACACATAAGCAAACTAAGATCCGGGGAGGATAGGTAACTTGTCTAAGGTTGTGAAGCAAGTTAGTGCAGAGTGGCACCCAACACTGCCTGTGCTCCGCTACCCTGCCACCGTGTCGCAGTATGTTTTCGCACACTCTGTGGTGCGGTGGTGTGTGTTCCTGTTGCCCTTACGACATGGTTCTCCTTCACCAGCTTATTAAATGGATGCACTTGGGGACCTGGTGTGTTAGTGGTTACATTATACCCTAGGAGATACTGCCTGATGCAGAGCGTCAGGCCCTCCTAACTCCCAGTGGCCGGGGGAGTTTGAATTGAATCTGTCATCGGAACCCCCTGGTTTTGGATCGACACAGTCTCAGAGTCAGGGAGACCAGAACTGACCCTAATAAAGCCATACGCTCCTCAGACACCCTGTACCTTTCCTTCTCTCAGCTCACCCAGAAATGGGGCAGGGGCACTGTCCTTGAATCATCGCCAGCAGAGTAGAACAGGGAATGCTGGAAGGCAAACCAGTTTGGGAGACATATAATATCACCTATGATATTTTGGTCTATGGAGGGCCCTCATCCCCTAAACACATTAAGTTTGTTGACTGAATGTTGCCGGCGCCCTATCAGTAGTCAAAGCACTCTCTTCACAATGAAGGTCCCTTATCTGGTTAATCAGAAAAATAGCCATTAGCCTTTATTTGAGATCATCTAAAGGGAAATTATTCTGGTTGTTTCAATCCTAGCCACCAAAATGGTTCAAAGTACAAAGGCAGAGAGGCTGTGGGGGTAGAGATAGAGAAAGGAAGAGCCTGCCACCGGGACAAAGGTAAAGATGGCTCCCAGAACCCTGACTGATTGAGGTCAACCATTAACGGTGGGCTCTGAGGTGGAGGATGGCTTCAAGCCAGGGGATGTAAGACAGAACTTTTTTTCATATAGGTTGATGTGTTGTCAAGGATTTCACTGTTAGGCTTATCTGAGGCAGGGTTCTCTGCAGGTTACTGGTTGTCCCCTTTCTCTGCCTTTATAAGGTCAGGAAGGAAACCAAACTCCCAGCCTACGATCATTACATACCAAGACACCAGGTGAGCAATAACCTGGATTCTTAGGTTCTGTCTATACTGTCAGAGCAGATCTATGCAGCATGGCGGGCTGACGGGCTTCTTGTTGACCTGGAACCAGGCTTTGGCCTTTTGATTTTGTACTCTGCTAAGCATTTCACATATATTATCTCTTTTCGGTCTGAGGAGAACTCTATGAATAGGTACTGTTGCTACCAATAAAAATTCCACAGATTGATGTATGCATTCTCCTTTGTCTCATCTTTTTCTCCTTTTCCTTGACCATTGCCAGCCTTTGGTAAAAGCCTGTAGGCATGTGATACTCTACACTTTGCAGTGGGAGATACAGCCCCTACCCCACCTTGTCAACCAGAGCCTGAATGCCAGTGTGCTGCCTTCTCTTTTGAAGATGTCTCCCCAGACACTTGACTGTCAGCTCTTGCTGGATGGTTACTGCTACTGCACATGACACTGATTTCTGTCTGTTTCGCCTTCACTTGTACAAGAACATGGCATTTGGTGTTCCGCCACTTACTGGCTAGGTGAGTGACTTAAGTTCTTTGAAGCCTCATTTCTTGTACAAAATGGGAATACTGTTTTCTACCCAACAAAGTTGTGAAGCTCATGTGGCAAATATAGAGCACCGAGCAGTGTTTAATGCATGGTAAGTACTCACTAACTGTTCTTTCTTGTTGCTAGGAGATGCAATCACTGGGAGACTCATTCCCCTACCGCTGTAAGGGTAGGGGCAGGCGTAGGGTGGGGGTGGGGGTCTACCCCAGGCAGCCAATATATTTGAAGAAAATAAAGCTAACCGTGTTTTTAATGACTTCTGGAATGTTTTTTTATGCATCTCTCTTCCTGAGTTTTTTTTGGCTCATCATGTCTTTCCTTCTCATAATCACCTTTTAGCTGGAGATGACTAATCCCTAACCAGTTATTCTGAGGCTGGTTTCCATGTCCAGGAAACTCCTAGGTTCATTGTCAGGCTCTAACCTACCTAGGTGAGCCCATCCTTGAGGCAGAAGACCCTTATCCAGGGGACTCTCAGTCACACAGAGGAGAGGCAAACAGCAGCAGTGACACTGTGGGTTGATTCTATTCCTAGGTTTTTTTAAGCCCTTCCCCCTTAAGAAGAACATATCATCGATTGCACACTGGTAAGCTGAATCTCTACATTGGGCAGATAAGGGCAAAATGAGACTAATTAAGAAATGTTCTTTTGTATTTGTCAGCAATTTAGGGCTGGATTCAGTCATCATCCTGACAGTCTATGAATAGCCTGTTTTCAAGGATATCCACAAGGAAAACCAAGCTAGCTGCTGGGCATTTTTACCAGCAAAGGCAACGAGCTTCTGATGGCCCTTTTCTGATAATGGAAGTTTTAAGGGCAATAGACTTTTGAAGTCGTGAAAACATGAAAACATTTCTTTGGGCTTAGAAGGCTACAAAGAGGACACTACAGCTATTTCTAGAAATAGGAGCCCTTGAAGTGATGGTATTCCTCTTTGTGGTTTGGACTTTGATAATCAGGTTCCCTGAGTGGGTCATGACTCAGTCAGTCCGGCCTTCTTTGTCAGTCTTGTGAAACAGATGCTACCCATAAGATGGTGTTCTGTGTTGTGTGGAGGGGGCGGACAGATGGGGCGGAGGGCATGCTGGGCCAGTAGGCCGGAGATCGGCTTTGTAGCCCCAGTTCTCATACACACTGGCATGTGACACCATGGCTTACTCAGGATGTCCTGGCCTCAGTTTCCTCATCATAATAAAGGGCCTGGAATGGCTGCTTTCTAGGGTTTCTCCAAGCTCCCTGAACAATACAAGGTGTATCCTGTACCCTAATACAGGAGATGGTGAGAGAGCCCAAGTACTCCATATTGTTGCCATGCAGGGGGTGTGGACCCAAGTATTGCCAGAACTGCCATCTTTTAAAGAGAAGCCAGAAATATGTGTCTTATGTAAAATCTGATTATTAGAGTTGGCAACAAATTAAATTTTTTAAAAGGCCAAAAACTACACATCTGGGGAAAACTATGCCTTGTCAACAGCTACTTCAGTACATAATTATAAATTTTCATAAGGTTCAGCACAATTAAAAAACAAAGCAAATAATTTCAGTTAATACTCTTATGGGTTTGTTGACTTATTGGTGGTGCTTTGCTACCACCACTGAAGATAGTAGCCTAGTGTCAGGTTACTAAGGTAAATGATAATCTAGCAAAATCAAACAGATGTGATAGCAACACAGAAAGGGCAAATGCAATTTTAGTTGAATTATAATTGAATGATGAAGGTTAGTAATAATAGTGAGAATACTTAGTAATAATAGTGACAATACTTTATCTGTTAACATTTTACACTATTTGAATCCCAAGTGCCTTCGGAAGTTTAGTAATTGTGTTAACTAAAGTTTAGATCAAAGGTTTAAAAAAAAAAAAAAAGAAAGAGCCGAGGCAGGTGGGCTTGGTCCTAAGGCCAGTATACTAAGTCCTGTAAGGGGCCTGTGACCATTACCTCACAGGTGCTGCAGAGGCCATCTGTGTCACCCGTACACCCAGCTGCCCTGGCCCATCAGAAAGCTTGTCACCACATCTAATCCAGCCTGCATGCTGTCCCCTGTTCTCACTGCTCACTGGAATGGGTACTCCATGACCCTCAGGCATGGAGCTGTAGATAGAAGAATCTTTTCCAAGAGGGGGCAGTGGCCCCTCTGGTACAAGGGAAAGTGAGCCCCCAGCAATCAGGAAGGAGGCTTTATAAATAGCTGTTTTTGTTCTCTGAGTGTGACTCTTGTGCCCAATGTTCCTGCCAACAGATTTGTCTTGGCTCAGTGTATTTCAGCTTCAAGGGGCAAGGTATTTGCTGGCTATTTTCCACACTGGGGACAGAATGGTGTTCATGGAACTCAGAAAAATCTAGGGTGGTGAGCAGATTGGAGCACTGGTGACTAGAGACCAGGAGGGGGTGGGCAGAAATGTGGGGAACAAAAAAGAGGGAATAGCTCAAGAAAGAAACTAAAGAAAACAAAGGTCAACAAAGGAGGAAGAACTTGCCTAAAATGTATTTTATAATACAAATATGGAATCCTCTTAATAACTTCTGAAAACACTTCTTTACTCATTTTCTGTGTAAAAAATTACCTGCAAAATCACAGATGACAGATTGTTTGCTCTTAAGGGGCCTTTGGGGGTCTGGGGATTCCCAGCCAGAAGATCACAGGTTCCAAGGAATCTTCCAAAGAATCAAAGGAATCTTCCAACTCAAACTTCCATGAGTTGCTGTCAACATTTCTTAATGTGAAATAGTATTTGGGCATTTACTCATAATAAAGACTGCATAGGCTCACCAGTGGGTTAAAATTTTTTGCCATGGAATGGAATTAAACCAATTGCATTGGCCACCTCTTGGTAACCAGAGGCATTGACTGAATAGTAAGTGAATGTCGTCGGATAATAAAAATGGGAAAACAAATTGTTACTTGGAACAGCTTTATGGCTGACAGAAATCTTATTCAATATGGCACCCATGGTGGTGAGTGATGAGGAACGAATAAGAACAGTGCACTGTTTGATGGTAAAAGGGTACATGCAGAACCGCTAGTCCAAACCAGCTCTGGATGGTGGTTCTCCTCCAAGCCAGAGCAGCCTTCTCATGGTACAGATTAGGAAGCTGAGACCAGGCCTTGGTGATCCACTGGCTGGAATCCAAGGCCCAGTTCCCAACTTCGAGTCCTTGTTTGTCCCTTACCTTTCCACCTTCCCTGGCTTCTGTTGCTGTGCCCTGGATACATCTGAGAGAAGTGGAAAAGTCAGCCAGAGCCACACCAGCTCGCAACTGCAGAGCTGTCGGCCATTCTTAGCTGTGCTTGTGGGCTGGCTTTGCTCACATCTACCCAGCCACAGGCACAGCCAGGAGACTGCAGCTCCAGGTTGGCTGGCTCTAGTACTCAGAGCCCCGTAGCCCTCTTCTTCACAGAGCCTATGGTCTGGGCCTCCTTATTGGCCTCTGGTCTCTACTCTTGTCCCAGTGTAACAAAGGGCCAAACCCACTGGGCAGCCTCTCCACCATTTTGATGGAGTCTGGGGTCCAGAGCATCTACCTGCTCTGAACAGTGACCCTTTTCTTCTACCCAAGACAGTGTATTTCCATGGACTATGGACATATTTTCCCTTGGTGAGCTCTCCCCATTTCTGTCTGGCACCTGACAAAGTCTCTGCCTCAGGGCAGGCCTCCAGCAAGTCTGAAACCTGCTCCTCCCCCAGTGCAGCACCCGAGGACACACGTGTGTGTGTGTGCAGACATACATGCAGGCCAAAACCAGGCGGCTTCTCTGATACTGTTACTGAGCACGCTCACAGGCATGGCCTCTCTGAGGCAACGGGGTCTCTAGAAGCCCCAGAGCCTTGCTTGAGATCTGCCACAGTGATGTGAATGCCACCATGTGGTCCTGCCACTTTGGGGGTGACCCTCAGGAGCGACAGCTGGCGAGGCAGCTAGGGTTTTCCTCTCCTGAGGGCCTGAGTCTCTGGAGTGTTTTTCCAGTCAGTATTTGTCCTTGCCAAGAGAACATTGCTCCCTTCCCCCATCCAAAAAATTAAAATAAAAATATTAAAAATCTCACAGAGTTTGGCTGCTTTTAACAATCTTTTCTTCCTTTGAAGATTTATTTGTGGAATGAAAATCCCCCTCAGGCCAATTTGGCTGATGCTAGAGGGCTCTGAATAAGCTTGCCCTCTCAGAAAGCAAAGTCAAATACCTGGACAAAAAGAAATCGTGCACCCAGAGGAAAAGGGGCAAAGGCAGGGCGGATGTGTGTCTCTAAGGTTCTGTAATGATTACATAGCTGTTGTGTGCCTTTTTGACTCTGAACTATGCTTTACTAGCGTTCACACGTCCATCAGCCCCGGGAGCTGGTCTTTGAAGGCGGGTGAGGACAATTAAAGCCCAGGTAGCTGAGGATGGCTGGTTAGAACATAAGCCCCCGACACCTAGAAAAGGCAGGCCACTCTGCCTTTGAGCTTGTGCTGAGGAAGGCCACTTCCTGGGTCCTGACCAACCAAGGCTAGAAACTCAAAACCATCCGGGTAAGCAGAGGAAGGCCCCAGAAACAGGTCCACACCCGCACCCTACTATGATTGCCAGGTAGGTCCCTAGACAGACAGCAGAACTTTGCCTTGAGAGTCATCTCTGTCTGTTGAGAATCATCTCTGTCTCCACTTACCCAATGTTTATTGTGTGCTGGGACCGCACTAGCTGTTTTACAAACCAAATGGTCCCTCATGTGGTCCTCACATCTACCCTGTGTGGTAGGTGCACTGGTGATTACTCTGTAGATGCATTTGAGACTGTAGTTCTTGAAAATGCAAAGCCACACTGGAATGGGATCCTAGTATCTGAGGTGATGAATGAGCCTGCTCTCCTCTCTCTCTCTCCCACAACCAGTCTTTCTGAACAGGAGGCTGTGCCAGATTTCTGATAGGTCGGGTTACAAAAGTTCCTTAGTTAAGCCAGTTGTTTGTCACTCTGAGCACATTTCCCCATAGAAACAATGTTATGTTGAGATTGGGTTCCCAGGCTAAACTACAAGAGCCAATTAACCCATTATGTATCTAGTTTTGGGAGATAGCTTGGTGGAACTGATGAAGGTCAGTCACTTACTTCCATGTAGTCTGGGGCAAGTTATTTAGTCTCTGTGCCTTAGTTGCTTCATCTTGCATTGGGATGATATTATCTACCTTGCAGGGCTGTTGGGAATATTGACTGAGTGGATCGTATGACAGACCCTTGGATAATGGCACAACAGAACTCCATTGCCACATATAAAACTGGCTTTGTGGCCTCGTGGATTCTGAGTTCCATCTTGAAATATAAGTGATGCACCTTTCTTGTCAAATTTCCTGGGAAAGGAACATGGTGACTCTTGTGCCCTCAAATCCCTGGTGGGCACCCTTGAAGTCTGGGCTAGAGTTTTCATCAGAATGGGGCTGGAGGTGCCAAAGGGAAGTGGGAAGTAGCAGAGGTAGGGAGGTGAGTCGGGGCACAGCATAAGCATGCACCATATTTCTTCCTTCTGTTATAAAACTACATAACAATCTGGTTACTTCTTCCTGAGTTTCCTGTGCCTTCCATTCCATGAACCAGCTGGACACCTCCTGGTCAGATTAAATACAGACTAACTAGTTCCCTTCTTGCGTCCTTTGCCTTTTAAGTCATGAAATTGTTAGCAAGGCAAGCCAACGATTCATTAGATGGGGCAGATGCCTGGATAAATACCCCCTTCCCATCCCTATTTCATCTTCTTCCTGTGCCAGTTTTCAAAATCTTAACTAGGAAAGTATCAGCCAGAGCCTCACTCTGCCTGAGAAGACTGTAGTATACACTGCCAGCAAAATCCTTTCTATTTTGCCCTTTAGAAAAGCTCATCCATATGCTCTCGGCTTTGCTTCCACTCTGATGTTTGTGACTTCTGATACTTGTGTATGCACTCCTAACACCCACTGCAGTGACTGCGATCATGTGAACCTGTCACCCTCACAAGCATAGCATTCTGGTATGTTTGATCCTAATGACTGTCTGTGGTCTCAGAGGTCATGCTCACTCCCCTGAGAAACCCAACCTGCTTGCTCTGCCCCCTCACCGTGCAGTTGGCAAACGTGTCCCCACTGTGGATGTGACCCCACTGTTCCTCCCTGCCAGTTCCTCAGGAGAACTGCTTGGCACCTCCTCTGCCAGGCTTCTTATTTCTAGCTCACACCTGCTGCCCCTCCGTGGGCTGTGATTTTAGAGTTTCATTTGAACGTTCTACTTTATCCCCTTAAATCTCATTTGAAAGCACTCCTGTTTGGTCCTCAAGTCTCTGGCCAAAAATATTCCTCTTGGTTTATGTGACAAGCTCCTGATTCCTGGCCAGGGGCCTGTCATTCCAGCATCGAGATCCATGGTCCAGGAGAACAGTCATTCTCAGATCGGCTACAGAGAAGCTCTGTGTTCCCCATACATGCCTGTTTCTTCTAAAATTATGACTCATGGCTGAGGAAGAGACTTAAGCATTGCCTCTGCCCCACATCCCTTAGTTTCCTACTCAAGATACCAGAGTCACTAGTGATACTGACCAGGATTCTTCTGGATCTGTTATTTGCCCCCACACCCACTGGCAAGAGGGAGAAATAGTCTATGGGTTATATGAGTATGCGCACCCCTTTTGGTCTCTAGTGCAGAGACTTTACCAAAGTGAAATCAGCAAAAATACTGGTTTCATTAGATGCTCTGGGGTAGGGGAGTTCTATGGTCAAGTAAATTTGGGAAACTAAATACCGTGTTTTTGCATAGTCTCAATAGATTAGACTCTATATTAAAGGCTGTATAATTTCATGCAGAAAAGAAATATACTAAACTTGGAATTTCCCAGGTATATTTGATGATTGTCCTCCTGTGAGTTTCCTTTTCACATCCCATGGAATGCACTTTAACCAATGCTACTTTGATACATGCTTGAAGGCAACAACCTGAGAAGCTACTTCATTGGCTCTCATGAAACCTCATGATGAGTCTGCTGGCTGTCCTGCTTTCCCTTCTCTGGAAGGTCCAAGTCTCTTCTCCTAGGGTACAGTCTTACACTTTAACTTTTTTTCCCAAACAGAGATGAGAGCATTTCCTCTTTATTTCCATGTCATATCTATCTATTGGTCAGACTCTGACTTTGCTTTATGTTCTTTGACCTTCTGAGTCCCTTTTCTTTCCAGATCATTTATTTTAGGGCATCTAGAAACCCTTCATCAATGCAAAGACACTGATCTCTTAAGCTTCCTGAAGCCCATTCATTTGCTCCTTTGGTAGGAGACCAATTTTCATGTGCAGCACCAAAAATCTGTGACCAAGGTTAAGCAAGAAAAAGAACTAATAATTGTCTTCCATCACATCCCTAGGTTATATTTCTTGAGCATCAGTGTGACAACTTGGAGGCCCACAGATCTTATGAGGCCAGGAAATATGTTCATTTGTCTTGCACTGTGATTTTTAAAATTGGAAGATTTGAGGATTATATACACACCTGGAGCCCAGCTTCTCTTGAGAAATCAGATTTATTAATACTTGGGTAGCTTTCCAACTGGCAGCAATTGGCTGGAGCTGAGTGCTGGCTGCTTCCATTATACAGGGCACATACTCTCCAGTTTCCTAGAGTCCCCACCACTCCTGACGGCCTCACACTCTCTCAATTCCCTCACTTACATTAACTGCTTGGCCTCTGCTGCCATTTGGATTTGTGACCCCTCAGAGACCTTTGTAGTCTCCTCCTGGACATTTTCCTAGGAGCTGCCTCAAAACTGTCTTCCCCACTTCCTTCTCCACCTGATTCTTCACATCTGAGCTGCTCGTGCCTTTGGTTATGAGTCCTAGTATGTATCTAATGTCAAGGACTGAGGCTTGGTATTTGCACTGATTACGTACACAGAAGTAAAATATCATCCCAAGTCCACCTCTTCTGGGGAAAAAATATTTTCAGTTGCTCTGTGCGTATAGGTCAGGCACACATGGTAGGTTTATCAACTATTTGAAAATCACAGAACACCAGGTAATGAACTTGTCCTTTAACTACTGAAGAAGTAGCTCAAGCTTATGTTTACCTTTCCCCTTAATTTTCCACTTTGCACAAATGATGGTTATTATGAATGCTAATGTACTATCAAGTCTTGATTATTAAGGGACAAATTACCCAGTCCTCAGATCTCTTCTTTTCTAACTCATTGGCTTATTGTTGACTGTTTCATTCTTCTTTAGTGTAGTTATTGCTAGTTTGGTGGAGAGCAAGATTCTAAGTACAAATCATGAACCAGGCCATTAGCTCAAATCAGAGGGCATCCTGTTGTATTGTATTCACCTCAACCCTGCACATGTCTGCAGAAACTCTGATTATGAGCAACCTCTATTCCCCTCCCTGTTCAAGTCCAGGGACAAGGTGATACAGAAGAGGAAAGGGAAAACCCAATTACTTAGAATGCTAATTAATAGGAATGTATTAATAGCTCCAATAAAGGTTTCACTAAGACTAACAGTTTGGGATTTTAATTCACCCACAATATTCTTACCACCTCTTGCCCTGTGGTAATCCCAAACTAGAGATTACGGACACACTTCCAGCCCACTGAGTTCAAAGGTAAGGTAAGGCACTTGGCTTGATTGGCGCTTTGGAATGCTCTCCAAAAAGGTCCACTTTCAAGATGAAAGGGACTCTTCATTCAACAGAAGACATCTTGTTACTAGACAGTGAGGAATTTCAATCTAAGTGTAGGTTCAATAAACATGACTATTTAGCAATTATTTAAGTCCCTGATGCTTTAGCAATCTGAGGGTATGAGTACATTCTTGGAATGAGGAGAGCCTCTCTTTCATTGAAGAGCATTAGAAGCTAGGGAAAATACTTTCTTAGTAAAAGGTGAAGTGGTAAAGCAAAAAGAAATAGGAAATTAAACACTCATACAATCTTCAAAGTAGAGATCTATAATCTTCAAAGTAGAGATGTGATGATCCCTCTCAAAAAGGTGTTTACAGAAGGATGCTTATGCTGGGAAGAGGGTGAAACCTAAAGTCCTGTCCAAAGCTTGGAGTCTGTAAGTTAGTATTACAGATAAGAGTCACAACACTATACATTTCAGTGAGAGAGTCTACACCTGAAAGATTTCAAACCATTCATTTATCTACTCTAATTCTCAAAAGCATCATAGGAGATAGTTGTGATTTCCACATGACACACCGGAAAGTTAAGGAATCAGAGAAGTGAGTAACCTTCCCAAGGACAGAGAGTAAGTAAGAAAAAGGGTGGGAGCTAAAAACTCAGTTCTTCTGATTTTGGATGCAGTGAAAGAAACCCAGGGATTAGTATCTACATTTCGTGGAAGGGGAACACAGCCTAACATATGGAGTTGTAGAGCCATTTGCCCAGGGTTTCTGGAGAGATAATATACTTATTTCACCAGAGAGTTACTGAGTTTCCTGATGAGTACAGCAAAAGGCCGCTTTCACAATTTCCTTTGGCCAAGTAACAAATGCATTAGAATTGTCTTTAGTAAATGTTGATTTAAATGAAGGATTAAAGTTAATCACTTGAATCTTTCTTGAGAATACCTATTGTTTTTCAATGGCTTTTTAATAAAACAGGTGCAAATATGAAAAGTTTAAGAAAAATATATCAGACTGAATATGCTAATCACGTCAGCTCTACATATACAGCTGGTTGCTGGTGTACCACAGAAACGCCCCTAATGCAAAAGGACGATAATTCTCCAAAGTTCTAATTAGTCAAGTATAACAGAGGGATAATAAACTCTGACATTCTTTTCTTTGGAGATAAAAACAAAAACCATTCTAGACTAAATTAAAAAAATTTTTAATGTTTATTTATTTTTGAGAGAGAGACAGAGTGTGAGCAGGAGGGGCGGGCAGAGAGAGAGAGAGAGGAAGACACAGATTCTGAAACAGGCTGCAGGCTCCAAGCTGTCAGCACAGAGCCCAACTTAGGACTCGAACTCATGAACCATGAGAACGTGACCTGAGCCAACGTCTGACACTTAATGGACTGAGCCACCTATGCTAAGTTTAAAAGCAGCCTAAGTCAACGTCTGCATGAGAGAATCTGAGGAACAGAGAATGACATGTTGAACTTTCTTCAATATGGATTTCTACTTCCACAACCAAACAGCATGCTTCACCATTCAGGGCTTGTGACACAAAGCCCTGTGATTGGTTTCCACGGTTTTTCCTGCCCTTTTACGAATGAACTCCCTCAGGTGAGCAGAGCTGGTTCTTGTTGCCTCTCTCCTGACAGCCCCCCTCCTTCTGTCTCCCTGAGGGTTACCTCCTCTGTCTCTGGGTCTCTCTCTGACTTAATAGCCTGTACACCCATACATTTCAGTATAAAGGTCCCTGTTTCTAGGAGCCCTGAAATTTTGGTTCTGGAAATACTTTGAAAGATAATTCATTCCCTCACTGACCTATTCAAAAAGTAATTGCTGACCGACTACCTTCCCATCTGCTCACTCACCTGTAGGATAAAGTGCAAACTCTTGTGCAAAGTGTTGAGATCGTGCCACAACTGCCTCCCACCTGCCTTTCCACCTCAGCTCAGAACCGCTAGCCCCTCTCTTCACACCCAGGGCCCTCTCACACGTCTGCGCTTTGCCCAGCCTGCCTCTCTCCTCCTAGTATACACGCAGCTCCTTCTTTACTCAGGGCATTCCCATTTCTCTCTCAATCTCACACTCAAATATAACCTTCCTTCTGAAGTCTAATCCCACTTTCTCAGTTAGGTGCTTCCATAACACGCTCATTATTCTTGTCTCCATGTTAAAACAAAGCCTACCATATTAGATTTCCTTCTTTTGTGAGAGCTTGAGGGAGGATTAGTATGGTGGGTTAAGTTGTCTTCTCCAAGAAGCTTTGTTGAAGTCCTAACCCTGGCACTTTTGAATGTGACTGTATTTGAAAATAGGGTCTTTGCAGATGTAATCAAGTTAAGATGATGTCATACTGGATTAGGGTGGGCCAAGTCCAATGACTGGTATCCTTATAAGAAGAGAGGAATCTGACAGAGACACATAGACACAGAAGGAGGATGCATGTGAAGACGAAAGCAGAGATTGGAGTTTTGCAGCTACAAGCCAAGGAATGCCAAGAATTCCTGGCAACCACCAGAAGCAAGAAGAGAGGTATGGGACAGATTCTCCTTCAGAGCCTGGGAAGGAACCAATCCTGCTGACGCCTTGATTTCAGACTTTCAGCCTCCAGAATTGTGGAAGAATCAATTTCTGTTGTTGGAAGCCACCCAGTTTATGGTCATATGTCATGGCAGCCTTAGGAAACGAATATAGTTGGTGATAGCTTCTGTACCAGCTCATCTTCCCAACTAGACCCATGGGCTCCTGAAAATAGGGGCTGTGGTAATCCATATCTCCTCAGCCCCAGCACAATACTAACACCAGATAGATAGTCAACACATTAGGACCAAATGAGGGAACATGCTCAACACCATTCTTCTGCTTTTTAGGTCAGTGGATCCCAAAAGGGGTTCATTCTCTGAATGAGCAAGCTTAGGAATGAAGTGGAGAAATAACAGTTTAGCCCCAGAACAGTGACTTACAGAAGACAAAGAAAAAAAGAAATCAAAGTGGGAAAAAAATGTGTCAAAAACCTTGTAGGTGGATTGTAAGAAAGTGGAGGCCAGGGCTGGGGTTGGTCAGGGAGAGAGTGTTCCAAATATTTTGCACTGTATTTGGAAACAAGCAATAGATGATGATCAGGCCCCAGGAGGAGATGCGGTACTAGACTGAGGAGTTAAGGGCAGAGTGGGCTAGGGGAGAGCAGTGGAGCAAGCAAACGGTAAGGCTGGACTGGTCTTTGGGAGATGTTTACAAAGGGTCCCGGAGGCAAGGCAGGCAAGTTTAAATTCTATAAAACGGGGCAAGGATGGTGACAGCACGTGCCTGTGTGCAGAAACAGGATAGAAACATGGGCAGCTACCAAACTGGGGGCCTGAGAAGAAAGAGCATTGAGATGGTCAGGGGGCTGCGGTGGCAGTCCTTAGGAGGGGACATCGTGGGGACTAGCTGGGAGCTCAGGAGCAAAAGGTGGCAAAGGTCCCCTAGGGGACACCCCAGTGGTTTGCTGGCAGAGGGCTCTCTCTCGTTTGGTGGGTACAATATGCTCACCCCTGGGGGCTCAGAGAAGATGGTGTATTTGTCATCCCAGATGAGTGAGCCTGGCTTCCATTTTTATAAATCTTTTGCAAAATATCCCATAACTTCTCTCAATAACTCATTTTAGCCTTTAATGGGTCTCCAGGCCCGGAGACTCTTCCTCTCATCCAAAACAGCAATTCCTCACTTTAGAAGCACATTCCGCCCTCCCCCTCGCCTCCCTCCCTCCTTCTTTTATGAGCCGAGATGAAGAGTAAGAAGGTGTGGTCACTATTTCCTGTTGTGAGTCCTTCGCACACTTGAGGCCAAGTACCAACACATTCTCTGCTCCTCCTCTCCAAAAAACAAAACAAAACAAAATATACTTTGGCTTATTTAAGGTTTTCTCATGGGGCCGTTCATTGTCTCTCTGGCTCTTCTCTAGTCTCTTTTTTGGATGTTTCCTTGGTCACAGGCACCAAACTGGGCATCCAGAGATACAGGGAAGGGCAGCAGAATAAATGGCAGCTGCAGAGTCAGACAGATGTAAGTGTTGATAGTAGCTCACCTGTCACCTGGTTGTATGTTCTTGAGCAAGCTGTGTAACCTCCCTGGGCCTCCATTTTCCCATCTGTAAAATGCATCCATTATATTTACCTTATATTTGGAGAGTTGTGCCAGTTAAAATTAAAGCACATGAAATTCTTGAAAATATTCAATAAATGATGGCTCCCAATTGTCGGTGTGGGCTGGGGCAATGCTGATTACCTTGAGAAAACCACCTTTTAAGGCCTTTAATCAACACGCTGAAAGTATGTGTGCTTAAACAACTCCACCACTACATGGTTCAGATGGCCATGCTTGCTATCTCCGACGGTCACAGGAAACACAAACTGGTCTTATTCTAATACTGCAAAATGGAGCACAGGGCGAGGAACTGTGCTAAGGGAATCATTTTCAAATTTCCCTTCCACAAAAGTAGAGCTGTAGAACAGATCAGATAGTTCCTTCATTTGCAAAGGGACTTGAGTAGTGATATCTTTAAAACTCTCATACTGATTGAATAAAATCATTGGGATTTTTTTTTTAATTGCAGAAGACTCCCCCTGCAGATAAACTAACTCTAATCCCTCCATAACCTATAAATGCTACTGTATTAACAGCGTTTTCAACCAATGTATACAGTGTGTTCTCAAGTAAATAAAACTGTGCAGTGAAAGCAGAAAGAAATATGTTATAATGCTAACAGTGTTTATTTCCTGGGGGACAATATTATTTGTTTTTCCACACTAAGCCTTAATTACTTGTATACAGAAAAATTGTTTAAGAAATGGTATATATAACTTTTTAAAAATATGTTATCACAAATACGTAAAAATATGTTCATCAAGTAAACTGCTGAAATGCACCAAAATGGTAATGTTGTTTCTCAGTGATGATGTTATGAGTGATTGTTTTTTCTTTAACTTCTCTAAATTTTACAAATTATTTATAACAATATTTCAATGTATTATGTAATCATACTTTATGATATAGTATTAAACTCCATAATGCTAAATGCATTCAAAAATTTATCAAGATAAATGAAGAGAAAAAAGTATGTCATATACTGCTCCATTGGTGATTCATATCCTATTACCAACAGATATTTATCTGTCCCTCTCAGAGAATTATCAAATCTCAGAATTTTAAGGGTTTCTGAGTCATTTAAAATGACTATTATTTGAGGTAAGCTCTGTCTTTGTAATAATGAGAATATTAATAACAATCTAGCATCAATGTGCCAAGCCTCTGTAATAACCACTTTAAATGAATTGCTTCATAGGAACTTCAAAATAATGCTATGGTACTTAGGTAAAGTACTTGTAGTAGGCTGAATAATGTCCTGCAAATGTCCATGTTCTAATGCCTAGAAGCTGTGGATATGAATATATTAGTTTATAAGGCAATACTGAGTAGGTTCAGTATCATCACAAGGATCCTTTTAAGTGGAAGAGGGAGGCAGAAGGAGACTATCAGAAGGATGCCACATCGAGAAAAATTTGACTGGCCATTGCTGGCTTTAAAGATGGAAGCGGTGGGGGGCGGGGGCGCAGTGCCTGAGTGGCTCAATTGGTTAAGTGTCCACCTTGGGCTCAGGTCTTGATCTCACGGTTTATGAGGTGTAGCCCCACGTGGGGCTCTGTGCTGACAGCTCAGAGCCTGGAGCCTTCTTCAGATTCTGTGTCTCCCTCTCTCTCTGCCCCTCCCCCACTCATGCTCTGTCTCTCAAAAATGAATAAACGTTAAAAAAAAAAAAAAAAAGATGGAAGGGGGCTGCAGCCAAGGAATGAAGGCAACTTCTAGATACAAGAAAAGGTAAGGAAATGGATTCTCCCTTATAGCCTCCAGGAAGGAATGTAGCCCTGATAATGCCTTGAGTTTAGCCCAGTGAGACCTAGTTCAGATTTCTGACCTCCAGAACTATAACAGTGTTGTTTTACAACACTATTACAATCACTAAATTTGTGGTAATTTGCCACAGCATCCACAGGTAACAAATATGCTATTATATTCCAATTTTACAGGTGAGCAGACTGAGGCTTAGAAGAGCAACTTGATTAAGGTCACATGTAATCCCAGCATTTATATCCAGGTTGTTGACGACAGCACCTACACCCTTTGGCGGTTGGCCACACTGGAGCCCCAGATGTTTGTCTAGCACCTGTCTGGACATTTAATACTTGAAAATGCATTTCCTGGTAGTTCCCTTCACTTGAGGATGGATTTAACTGGTAGAACTGATGTCCTATATTTGGTGCTTAAAGTGGTCTTTCTAGTTATTTTCCCCATTGATTTTTCTTGCAAAATAACCTAATTTCTCCTTCATGAGAAATATTTTTTAAATGTTTGTGGTCAATAATCACTTCTCCCCAAGTCTTCTCTTCTTTGGGTGAAACAATCCCAGATTCAGCCTTTCCTTATAAGACATTAAATTCCAGGGGCGCCTGGGTGGCTTAGTCGGTTAAGCGTCCGACTTTCACTTAGGTCATGATCTCGCGGTTCGTGGGTTCGAGCCCCACGTTGGGCTCTGTGCTGCCAGCTCAGAGCCCTGAGCCCATTCTCAGAGTCTGTGTCTCCCTCTCTCTCTGACCCTCCCCTGCTCACTCTGTCTCTCTCTCTCTCTCCTAGAAATAAATAAAAATATTAAAAAAAAAAAAGACATTAAATTCCAGCACTTTCCTGACCTTTTCTCTCTGGAAAGCCTCCAGACTGTCAACACCCATTTGAGGACTCAGCCAATTCTTACCTTACTTTGAATTCATGTACTTTGATTTTCTTCCATGAGGTTATCACACTGACCTCAGCCCTTCTGAACTTGATTATATATTACATCTTGAGCTCTTTGATGGAAATATTTCTAAAAATCAATCAATCAACCAATACTGATAACTTCTGGATTATTTGGCCTAAAGACTTGAACACATAGCTTGCTTTCAAGTTCCTTATGATATTACCACAAACTGATTCTACCCTTTGTTGACATGAATCATACCTTTCTTGTTTTAGCCTAGCAGGGGCTAGAAGAAAATGCCTGTTAAGCTATAATAAGGAACTGTTCTGGCAAACCAGCAACTTTGTAAGGAGCCTTGAGATATCAGAGGCTGCTCCTATATACCAGTCTGAGAAGTTGTGCTATCTGTTCCAATGCAGAGATGAGACAGGAGGAAAATGAAGGAAATGTGATTTCATCAGATTATTTAAAATACTGTGAATCTTTTAGGGCAGAGAGACCTGCTCACAAATATTCATAATAGCCTCCTAAAATCTTTGACCATCCATACCTCTAAATGATCCATGTTGCTATTCCCTCATTTCCGCAAAGAAACATGGGCTGACTGTAAACAAATAAGACAGCAAGAACAATAGCAACAACAAAAACCAAAAACAAACCCCCCAAAATCCCCAGAAAACAAAAACAAAAACAAACCCCCAAACCAAACCCAAACAAAAAAACTAAACCAAACCAAACCAAAAACCCCCCTGAGCTTATGCAATTGCATAATGATGAATGCTTGGTAAAAAAACATGAACCCATATTTTACTCATTCATTTCACTCCCTGCATCTCTTCCAAAGAGGGGTGTGGGGAGGGTCGGGAATAAAACATTTTTGTGGGCAAGTATATAAACATTCCAGTAATTAAGTCAGTTGCTCTGTCAGAACTGACTTGAAGAGTCAAAGGTACTTGAACGCAAGACATAAGGTTTGCATTTCCTTTATAAATACCTACGGGAGTAAGAATAAAAATAGAAACGCCACAATCAACTTAATTTGGGCTTTTCTGAATTCCAAATGTTTGAAAAAATTGTTTGATATATTGAGGGAAATAGGTGCAGACAGTTTGGACCTCTGGGTCCCTAGGGCACCCTCTCTCAGGGTGCCAAATATCAGACAAGGAGGAGCAAAACCCAATTCAGGGCACAGAATGAAGCCTCCAACGGTGAGGATTTCAACCCTGCTATGTCTGCTGCTGTTGTACCTTCATGCTTTGGAAAAGTGAAACCTCTGGGCTGTAACTCTGGGCTACCTCACAGGGCTCCTGGAAAGAATAACTTAGAATGGTTTCGTTTTCAGATAAAAAAAGAAAATCTTATGTAAATGGTGATACAGTCTATGCTTGTGACTAAAGAGCATACTACAGGTATTCAAGAGAGGAGGCCCTTTCATTTCCAGAATTCTATGATTTGAGCTTTCCTGGCTTCTATTTTACCTCCCACAGAATATCTCTGTTAAATTCAAAGTAGAAGAAGAGGTGCTTAGTGGGTGAGGGAAGAGTCAGCATGAAAGGAGGATCATCACGTCTCCAGGATCTGACTGCCCTTGGCCTACCCCTACTCACTGATGGTGCACTCCATGGCCCCATGCTGGGAAGCCTTAGATATCCATGGAGCACATGGCACCTGCCCACAACTTCTCCTTACTCACTCCTACCCCATTTCTCCTGCTACCATGTCAGCTGGGGTCTGGGATCCCAATCTTGATCCTGTCTCTAGCCTGAACTTGGCATTTGGACTTACAATCTCTGGTATTCAGACCCCACACCTCTGCCTCTTGAACACTCATGGAGCCTATAAAGGGAATTTTCTCTACAGCTCCAGTCCTATAGAATTCAGCTCAATCCTGGCTAATTGAGGCCATCCTCCCATCCCCTAGGAGAGGGATTTGGACAGATTCAATGTATCACAAATGGGGTCTCTTCCAACTTTTAGTTGGCCTCCAACTTTTCAGTTCAAAGGCCATTCCAGTAAAACAAAGGCCACATGATGACCGAATCCCACTAGCCACTCTGTCAGAAAAGCCTTTAATTGGCAATTTAAGGCAATGCTTTCCTCCTGCTTGTCATTCAACAATTTTCAACAACAGATGTTTATTGATTACCTACCGTGTGCCTTGAACTTACACATGATCTCATTATGCTTACAGCAACCTTGCAAGATTTGCAGGGGAGGAAGCAAAGGATTAAAGAGATTAAGTAACTTGCCCAAGGTCACACAGCTAGTAAGTGCCAGGGCCAAGTTTTGATGCCAGCGTAGACTATACCCTGCTGCCTCATTCTATAAATATCTGTTAAGTGCTTAGTTATTTGCAAGATGTATTTCCAACCTCTTAAGGTCTCAGGCTACATTAGGGCTTCTGAGGGAACCCCTCATCAACTACTCCATGGGCCTGGTTCCAAGAAAGCTAACACTCTAGCATCTATTAATTACCCAAGGGCTTTTGGGAAAGGTGGTCAGCTTTTGGTAGGAATGAAGCACTGTTTCGGTCCCTTTGAAGGGCCTAACAGGAAATACCTTGCTTCAGCCTAAACTTCTGAGGGACATATTCAAGTGGATGGCACTCAACAGGTTTGGAATAACACATTCCTCAAGTGCTCTGAGTTTCTGACCAACAATGAAAAAATTCCACAGTCAGACTTCTCTTTCTGGACACTCAACCACAGTGACATTGC
This sequence comes from Crocuta crocuta, assembly GCF_008692635.1. Lineage (NCBI taxonomy): Eukaryota > Metazoa > Chordata > Mammalia > Carnivora > Hyaenidae > Crocuta > Crocuta crocuta. The sequence goes on along the minus strand of NW_027528417.1, from coordinate 15,598,419 downwards.
AATTTGGTAGTCTTCATGTATATCTCACACACACACACACACACACACACACACACACACACACACACACACACAATGCTTCACAGAGAGTTAATCCAGAAACTTCATCTTCGTGGAGAACTGGTTCTTGGATATCTGGAAGACTTTAGGGGTATCATCAGCTCATCTGCAAATGCTGACTACTGCCTGCTTGAGGTACTTATAATTCCTTCCCTCCTCCTTAGTTGAAGCCCTCTTTCCTCCATTCTTTTACCTTTATTGCAAACTTCCTTCCACTCCTGTGAGCCCTGGCAAATGTGAGGTTTACTGAGAAAATAAATTCCTCTCTTCTTGCCAGGGCCAGCTCATCGGAGTGAAATCTGCATAGCTGCAAGGAGCCCCACACTTAGAAGGGCTCTGTGCTTGGTTTAATTAATGGTCTGCTGTCACTGACTTGGAATTCTTAATAATTTTGAACAAGGGATCCTGTATTTAACATTGCACTGGGCCACACAAATCACATAATTGGTCCCGCTCTGTGCTGTGGACATTGAGATAGGGAGAAGAGTCAGACCATATGAGTTAAAACTGGATAGTGTACCTGTGATCCCCCTCTGGAACTCAGCAGGCATTTTCCCATGAGAAGTAATCCTCAGGTGGATAGAGTCGATAAAAGCTCTGCCCTCCTTAGCCTAATGTTTTCGTATTTAAAATGGGGATAACATGTTAATTTGTATGTTATTCTGTTGAGTGGGATCATGCATATAGTACCCATCAGAGTCTTTGATATTTGACCAGTGAAATCCACAGGAGATACCAGGTACAGAAAACAGAGTTTGAACTCTGGAGGAGTCTAGAGCTAGCTTAGAATTGCATCAGCTCTGGCGCTTAAAAAGATGCATGACTTTTTAAGTCATGGGGTGCCTGGATGGCTCAGTCAGTTAAGCATCTGACTTTGGCTCACGTTATGATTTCATCGTTTGTGAGTTCAAGCCCCACAAGTGGCTCTCTGCTGTCAGTGCAGAGCCTGCTTCGGATCCTCTGTCTCCCTCTCTCTCTGCCCCTTCCCTTCTCAAGAATAAATAGGCATTTATTAAAAAAAGAAAAGATGCATGACTTCAGGTAGGTGACTTGGCTTCTCCCAGCCTCAGTGTCTTAATCTGTAAAATGTCTTTCTCTAATATTTATCTTGTAGGGTGATCATGGGATTTCAATAATCTAACGTATTTATTTATTTATTTATTTATGTTTTATTTGTTTCTGAGAGAGAGAGAGAGAGAGAAAGACAGCGTGAGCAGGGGAGGGTCAGAGAGAGAGGAAGACACAGAATCTCAAACAGGCTCCACGCTCTGAGCTAGCTGTTAGCACAGAGCCCTACGTGGGGCTTGAATCCACGAACTGTGAGATCATGACCTGAGCCGAAGTTGGATGCTTAATTGACTGAGTCACCCAGGCGCCCCAATCTAATATATTTAAAGAACCTAGTTTATCACCTGGCACCTGGTAAGAACTCAAAAAATAACAGTTCTTAGTTCGGTTCCCTTGTAACACCATTTCTGTACTCTAAACTCATTTACAGGTGATGTAGGGATACAACCATTAATTAGTGTCTTATACAATGACCTACAAAATGGGATCTCCTTGTATGTGAAAATCACTTTGTAAAAAATATTTGAAGATCATTCTTCCTTCTTTGCTAGACTGTGAATTCCCTGAAGGCAAGAACCAGGTCTTATTTACCCTTGTAGCCTACAACACCTTCTAACACATGTTAGAATCCTCAAGTTAAATCAAATCTGTCTTCTGTTGTTTATGCCAACTACAAGGGGATAATTTTCATAACATTCCTAAATTAACAATTAATTATTAGACTGTCAATGATTAGGATGCACAGCGTACCAAACATAGTCCCATCTCTGCCATTAAAGGCTTTTGTATCCTTGCCCATCACACGTAGCTTACGTTCCTGCATCCTTGGGTCTGGTTCTGACTCCTATTTCCTCTAGGGACATAACTCAGTTTTGTACAACCAACCACCTTCTCTGGCAACAACCTGTATAGAGAAGCCACTGGAGGAAGAATTTCCTAAAACCCCAACCAAACAAACCTCATACCCCTTTTAAGATTCAAAGAAGCCTCAGAATGGTGACTTTTTAACCATATAAGGGCTACGGGTCCTTGTGAAAGCCTTCTCATTGTTATGGACTTTGTCTCCAGAAAATTATATTCAATGTCTTACATATAATTTCAAAGTGTTCTCAGAGCTCCTGCAGCCTCTGTACCTCAGGTAAAAAAATTTTGTGAGAAGAGCCCAGAAAACTGAATGAGCAATGTGAAAGATTCAAGTTTCCCAATAAATTCTAGCCCTGTTCAAAACACACTGCCAAGTTCAAAACAAAACAGGTACAACACCCTAGATTTAACCTCAGGGTTATCCCCGAGGGCCCAGTCCTGCACCTTAACGGTAAGGGCATCCAGCCAAGCACTGACTACTCTCTGGAAAACCTAAGTTCAGCCGAGTAAAATGAAGCCTTGTTTGATAATATCGTTTACATTTCCAAATCCTGGGTATCAAGCTTTCTTCCTATCCCTTGTGGCCCTTCCTAAGTTTAGCCGCTGGTGTAATGGGGTAACCATGGCAACAACCACCTGCCTATTTAAAACCATCTCCAAAGCTAAATAAGGAAGCCTGGGGAAAATGGCTGCTTGCCTGCCTCTCAGTGGACAAACTGGGCACTCCTGAGTATTTTCAACATGAGCAAGCAGGCACGGGAGAAGCAGCATGGACTCAAAGTTCTTACTGGGAAGAGTCCTAGGACCTTGTGACACAGGGCCCACCTCTGTGCCCCTATGTCTCTGCTTACTTGCAGACACATAGATTTACACACAAATCTGTGTGCCTGCCATCCCAGGCAACCAGGCCACCTCGACCTTGACCAGGGGAAGGGTGTGTACCTCACTGGAGAGTAGTCTTATTAATGGAATTGGGGGAGTGGGAAGGAAGAACAGTCACCAGATCACTAAGAAATGTGCAATTACAGCTTCTTTTTTTTTTTTTCTTCCCCTGATAGAGGTATCTTCCTAATTGTATTTAATCATGTGGATAATTGATGATTACTCTATTTATGTCATATGTTGACCTATTGATTTCTGGAATATGGAGAAATTTCCCCCTCCTTCCGCTTCCTCACTTTCTACAAATTATAGGGGCTTTGCTTCTTCCCTGCCAAGAGACCAGCACCCCTTGCTCTACCTCAAGCATCCTACCTTCTCTCATTCCTTGTTATCTTGTACATTTGGTTCCTTCGGGCTGGGCAGCCCTTCTCTTTTTGTCAACCTGGCAAATACATCCTTGTTTTCCGTGTCTTGGCATCTGTATGGCTGGGAAGCCCCACCACACCAAATTCCATGCCCTTGCTTTTGTTCCCATAGGTTACCTCGATTCATACCACTTAGCCCAAGTCGTTCTGCATGTCTGCAGCACTGGACGGTCAGCTCCTGCACATGTCTATCCCGAACACCTACAGAACAGTGCCTGGCACAGAGTATGTTTTCAAAAGCTAGTGTTGGATGGATGAATGAACAGAGCCCCTATGGATTTCATAAGCATATGACATCTTAACAAGTACAGGTGTATGACTATGCATAAGGGGACCCCCGTGAAAAGAGGACCCAAAAAGTCTACAGTGGACAGAAGAGAAGGAATGATTTAGTGTGGATGTGAGAGTGACACAGAAGGTGCAGGGCGGGGGGAGGAGGGAAGTCAGCTGATCTGTGAGTCTGCGGCTGCAGTAAGAGTAGGGCTGGACCCACTCTTAACAATCACCTGTTAGTAGCGATTCGTGAGTGTATACAAGCTGTGTGAGACAGCCAGATGGAATATGCCTGGGACAGAACCCCCACCTTAAGGAGAGGAGTTCAGCTATCAGATTCCACAGATCACGTTTCCTGAAGCTGAAGTATGTTACGTTAAAGACTTTCTTTTTTCCAGTTAACGTCTCAGGCAGTGAGGTCAAGGGAAAGGAGTAGGGATAAAAACGATGGCGGTCTTCCTGGGGTGTGAGGCTTTAAATAGATGTCTTCAGACAAGGTTGGGCCTTTGCTCTGAAGAGGATCCTGTCTGCTAACTAAGTCACTCACTCCCTTCAGGCTCAGTCTGCATTCTTCCTACCCACCTGCTTGAGGGTGGGGTGGGATCCAATGGTCATCTTGAAATGGCACAACAAAGAGGGAAAAGGATGGAAATCAACCAAAGAGAAGAAAAAAAGAAAGGAGGAAGAATGGAGAAAGGTATTTTAACAATCCCAGGGGTAGCTATATGTCAGTCAAACTCACTTCTTGCAAATTCCCTCCTGCTAGCAAGAAGGGCTTAGTTTTGTTTGCAAAAGATCCTGTTTTCTCTCTCTCCTTGTATTTTTGGACCTAACATCCAGGCTACACACAGGGTGCGCAGGCTGAGGCTGGAATGTGGAGCGGCTCCAGATCTCACAGCGCCCGCAGGGGCCGCTCTCTGCTGCCCCCTGCTGTCAGGGGACGCGGAGGCACCGCCCTCTCGGCCCTCCGGCGGTCTCCCCTCCCCCCACCCCTTGAGACGGAGAGCAGCTGAGGCCCCTGCCTTTCTGCCTGCCCCTCCGCAGAGAAATTCCGGGGTGCTGGGGCTGCAGGGGCTTTCTGTCTAGAGAAAGCGGCCAAGCCCCTGAAGAGGGTTCCAGTTAGGAAAGAGCAGATCCCTACCCCTTCAAGGCGGGCACACCACGCCCTCCTTGCCAGCCCGGCAAGCCCTCCCTCTGCACAGCATCCTCTGGGAGGGGAGGGCAGGTTTCTGACACTGTTTTCTGCTTGGAAATGGAAACGCTCCTTCCGGCAACGTGGCAGGAAAGCCATGTCTTTGGGCGGTCGGGCCAAGAACGTTTGGGTGAGAGCAGGTGGAGGCCTCGGTCTGGCCGGCAGTGCGGGGGGGCGGGGCGGGGCCAGCGGCCGAGCAGCCAGGCGGCAGCCTTATGGCATCTTACCTGCTGTTGAATTTTTCAGGGTGCTTCTCTCTCATCACGTGGAATCTGTGTGCAATGGAAGCATCCTGAAAGGGAAAGAGAGGAAAGCAGACACCTGGTTAGTGGTCCTGACCGTGCACACAGGCTCTCACTGAAATCCCCCAAACTTCGAGAGTCCATGTCAGAGAAGAGAACAGGAAAGGGTGAACACCAGGTTCAAGGTTAGGGGCTAAGGCCACCAATGCTTGTAGAGCCTATGTCAGTCGACTCCTTGCAGCTGTCCCTCTCTGCCACAGTTCAGGGTGAATGAAGGGGACAAGCCGCTGCCCTTTGAGGAGAGAGAAGGGTGTCTGGGTGTGGGGGCAGTTACAGTGCAGAAGCCACCCACCACCCACAGGT
>NW_027528417.1:15585359-15592930 GCF_008692635.1 Crocuta crocuta | reverse complement strand
GAAGCCCCCCCCCCCCCCATCTGTGGAGCTGAGTGTGAATTTCTGGAAATGCCTTGCCATATTAACTCTTTTAAAAAATACTTTTTATTTTGGAATATTTTAAGACTCACAAGAAGTTGCAAAAATAGTACAGAGAGTTCCTGTATCCCTTTCACCCAGCTTCCAATAACATCTTATGTAACTATAGTACATTGTCAAAACCAGAAAACTGACGTTGGTAGATGCTGTTATATATTAACTCTAACCATCTATATCAGTAGAGATAATTAGTGGCATTGAATAACAGGCTCAGTAGATAATAAAAATATATTTAAACTTCTGGCTTCTGTTTCTTCATCTCCACAGAAAGGACTTTCCCCAAGGTCAAGAGTCACGTGACCACATTCTAAATTGACACTTTGCTGTCCTACTTGCACACCCCTTTGCTGTGCCACCTGCTCCTCAGAACTCAGTTAGGAAGGCTCCCATGATGCCATGCTTCTGGGTTCTCCATCCCCTGAACAGAACTTCTCAGCCCTCAGTCCCATCTGCAGTCTACACTACATGTCATGGGCCATCTCAAGTTCTCACACTTGTTTCTAGCATCTCTGATCTCTAGAACCAACCCTGAGCTCCAGACCTAAAACCGAGCTCATCTTTCCTTCTCACATTTGGTCTTTCACCTTCACGAACAATCTCATCTTCCCATAGGAGAACGTGTTCTGCCCCTTCACCACTCAGTCCTCATGTGAGCATGTTCAGTGCGGGTGGTGGGCTTTAGAAATAAACAGGAGAATCGGGCCAGGGTGGGGAGTGACACAGAAACAAGGGAGCTGACTCAGACACGTGCAGGAAAAAAGCTACAGAAACTCCTCTACCAGACCGTGTGGCTAAAACAGAACTGAAATTCCATTTCACTGAATGCGTATTAATTCCATTTCTTGATACGGACTCCCAGGAGATAATTTCTGAATGCTGTCATTATTATTTTTTCACGTCAGGAGGTAGAGTTCAGTGAAGAACGTTTTGTGGAGCATGTGCTATGTGCAGTGAGTAAACTACAGGCTAATGATGGGGACAGAAAGTCCAGAAGGAAGTTAGGGGGCAAAGAAGGGTTTTTGTAAGACTGGTACTTAGCAGAGGAGTCAATCCAGCTAGTAGCCCACCACAGAGGCAATCCGTATCCTCGGATACGGACTTAGTTTGTGGTTGGCAAACGCTCCCGCTGAAATAATGTTCTGGGAATTTAACATTCAAGCTCTAGTTATTGTTCGTTTTTCCTTAAGTTCCATGGAGGGTTGAAGGTTAGGCACCCCTGTGGACATAAGGTGGGAGATGCACAAAGCCCTTAAGGCCTCTGTCCCGGGGGCCCCACAGCCTCCTCCAGGCAGCAGGCCTTCCTTCTCCCTCCTGCTTTCTGAGCAAGTTTCAGTGAACACCCTGAATAAGATTCATGTGACATCTGTCAAGTGCTTCTCTTGGATTCAAGAAAACATTTCATCTACTTGTGTTCCTTTGAAGCACTAATTTTCTTCTGTCAGGAAAAAAGAAAAGAAGGAAAACGAAAGAAAAAAGCCATCACATGTTGCCTGGCATGATTCGTACTTTGCGACCACCCCCCTCCACCCCGCCCCCAGCTAGGAGTGTTGTGACTGGCTCCTGGGTTTCTTATTTTCTGGAATCTGTGCACAGGCTCCTCAATCTCTGCACAGTTCTGAGTATATATATATATATATATACATAGATATAATTATATATAATATATATATGTAGGTTTTGCAAAGCTTCTTTTCACAGAGACCAGCCTTTACAATATTATTAGTTAAGCAAGTGGTTCCAATTTAATCTCTTGATAAATACAAAAAGTAGCAGGGGAGAGCTGAGCAGTTCCTTTCCTTTTCAGTCTTGAAAAGGCAATGCTGATAAAGACTCTAACTCTGACCATGTTTCCCTACCTGGAGATTTACCTTTGCCTTCTGTTGAGTTCTGTGTCCGGCACTGAGTTAGGTGTATTTATATTCAATTGTGATTTCTTTTAAATTTTGGAAGCCAATGCTACAATGAGTCAAACCTTTCTTGGTAGTAATGACAGCAAAATGAGACCTCTGTTCTGAAGGGGCAAGGGGACGGAGACCGGAATTGTAACGATGGCATTTCTGAAGACCACACTCTCTGGGTTCCTTCCTATGAGGTATGGGGTACAGAGGAGAAGATGGGCTGCTCTTTCCTGAGTTAAACTAAAAATCCAAAAGATTTTTGTGCCCCTTCCAAATATAAGCAGCAGTCATTTGGACTCTGAGATACTTGGATATCTGGGCCAGTACTGTCCAATAGAAATAAATAGAAAATTTCCCAGTAGCCACATTAAAAAAGTGAAAAGAAAAAGGTAAAATTAGGTTTAATAATATATTTTCATTAACAAGTATTATCACTACAACATGTAGTTAATATAAAATTTTTTGAGATATTGGGACACCTGGGTGGCTCAGTCGGTTAAGTGTCTGACTTCTTGATTTCGGCTCAGATCAGAATCTCACAGTTCATGAGTTCGAGCCACACATCAGGCTCTGTGCAGACAGCATGGATCCTGCTTGGGATTCTTCCTCTCTCTCTGCCCTTCCCCTGCCTGTGCTCTGTCTCACAAAATAAATAAATAAGACCTTTAAAAATTGAGATATTTAAAATTATTTTCTAATATTTTTTAATTTTGGTGTATGCTTTACACTTTCAGCATCTCTCAATTTAGACTAGGGCCATTTCAAGTACACAATTGCCACATATGGCTAATGGCTATCATACCAGACAAATGCAAGTCTAAGTCACTTTGGCAGCTTACATTGATAAAAAGACAAAGGAGACAATAAAACACATCATTTGGAATCTGGATTATTCTGAAAAATTATGGCAGACTGGAGGAGGATAAATAGTATAGACCCCTTCCTTGTCCAAGACATCTCTCAGTGAGCCCCATGGTCTTAGCACCTGCATGGCTCTCACAGGTGACAGACAAGAACATGACACTGAGGGAATCCAAAAAGTTGCAGGGAAAATGATAACTTTTTGGTAAATTCCCAAAAGGGGAAGAGGCTCATCACGGGGGAGACTTAGCTGGTGAAGCCTGATAAATACAATCTGTAAGGTAGAAGACGGTGCGTGGGGTAGTGTGATGACTGTGGCCTCTCCTTGCCCCTGGGTTCCCCTAGCATCAGAAATAGATTTCATTGAATCAAGGGATTAGCTGTTCACTCCTCCTGTTAAGGCTCAGTGAAAGCAGAGCCTTTGAGGCATTTGGAGTTACACATGCCCCAGGAATTATTTCAGAGTCCCAAACTTCCTGTCACTGATACCTGGCCATCCTGACACTTCTGCAAATCCAAAAATAAAGAGCGGGGACAAGGAGGCCCGAGAAGCCAGAGGAAGTAGCAGCCTGAATGACTATGTTTAAAATCGCCCGCCAATGGATGTTATCAGTTAGGGGGATGGAGAAGGCCAACTATCTCAGTTCTTCACTGGTAGAGGGCCGGCATGTATATACGTAGGTGATGGAAATGTGGTGACACGGAGGTCACAGTCACTCTCTAGATGGGCCAGGAGAGTGTGTCCTGTTTATCCCTCCATGTATTGGATGGATTCTTTTGGCACCAGGGGGACCAGGTGAACGTGTCAGAGCAAAATCTTTACCACCTGGGGCCACCACAGCAATGGTTATGGTCATTGCCTTTATACATGCAAGGCAGAAGACATCTGTTATCAGTTAAGATATTCCAGGTCCTTCAAAAGAGGCAAAGACTTTGCAAGACTCTCTTTGCCAAAGGAGTCTGACTCTAATTATCACAAGGAAGTAAAACTGTGGGTTGGTTTACATACCTACTTCTCTTCTTACAAAGTTTGGGAAGTCAAACAGGGAGGAAGAGCTTCTGCAAATGTCAGCCCCAGATTCTGTTAGGGTTGTGTGTTGGCTACTTGTTTTCTCAAGAATTTCCCTTTCCAACTTTTAAAGAGCGAGCATACAAACCCAGCAAACATTTTATTGAGAGAAGCCTAAGGGTACACCAAGGAGATAAAAAACAGTCTTGGTTCCTCACTGCTTCGCAATACAATGTTAAATACGCACAAGCTAAAGGTGTATGAAAAACATCATGAGAAAGATACTGTGAAGTTCTTTATAACTTGAAAGCTGAATGGATTGGATTATTATAAGTCAGCCTTAGGCAAATAAATACCTGACCACTAAGTGTGATGGAGAATCTGTTTTTATGCATTTCCCTGGGGGACAATGAGCTGTCTTCTTCCTTCCTCCTGTCTCTCAACTTCCTTCCTTCCTACTTATTTGTAAGAATGAATTAAAACCATGATCATCATGGCTCTTGAGATTAGGCCTAGGTTATCTGGTTAAGGTGAGGCCATTTATTCCTTTTTGGTGTGTCAGGAAATATGGGGTGAGTGAAATTTTTTTGCATGTGGCATTGTGTAGAGACAGGCCGAAAGGTATCAGGGATCATGTTTTGGCATCCTGAGCTGAGTGTGTTAAGAAAGAGAAGATGTGGGGCTAAAGACTCTGAAGGCAGCCATGGCTGTAAGCTGGCATCTAGAAGTTTCTAGACTGGGCACCCAGCCCTGGTACTCAGCTCTCCCTTTTGTCTGGCTGCTTACAGAGGCTGGGTTCCCTCCTTTCTATCATTTTCCCCCTTCATCTAGTTCAGTTCTACTTTCTGCTCCTGTGTAGGTCCACATCCTTTGATGATTCTTCTCTGTTCTGATGGGGTATCTCCACTCACTGAAGACTTTGTTGGGACCATCCACATCATAATTCTCTCGGTGGCCTGTTAAAAATGCCAACTCGAAGACCTTGTTCAAACCAACCAAATCAGAATACAAACTAGGATCTGTCATGGGATTGGAAGTTACATTTCTGACAAAGGGCCCTAGCGAGCCTTCACGCGTTCGATGTCGAGACTCCCCCCACAATGCTGCTGTGAAGATGGACGGGGTTGTGCAGAGGCCTCATGGCTCATGGTCCACAGCTCAGTAAGCTCTGGTGTTCAACATTCGTGGTTCCAGCTCCATCACTCACCAGCTGTGACCCGTCTCCTTATTGATGATCTAAGCTACAGTTCCTCCTTACAAAGTGCCGAAGGATAATGCCTATACCTACCAACAGGGAACTGTGCCTGCCTTGCAGCAGGCACTCAATAGCTGTTAGCAAGCTATACTCCAGTCACTACAGGAAAAAGACGCAAGTGTTTGTGAAATCATAATGATGGGAAGCCCATGCTCCGGAAGCCTCCTGAATGCCAGACCTGTCAGGCAGCTCCCATGGGCAATAGCTGAAGGCTGTGTGTTCCCACTGGGGGAAGTGGTGCCTGAGCTGGTGGCCCAAAAAGGAGAGGAGACTTTGAGCCAAGAAAAAGAGCGAGGGGTCTGCCTACTCACTGAGGAGGCATCTGGAAGAGGCCTAGGGAAAGGTGTCTCCTCCACCTGAGGCAGGGGGACTGGGGAGGTAAACCAGGTGGGGGCACAGAGTCCCCTAAATATGCTGCCAGTCCAATCATCCATCCTCTCAGACCCTGGCTGTGGGCCTAGCGATGCCTCCTCTGTGTTCTGTTGGTAGTAACAGAAAAACTGCTGGCTTAGGAGTCAGAAAATGAAACTAAACCTACAAAATGGAGAAAATACTCCCCTTTCAATGTAGTTGTAAGAATAAAAAAAATACCTATAAATATGGTAAATTTTAAATCCAGTAAATAGAACGTATTTTAAAACAGCCCTCCCTTTTCTGTGGCTCCTCTCTTCGTCTTCTTATTAAAAAACAAAGTCCTTTCCTTAAAGCTGCTCTTCCCCCAAGCTACCTATTATTTTCCCCTTCTATTTCCGTTTTCTTTTAAAGCCACCAATAGTTTCAAAAGAGCAACAGGTGAGGATGGTTGACAAGTGCAGGTATCACACAATCTGGGCCTAGATGGTGTGTTTGGAGGGACTCATTTGCATATGAAAGTGGGCAGTATGGCACAAAAACAGACACATAGACCAATGGAATAGAATAGAGAACTCAGAATTGGACCCACAAACGTATGGCCAACTAATCTTTGACAAAGCGGGAAAGAGTATCCAATGGAAAAAAGACAGCCTCTTTAACAGATAGATGGTGCTGGGAGAACTGGACAGCAACATGTCACAAAAATAAACTCANGGATTAGGAGGAACTTAACGGAGGACCATGGAGGAGGAGAAGGGGAAAAATAGTTGGGGAGAGGGAGGGAGGCAAACCATGAGAGACTCTTGAATACTGAGAACAGAGGGCTGATGGGAGGGGGGAGAGGGGAAAATGGGAGATGGGCATGGGGGAGGGCACTTGTTGGGATGAGCACTGGGTGTTATATGGAAACCAACTTGACAATAAACTATGAAAGAAAAAAATAAACATTAAAAACAAAGAAAAATTATGATCATTTTTAATGCTGAGTATTATAACATGAATATTTTTAAATGAAAACTGATCTGATTTAAACTGTATAGACTGAAATAAAGGTAACTGAAGGTGGGGGGAAGAAAGTGGGCAGTATAATTCCAAAGGCAGGGTAACAGTAACGACTGTAAGGCACAGTGTGCCTGTGTCAATTTCCAGCCCTCACTAGTTGAGTGTCCTGAGGCCCCATCTGTAAAATGGGGACTGTGGGGACAGTAATACCCGTAAGACTGTGAAGAGGATTGCAATACCTAAGATCTAGCATAGAGGAGAGCATATAATACGTGCTCAGTAAGTGCTAGTATCTTTGTTGCATCGCCCTCTGAAACCCCAGCGTCTATGGAATAGATGGTTCTCTTTTCTCCCCAATCCCATTCTCAATAGTTTGGGAAACAGTGTCCACACCAGTCCTCTTTGGACCAAAAGCTGAGTTTGGTAAAATAAATTAAATGAACTGTGCTAGATGTGCTGGGGGTTGGGGGAAGAAAGAGGAGTGTGTCACTGTTCTTGTGGGGTGTGTGTGTGTGTGTGTGTGCGCGCGCGCACGTGCGTGTGTGTGTTGGGCATATGTATATTGTGTATGTGTGTTGTTGGGGGTTGTGTTAGAGGGGTGTGTTGGGTGTATGTGTGTTGGGATGTGTGTTAGGGCTGTGTGTTGGGTGTGTTAGGGGTGCGTGTTGGGTATATGTGTGTTGTGTGTGTGTGTTTTGGGGATATGTGTTAGAGGAGTGTGTTTGGTGTAAGTACATCAGGGTGTATGCTGGTAGTATGTGTGTTGGGTGTGTGTATGTGTATTGGGGGTATGTGCTGCATGTGTGTCTCGGATGTATGTGTGTTATGTGTGTGTATGTGTGTTGCGTGTGTGTCTTGTGTTAGGGAGTGTGTGTGTGTGTGTTGGGGATGTGTGTTGGGAGTGTATTAGGTGTATGTCTTGGGTGTGTGTGTTAGTGGGGTATATTGGGTATACGTGTGTTGGGAATGTGTGTTAGGTGTGTGTGTTGGTGCTGTGTATGTGTGTATGTGTTGGGGTTGTGTGTTAGGACAGTGTGTGTGTATGTGCATTGGGTGTGTGTGTTGGGGGTGTGTTTTGGGGGGCATCTGTGTGTTGGGGGTGTGTGTGGGTGTG
>NW_027528417.1:15504167-15585345 GCF_008692635.1 Crocuta crocuta | reverse complement strand
GGGGGTGTGCGTCAGGGCACAGTAAACCAATCCCTTCAATCTAACGCACAGATCGCACTAATGGGGTGAATGCAGAAGGCGGTGGAAGCACCAAGGAGGAGCATGGAGCTCAGCTGAGAGGTCAGCTGGGAGGAGACGCCCCCAGAGGCTCATGGGCACCTGGAGTGTAGGAATGCAGTTGAGCTGAGGTGAGAGAACAGGAGAGAAGGAATTCTGACAGCTAGGCCAGCCACGCCAGCTTGGGCCCACATGGTCCTCGTTGGAGGATCAGAATTCTCAATTCTGGAAGCTCACATGAGAGTCTTCTCCTGATTTTGCCCCTTGGTTATTTCCTGGTGTTGCTTTTTTTAAACTGTTTCAAATTATCCAAAGGGTAAGTTTGTTTTTCAAAGAACTTCTTATTGTCTTGTGTTAGTTAACAATTATAGGGGAAAGAATTTTCTCCACTAATCTAGAGTTTGATACCTTCAAGGTGTCCCTGCCCAGGCCAGATGCAAGGATGCTTGGACCCAAGTCAAGACTGGGGGCAGCCGGCAGAGGTAAAGAGTGGGGACATTTCTCCATGCAGAAAGGCAATCCTTGACCAACTCACCACACCAATGGAGAAATAGTTGTTCATGATGTTGTATGGGACCTGGTCCCCGTTCTCCACCTCTTCTCTGGGGCTGACTTCCAGATGCCAGCGGTCTAGCATCACCAAGGGGCTCTGCTCGATGTCCTTCAGGATTTTTGTCAAGCTGCCCCCTTCATAACCTGTGGAGCACGGCATGACATTTGTCCCCAGAGCAGAAAGGCTAAGTTGTTGTGTCAGAGAAGAGAACCCTGTAGGCATCTGTGATCAGGAGACCCCCACCCCCACCCCCCTTCCCCACCGCCGAGTGTGTCTGGGGGCCAGAGACACTTAGGTTCCCTGAGCCATGGAGAAGGATAGGACAATAGGGCATTAAGAGAAACTAGGAGATTTGGAAGCCCAAGTAGTTGGGGTATGGGTGGGAGCTGGCCAAAGCTGGGTAGGCTTATGTAGCTGAAACAAACCCTAGAGAATTATTTGGCTGGGTGGGAGAACATGGGACAAGAAAGAGTCCATTCCAGGACTGTCATGTCAGAGATGGACAGTATGACAGAGTTCTAAGATGGTCCCCACTATCCCCGCCCACTCCATTCCTTGGGTATATACCCTGCAAGGCTCCCAGGACTTATAAATAAGATAGCACAGTCACTCCATAATTAGGTATATTATATGGCACAGTTGACTTTAAGCAAGGGAGACTATCTGAGTGGGCCTGACCTAATCAGCTGAGTCCTTAGAAAGGACTGGGCTTCTCCTTAAGAAATAGATTCAAAGCTTGAGAGAGATTTTAGGTGAGGGAGATTCTCTGTTGCTGGCTTTGAAAATGGAGTGATTCATTTGTCAAGGAAAAAGGAAGCCTCAAGGATTTGATCGTGGGCCCAGCTAACAACCAGGAAGGAAGTAGGGACTTCAGTCCTCCAACCACAAAAGACTCAATTCTGCCAACAACCTGAATGAGCTTAGAAGCAAACTCTCTGTTCAGAAACTCCAGAGAAGGGCACAGCCTGTCCAACCCCCTCATTTCAGGCTGTGAGGCCCCGAGCAGAGAACCCAGTCATGCTATCGCAGGCCTTCTGACCAACACGACAGTGAGCTAACAAATGGATGTTTTAAGCCTCTATATTTACGATAATTTTTATGCCGCAATTGAAAAGTGGTATAGAAAGAGAATTGTAAGTCATGAGAGGTTAGTGGGAGAGTCAGTCTTCCCTTTCAGATTACACTCCCACGTTCCTGCTCACCTTCAGGACAACCTTGAAGAGTATTCTCACATTGCTAGTTTGGTGGGCTTCCTAGGGATGCCTCACAAGCTAGCAATGGTAGCAACCATGCAGCTGAGGGCCTTGAGGCTCTCTGGGGGCACAGGGCACTTCTCCCTGCATGAAATTTGTGCTGAGCTATGCTGCCTAGATGTCCGGAGCATGGGACTACCTTCTCCATTCTCCTCTGGAGCAGAGGGCTCTTCCCTAGCCTAGGGCCGGCTCCTGCTTCATCTACTGCCACCAGGCATATACCTATCTTTGAACACTGACCGCTGCCTGGCCTGGCCTTGAATCCTCTCTGAACGGATCAGCCATCTGGAACCCCACCCCAGTTCTGCCTGCCAGACTGCTCTGTCCCTTCCATGTGCTGCCCTGGCCTCCTCTGTCCTCTGGAGCAATCCCAGTGCCATGGGCACTCTTGCCATCTACAGAGTTCTCTGTAGCTCCTGCCCCTTGCCCTGTAAGCTGGTCACCACTCTGAGGTCCCCGACAGGGGGATTTCAAAAGGACAATGGACGTGGGGGTCTACCATGATCTGGATGCCCCTAGTAGCCAGTGATGTAGCTTTTAAGTTTGTATTCTGAGTCCTAAATCAGAAGAATAGCAATAATTTGGAGAGGAGGGAATTTTATTCAGAAAACGCCTAAGCATGCCCCTACTCAAGCGAGTACCGTGGGGGAGATAGATAAGACTACCCTAAAGCTGACTATGTCCTGCCGGGTAGGCGGGCTCTTTGCCAATAGTTTCAGGGAGATAGAAACATACTGAGGCGTAAGCACAAATCTCAGCAGGATGCGGAAGGCAAGGGAATGGCCATGTGGAATGTAATTTTTTTTTAATGTTTTATTGATTTTTAAGAAAGAGATAGAGACAGTGTGAGCAAAGAAGGGTCAGAGAGAGAGGGAGACACAGAATCTGAAGCAGGCTCCAGGCTCTGAGCTGTCGGCACAGAGCCCGACACGGGGCTCGAACCCATGAACCGTGAGATCATGACCTGAGCTGAAGTCAGACGCTTAAGGTTAAACTGAGCCACCCAGGCGCCCCTGGAATGTAATTCTTAAAAGAACTGAGTTGAGCTAGTTGAGCCTAGCTCTGCAGAGCATCACTGGAGGTTATAGTGCTTATCCCCAGGGCAGTGCCACCTGCATGCACACTCACCTCCTCCCCAGCGGAGACAGCGGGCCAGGTCATTTCCTGTTCCAAGAGGCAGGACAGCTACCGGTGGGTGCTTTGCAAAGTTGGCCTTATCTGCAACCCACACAGAGGAAGAGGAAATCATATGCCACTGGATTACAGAAACTTTGGGTTATCTAATCATCCCTGACCTTATGCTTCATAAGATCAGGGATGATTCCATAGCATTCTTTGCTTGAATAGCTCCCATGATGGAGAGCACACTACCTCACAAAGCTGGTTCTTCCATCTGCAGCATGTGAACCACTTCTAAGGATTCTTTCACAATGAGCTGACTGTCTCCCTGTAACTTGCACCTGCATATTCTCATTTCATCCAAATTCTCTCCTTTGGGGTAACAGCATACACCTCAAAAACAGTAGTTCTGTAATCATAACTAATACTTTCTCCATTTATCCCTCAGACCAAGTCTGCGAGGAATTATTATTCTCTTCATAGATGAAGAAGCTGAGGTTCAGAGAGGGAAAGTAAGTCCAGAGACAGGACCGAATCCAGATCTCTGTGATCACAAGCCCAGGCCTGTCCTTGCTTCAAGGGCTAGACAGGTGCATGGTTCGTAGAACAGGTGAGTCTGAGAAATCAGGGAATAGTGGGGGATTCTGGAAAACTGAAGCTGCCTCATCTAAAGTCATTCAGGTTCAAAGTTTAAAAATAATATTGTGTTTGACAAACAAAACCTCAAGGTGTCATTTGGCACCCAGGTACCAGTTTGTCACTTCCACCCACCCCACCCCAGACTTGCAAATACACAACTCCTAGCCTGATCTCCCATGCTGGTTGTGAAGGAGCATCAGAACGAACCATTAGAGAAAACGCAGCAGAACGTGTGTGGTTCAGTCTGGCTGCAGGCCTACAGCAACATGTAGGCCACCCCGAGAAAGCCAGAGCAGGCACGGGCACCCCCTGGGCTCCAGAGGGCGCCACTGACATAAGCTGCAACGTGCTTTGGTGCCTGGGGATGGGAGTCATGCTGATTGAAGAATGAGGGTGGGGGAGGGGCGAAGCAGGAATCAGCAAGTTGGGCTAATGCTAGGGCTGCCCCAGCAAGAGGGGAGTTCGTAGGTCCCCAGGCTGTGTGACTTGTGCCAGAAGTGGCGGAGGAGCTCAGACCAGAATGGGAGCGGAGATCACCACCAGGAGGTGTAAGCTGGGGGACAGAGCAAGGCGATGGATTTCGTCATGTTTCCCAGAACACACGGTCTGCATTTATGCCTCCCTGCCTTTGTACAGGCTGCGCCTTTCACCCAGAAGGCCCTGGTTTCCTTATGTCTGCTCCTTCTGTGGTCCCCGTCTCAACAGGTCAACCATCTTCATGGCGCTGAGGCTAGGAACCCAGATGTCTTCCTAAGTTTCCCCGCCCCCCTCACCCTGCTCAGTTTCCATGTGCTCTTTCCTTAATACATCTCCCCACAGCCTCTTCTAGCTATTCCTATGGCGGCGTCTGGGTTCTCCTGTGTGACTCCTTCCCCCTGGTCTTAAAGCCACTGTCTCTTCTCTGCCTTCCCAGCCTCAGTGCCCCCAGGGGCTCTCCACACCTTCAAGGCAGGCTCTCCCTGAGCTGGAGCCCGAGCAGTGCACTTCCCTGCTCCCTGCTTTCCCTCTGTCACGGCTGCTCTCATCACCCCTAACATGGCACTAGGGCCTGCCTTTCGCTCTAGCCTCCTGCTTGACATGTCAACCATGCTGAAGTATTTCCAGAGCCTTAAGTCGTAAGTATTTCCAGAGAGCCTTAAGCTCTCTGTTGCTTGGGCGCTGCTTCTGGGAGGCCCTCCTTGCTTACCGTTGTCTGGGTCAGGTGCGTCTCTAGAGTGTTTCTTCAGCGCTAGGGATGATCTTACAATTGACTTTTGTAACTGACTACTCATCGTGCGCTGCAACCTTCTTGGGGGATCTACCTCTCATCTACCACAGTATCTCTGCACACATTTACGGAAGGCCTACTATGTGCTGGTGCTGTGTTAGGTGTTATGGCTCTAATAGTGGGTCCAAGTGCCAAGACACAGGCTCTCACGGAGCTTACGATTGAGAGGGAGAGACAGATATTAAAGAGGTATTCATATAAATGAGGCATAGTTTCACATTCATATTGGAAAGGGAAGAAGTGTGATCATATAAGAAGGTGACTGAGGCTGGGTCCTCTGAGGAAGCTACACTTTGGCTGAGATCTGAAGTTGACATTGAGCAAGGAATGGCCAGGAAGCATACCAGACAGGAGGAACCACTTGTGCAAAGGCCCTGTGGTAGAAGGGAGACTGGTATATTCAAGGGTCCAAGAGAGGGACTGGGTGGCTGGAGTCCAGAGGGGAGGAATGGAGATAGGAAGTAAGGCTGGAAGGGTGGGCAGCTGCTAAAGCACCAGGACCTTACAGATCATTTGAAAGGTTTTTGTCTTTATCCTAACAATAATGGGAAGCCACTGATAGGCTTTGCACACATCATGAACCCACTGACATTCAGGCTTTCCACTCTGGTTGTAGAGTATGAACAGATCAATGAGAGGACCAACATAGGGTGGCAGAAGGCGCTAAATAAGTAATTAAATATTCTTGAATGAATGAATGAATGAATGAATAAGCATCATGCAGTTATCCCTTCCACCACTGTTACTTCTCTTCATGTTGCCAACCTGTTACATGACCTTTCTTCTTCCGGTTTTGGGCATATCCTTTCCCCTGTGTTCTCCGCAGATGAACTTTGTAAAATCACCAACGCCTACGTTCTTTCTCCCTTGTGACGGAGACGGAACCACGTGAGCGGCTCCCAGGATTGCGGCCATCCACCCTCCGCTGAGCAACTTTTCCTTCCTCGGCTCCCAGAGGATGCCTCCCTGCTCCCACAAACAATGCCAGAGCCGGAGGTGACAGGAGAGTGTGGGTGGCTGCTTGTGTCCATGGAAACAAGCGCCCGCGGGGCGCAGAAGGTGGCAGGTGTGCGGGTGTGGTCCCACCCCTTCCTGGTGGTCTGCTTACGACCCCAGGAGGCACAGCCTTCCCGGGCCCGGTCAGGGTCTGCCCACGCCCATCCCCGACTCCTCTCTTCCTCTCATCCTGTGAACCGCATCTTCAAAAGACATCCGAAAGCCGACTACCCCTCACCACTTCCTGTGTGTCTCCTGCTGTCCAAGCCTTGGTCACCTCTCACACGGGTTGCTGCAGGTACCTCCTGGCTGGTCTCCCTGCTTCTATTCTACCCTCTTCTCAGGACCTGTTGTGTCCTTCCTTTGCTCGAAACCACCCAGCATCTTGGGACGTTTCTGGTATGAAAGCCATATTCTATTTACTGCCCTACATGTCCTAGTGACCTGGCCCTGCGTTCGCTCCGCTACATCCTCTGCCACTCTTCCCTCACATGCTCCCTGCCAAGCACACTCTGCGGTCCTGCAGCCTTCAGCAGCCTGGCTTTGCTTCTACCTCAGGGCCTTTGTATTTGCTGTTCCTCCTGTAGGGACTGCTCTTTCCTCAGGTATCTGCATGGTTCACCTCTCCTCCAGGTTTCCATGCAAACGTCATCTGCAGTGTGACGTCTTCCTGAAACACTCAGTCTTAGATTGTAGACCCAACCCTACCCCTCGCTGAGCTCCTTGCCCCTTCCCTGCTGTATTTTTATCACCTTTTGCATGCTGTATATTTTCCTTGTTTTTGTTTATTTGTTTGTTCGCTTATTGCCCGTCTCCTCCCTCTAGAAAGGAAGCTCCGCAAGGGTGGGGTTTCCATCTCTTTGTTCACTGCTGCCATCTCCAGTGCCTGGAGCAGAGCATGGTACGTGGAGGTGCACAGGCAGTATTTGTGGAAGGAATGACAGACAATTCCAGAGTTAGTCCCCAGCATTTACAGAGGAGGAGACATCCAAGGGCCCACCGATCCAGGCAGAGCTGGACTGAAACCCAGGCCTCCTGATTCCCAGTCTGGGCTCTCCCCACTGCCATTCTAATCTAACCATATTGGACACAGCCCAGCATGACTTTTCCTTGCTTGTACCGATCTGCACCTTCTAGACATGCTTTCCGGACTCAGGTTCCAGGTGCTCAGCCCAAGGTGAGCCCAGGCCACGCACCTATGCTTAATTCTTTATCCACTACCCTGGGTCTGCCTGAAGACCTATTCCCGCCCTCCCTCTTCCCCCACGAGCTTCCCAATCTGGCCTGTCCTACCTCCGCCCAAACCCCAGCCATGTTTATGAGGCAAGGCCTGAAACTAAACAGTTACATCTGTACCTGTCCTTCCATTTCTTTCTTCCACCCAAGGTAGATACAATGGCCAAGCACTGTAGTCAAGCAATGGTCCAGGAGTGGAAACAAGGATGAATAAGATGTGGCTCCATTTCTCTTTCCTGTTTATTGCCTTCCTCTGACTTTAAATAAACTCGAAAGCCCCTCCCAGCCCCATTCTTACCGATGCAATCCAGAATCCAGCCAACGGTCCCATCTCCGCCACAGGCTAAAACACGGAAGTCTGGAGTATCACGGAAAAAGTTCAGTCTGGGAAGTAAAAGGCCAAAACAGTCTCAGTTACTAGGCTGTGGCGGACATTTTGACACTGCTTGAGTCAGGGTCTCTCCGATTCCCTGGGAGTATGTTATAGCCTTGATTCCTTTCGAGGTTGAAAGGGTCACTTAGTGTTCTAAAACCAGAACTTACAGAGGAAGTAGTACTACTGAGTACAGAGAAGAACGCTGGGGAGCCATCCTTGTATTTGTGCAGAGGCGGCCATAGTTTGCTTATTTGGGGCACCAATACAGCTGACCCCCAACGTGTGGACTCCTCTCTGGCTCTCCTGCATGTTCTGGCCTCACAAACAGTCCTCTAAGTCAGATGCAGTGAACTAGTGGATCCTCATCCCAGTGTCCTGAGGGTCCAGAACCGAGGGGAGCAAGCACCCACTTCTCTCGGAGGCCTTTACTTTTTAGAGTAGGGCTCTTTTTTTTTAATGTTAATTTACTTTTGAGAGAGGGAGACAGAGAAAGCACAAGGGAGGGGCAGAGAGAAGGAGACAGAAGATCCAAAGTGGGCCCTGTGCTGTCAGCAGAGCCCAATATGGGGCTCAAACTCATAAACCACGAGATCTTGACCTGAGCNGATTGTCTATAGATAGAAACCAGAGTGCCATGAACTTGGAGGCGAAAGTGTTAAATTCTTACCTTCCGTAAGTTCTGAGACTTAGCCTCTCCTTCAATTATGGAAGTGGGCAACAAATCACAGAGGTATTAACACTACCTGTGACTTTGTTAGAGGTCAAAATCACAGGTATTTTAATGTTTTATCACAGTTGTGGCAGGCCTCCTACTACCAGTTATGCACATCACAGCTTTTATTTAATAATAGTTATTGGACTTGTCTCTGGACCTTGCCAAAAATGTGTTAGTAAATCACATATATCCCCATATCACAAGTCTGTGTTTTTATATTTTGATGACTGTCTTTTCAGTATCGTTAGAGTTTGCCTGGTATTCCTCTATATTTCATTTTATGCACTAGCAAGTATTCTGAGAAGAGGTCCATTGGCTTCATCAAACTGCCAAATGGGTTTCTGGCACAAAAAGGCAAAAAACTTTTGCTTTAGAATAAATGTGACCTGTGAACACACCGGGGTGGGACTCGGGAACTGAAGCTTAGAGGTTCCTTTTGCCCAGCCTGGCGGTCGGAGAAGACCCTGGGGCTTTCTGAGTCGCTGATGCATCTGTGGGCAAATCAGTACTTCCTCCCTCTCCATCTCTTCCAGAACTCTGCTCTCTGTTAGGAAGTGAATTCTGAACGGAGGCTCCTTTCAGTTAGACAGACTGACCCCGCAAAGACACTCAGGGCCCAGCAGCCCTGGGAGTAGCCACCAGGCTTGTCATGTGGGGCAAAAACAATTTAGGATGGATGAGGTGAAGCTCCAGTACTGCATTCAAGCATCATGATGCCCTAAAAGAGAGGGGGCTGGTATAGGAGCTCGCAGGCTGCCATTCAGTCACAGGTCAGTAACTGCCATCATGGTGACTATGACAGCACCCGTAGCAGCATAGATGGGCTCTGAATTGCAATTAGTTTTGCAGGTAGGTCATGGTAGAGGTGCTGCACTTGCATTCATGCTTCTTTCCCCCTTTTAACTGGGTCTTGCCCCATCACAGCCATATAAATAATAGCTTTGTGGCAAACAACTGAAGACAGGGACACAGTCCCTTTTTATAGTCCTTCCTGCAGCCCCCTCCCCACCCCCACCTGCTGAGGGTCTTGTGGAAACTGTGGAAATGCAGGTTAAATGGAGGCTGGGCAAAGCAGCTGTCTTCTGGGAAGCCCAGCCTGGCGTACAGATCTGAGCACCTGGCATGGAGACAGGCTCGGGCTGGCCAGCAGATGTCTCTAGCGCACCAGCTCAGTCTGGTAAGAAGCCCAGTCTGGGTGCCTTCCAGCCCCAGGCCGGAGGGGCCTCAGATTCCAGGGACCGCAGCCATCACATCGGTGCTGACACCGGGCCCAGCTCCTCCCACCAGAGCTGCACTCTGCTGCCTCTGACCACTCTCCCGCTCCGCTGGGCAGTGAAACAGCCAACGGGCACATTGCGGGAGAAGGGCCAGGGGCAGCTTAACAACCTCTAAACTGGATAATCCTGGAAAAAAAGTGACTTCACTGAATAACCAATTGCCCCGATCCTAAAGGGCTCCCCAACAGAACTCGCAGCAGCACTCTGAGTCAGCAGTATGGATCTGTGAGCCGCTGACAGTGACAGGAAAACTCTCTCCCCTCCCTGATGACTACTCAGTATGAAGACATCAGCTAAAACAGCCTTGCAGATAAGTTAATGTAAAAAACAGCCTTGCAGATAAGTTAATATAATTTACCAGCCCGCTCTTCCTGTCAATCAAATGAATGGTGTATGTGCTTTTTCCCTTTTACAGAAACAACTTTTTCCGGGGAGGGGTAAAGGAGGCTACTTCTCAGACTTAGCCATAAGGGGTGTTGATGAGTATCCCCAGGAGCAAATAAGAGTAGAGGGGAGGAAAAGAAGATGAAAAGAGTAAAATGGCAGGAAGGGTAAGTCCACAGATGAAAGAGACATGAAGGGTGACCAAAGACAGGTATCTTCTTCAGAAATGAAGGGTGGAGGAGGAGAGATAAAAAGGATCATTTCTCCATACCCTGGAGTAGGCCCCCCATTGTCCAGGTTGAAAACTTGTTTGGGGTTGAGCAGATAGTGGAATTTCCGAAGAATTCTATGGGGAAAAAAAAAAGAAAGAGAGAGACAGAGAAGGAGAATGTCATTGTGAGAAGGCACGGTAGGGCAAACACCTCTGGGGTCCACTCGTAGTGGGAATCTGGGTCCACTGAAACCCAAGAAGGGAGAAGACTGCACACAGGCCATGCAGACCCTGAAGCCCCAGGTCCAGCTGGCATCATCCGCACCCTTGCACCCTGGCTCAAGGCCTCCCCACCATCCAAGATTGTAGCACTCAACCCAGGACCATCCCCCTCTTGCTGAAAATAAAGCTTCTATTCTTAAAGCTTTATTCTCCCAAATGTTCTGTATGTTCTAGGTAGTGTGATTCTGCTCTTTGTGGACTATACAGAGGTATCGAGGAACCCTCTATGGAAAGCCCCCAAAATCCTGGGATCAGAAGGAAATGCAGGAGGTGGGGCTGAGCAAGGAAAGGCTAAGGGGCCGGAGGCAGCGACCACCTCTAGGCTGGGTGTCGAAGCTCCAGCGAATCAGGTCAGTTCAGCAGGTGCTTTGTCCCTTGGACTAGGTAGGGGTTCTTGCAGTTCTTGCTTCAACCCTATTTATTATTTTGTAAACCCAGATTCCAGATCACTGCATTGTCTGTCCATCACCCTGAGCTGAACAGGACAGGGAGGCAGAGCTCCTTCGCCCCTTTCCCTTCTCTCCTCTTACTCCCTTAGTGCTTCCAGGAGACTGGGCATTTCCTTCACTGAGGAGGTAGTGCCCTGCTTTCTCAGGAGATGGACAGGCCAGGAGGTCCCAATCAAAGGAGTCCTGCCACACCTCTTAAATCAAGAAAGGACCTGGGAGGCTGGGAAGGAAACCGGCGTCTCAGAACTTGGTCCGACCCTGGGAGCCATGATAATGGCTCATGTGATGGGCCCTAGGCTAAGCATATGTCTACTTTAATCCTCACAATGCAGCTATGACAGGAGAAATTATTATTATCTCCATTCATAGGGGAGGGAATCAAGGCACGGGGATGTTAAGCAGTCAGTTGAACCAGGCCATAAAGTGCTAAGTGGTAGGGATGGGACTGACCCCCAGATCTGCCTGTCTCTGCAGTCCACCCTGTTGAGGGAAGAAAAAGCCTGAGTGAGGTTGCCTCAGCCGCTCCATTTTGAAAAAGAAGAGAACATACCTTTCTCCTTGTCTCCCTCCACTCTTGGGGTTCACCAAGACCAGCAGTGGGTGGGTACCCGGGGTGGGGATGATCTTATACTTAAAAGGTAAAAGAAAAAGAAATTAGCTCTTTTTCAGCCAGTAGGATGGAAGAGACAAAAGTTGACGCTAAGAGGGCTTCCGGGAAAGGTGGATGGGACACACTTCCAGCATGGAAGAGAGGTAGCTAGAAGGTACGTCTTTGTCCACTGGCTGAGTTTTCTGAGGGGTTAAGCAGCTAAGTGTCTTCAGCTTCAGTAGCCTTTAGTAGTGTTAATGGTGACAAGAGTTTGAGGCTGGGATCAGAGATGCGGCAATGGCACTGTAACTGCACGATGATATGGTATTGTGGCTATAAACACAAGATTATATATTTTTTTAATTTATTTTTTTAAGTAGGCTCTATGCCTACTGTGGGGCTTGAAATCACAACCCTGAGATCAAGAGTCCCACACTTCACCGACTGAGCCAGCCAGGTGCTCTTATAAGCACCAGATTATATTTTGTGAGGGATACAATGGAATATAATTTTAGAAGTTATGGTCCTCTGGTCATATGCATCAATCAAATAACAATCATGAAGTTAACCATCACTTCCACCAGCACCTTCCAAATCCACCTTTCCAGCCCCAGTTTTGCTCTTGAGCCCTGGTTCCACATTTCCTACTGTCCAATGGGTACCTGAGCCAGATGTCTCACATTCAATCACTGCAAACTCATAAGCCCGAACCCGACCTGTCTTCCTTCCCCACAGACCTGGTCCTCTCTCCTGGCTCAGTTTCTCTTAAACGTACTATTATCCTTCATCTAGTCTTCTAGGGAAGGTCCTGTCCTGCCAATTATTTCCCTGGATGTCTCTTTACCTCTGGCAGCTGCCATGGTACCCACCCAGCTTGGGCTTTTCCCACCTCAGGTAAGTCCCGTACTCAGTTTCTTCCTGGGACATCAGTCATGACACTGTTGCTCAGAAACTTTTAATGACACCTTGTTGCCCAGAGGATGCAATTCAAATCTCCTAACCCAGGATCCAAGACATTTCAGCATAGCCCCAATCGACTGTTGCCCCCTAATTGCTACAGCTCTCAGCTGCATCCCATCCAAGTCTGGCTCTTACCCTCGAGTAAGTGTGTCTCCTGACTTCCCACCCTGTGGGGCTGATCCCTCTGGTTTCTTCTCCTCCTTGGTGCCCCGAAGAGCCACTTCCTTTTTAAAGAGAACTTTTCATTCTGGGAGTCCAATTCAAGAGCTACTTACAATGTAAAGCTTTCCTCAATCATTGCAACTGAAATCATTGCACTTGAAGTATGTAATACCATCTGAGCTTCTTTTGTTGCCCATTCACATGGGTTTTGTTTTATGTTTTCTTAGGTAAATGTCTCAAAATATCAACTAGATTTGAATGTCTCAGGAGCAGGGCAGGTGTGTGTATAACCCTCCCAACCAAGCTCCTCATGACACCAGATATGGGAATGAGCACTTAATAAATACTTGTGGATTCAGCTGAAGGACAGATTGGTACAAAGATATAGCTATATTCCGTATTCAATGTGTGATGCCTACTTTTCCAGATCTCAAGCTAAAATTTCAGCAAGCACAGCACCATGTTGTTTCAAATGGACAGCAGCATTCTTTAGAGTTTTTAAGATTCATATCATCTTCCCATGGTGACGACTGTGTGACACCCAGAAGCACCTTGGAGCCTGAGGAGTAATTCTTTACCTCCAGGGATGATATTCAAAATACTTAACAACCCATACAGCATGGGCACTCCCAATCAAAGCAGATGCAGGATAACGAGATAGATGCCAGCTGTAAACAACTGGTCTACATGCATTGTGTGTGTGTGTGTGTGTGTGTGTGCGCGTACTCCATCTGCCTTTCTTTTTTTTTTTTTTCCCATCTGCCTTTCTAAGCATCTACAGCTCTTCCACATTATTAAGGTTTCTCCATCATTATTGCTTATGTTTTAATTTTCAAGACACACGAATCTGCATGTTCTCATTTAATCGTAAAGCATCTCTGGGAGGTGGGCAGTGCAGGGATTGCTATGCCCCTCCCTTTTCAAGTATAAAGAAGAACTTCTGGATCTGGTTAACTTTGTTTTGGCAGATCACATTCTAGAGACAGCTCGACAGTCTTGGAAAACCCATTATATATTTTTTAGTCCACACTGTTGTTAGTATTTCGGTGGGCATATTGAAGTTTTATATAACTTGTTCCTAAAAGGGTGATACAATTTATTTTATCAGCAATGGGATCAACCAGCGTCCCCTTTTCACCACTTGCCAATGGTGTGGTGGTCAAAGATAATTTCCAGAAGCTAGAAATAAAGTGTCCTCCTGTGTGATGTAATCCATCAGATGAGAAAGCAAATGTTGAGATCTATTTCTCTAGAACACAAACCCTNGTTACAAGTTCACCCTTAGCTGACACGCTGCCATCAGACTTCCCACCTTGCCTGTCCTGTGACGAGAGGAAAGACAAACATATTTTGAAGGAAAAAAAACGCAAATATTAAAAGTGATCATGAGAAAAAAATAGTTAATATAGAGAATACAGAACCAGTATAGAGTAGGGAAGAGTTTTCCAAAATGGTGCTTTGGATCTAAAAAAAAAGAGAAATGCTTCTCTATGGGTTTCTCTCAGACTCCCCAGGCCTCTATCATCGTTTGCTCTGACTTTGACTTCAAAACACTGGAACAGACCTACGAAGAAGAAATGCTGAAATTGGCAGAAATTTACTTTGTTGATTTAGAAGCTTGAGCTCTGGGAAGCAAGGTCTTAGATCTGGCTTCTCTGCTCAGCACTATCTAACTGATGTGATACTGAGTAAGCCACTTTTCTTAGTTTTGTTTGTCCGGTTTTGTTTGTTTTCTTCAATGCTTAGTATTTATTTTATGGAGGTTTATTTTGCACAATATAGTAAAATGTTCAAATCTAAATCTCTGTCTTGATGAACTTCTGCATACATCTATGCCCTTATAACTACTGTCTCTTCAGGCATCACTCCTGCCTTTTAAATTTCATAAATGAAAACCTAGGGAGCATCTCTTTTTGAGTCTAGCTTCTTTTGTTCAGCATTGTATCTTTGAGATTATCCACATTTTTGCGGCTCAGCATAGCCTCTTTCTCGCTGCAATGCAGTATTCCTTTGCACTGATATGCCTCAAACCCCTCTGTCAGCATTTAGCTAGGTTCTAGTTATTGACTGTTATGAACAAAACCAATATGAACATTCTTGTGCAGATCTTTGGTGGAATAAATGCTCAGCTTCCTTCCTTCTTCCTCCCTCCCTTTCTTCCTTTCTTTGAGCAAGTGGTACAATTGAGTGGAAGAGGGGCAGGAGAGGAAGAGAGAGAATCCTAGGCAGGTCCCACAACCAGCACCGAGCCCGATGAGGGGCTTGATCTCATGACCATGAGATCTGGCCAAAATCAAGAGTCAGACGCTTAACCGACTGAGCTACCCAGGTGCCCCTAAATGCATGTATTTCTCCAGCAGATATATAGGAGGATGTGTTGGGTCACAGAGTGTTTCCAACCTAGTAGATGCTGCCAACTGGTTTTCCAAAGCGATGTTTTTCCTTCAGGCTTTTAATGAAAAAGGAGTAGCTAGTCAAGTCAAGGATGAAATGTGAGGGATCACTGAGACTCAGCAACTCTTGAAGACAGAAGGGGACAGTTAAGGTGTTTGGTGTTTGGTTTGGAAAGAGGAGCCTTCAACACAAGAGGCAGAAAGGTTCAGATAGAGATAAATGGACTTGAATTCTCCTGCTTTCATCTCCAAACAGGGTTGGGCCCCCAAGTAGGAATTCTCAAGGCAGAGGAATTTCCATGCTTAGACATAAGAGACAGGCTGACAGGGATAGGGCAGGGGCGGGGGGCTGGGTGGCCAGGAGGCCTAGCCATGTGTAGGTGGTGGCAGAAATTCCTGCAACTGTGTTCTCTGCTGGCAAGGTGCTTAGAATGCATGTGTTTCCCTTGATGGGCAATTTTGGAGCATCTAGGTGGCCAGCAGTTGCTTGGGACCCATCAAAGGAGTTTTCTCTCACAATCTGATGAGGGTGGCACTGACCTTTCAAACTTGTAGCGAAAACACATACCCTAGGAGGTGTGAGGAAGCCCTCGGAGGGATGCGACCCATCCGAACTCTGCCTACAAGTGAAATGTGGAGCCCAGAGAAACCTGGCGGGGCAGCAACACTTACCCGGGTGACAGGGCATATTGAAGTGGGCAGCAAAATATGGTCTCTCAGTTCCCCACCGTCACACAACGTTGATAATTCACATTTGCGGTGAAACTAGAGGGGGACAATGAAGGTGAGAGTGAATGAAAGTGACCAAGGAAGTGTCAAGGGTGAGGGTTCAGAGGTTTGCTGAGGAGGCAGTTATGTAATACTCCCCCACATCCTTATGCACTGCCGGCTTTGGCAGTATAGCTCTGTGGGGTGTGTGTGTGTGTGTGTGTGTGTGTGTGTGTGTGTAGTGTGTGTGTGTGTGTGTGTGTAGTGTGGTGTGGCCATTGGCGCCAAGCTGGCTACAGGCAGAGAAAGACCAAGTGCTGTCCATGACTGCTGAAGTGAAATGGTCATGGGCAG
This sequence comes from Crocuta crocuta, assembly GCF_008692635.1. Classification (NCBI taxonomy): domain Eukaryota; kingdom Metazoa; phylum Chordata; class Mammalia; order Carnivora; family Hyaenidae; genus Crocuta; species Crocuta crocuta. The sequence goes on along the minus strand of NW_027528417.1, from coordinate 15,569,365 downwards.
GCCTGTGACCCTTCAGCAGGGCACCCCTGTGTGGATTTCGGAACCCCCCTTGCATATTTGCTCCCTAGGCCCTGAGACTCTGGAAGGCAGGAGATCTTAATGAACAAACTTGCAGGAGGCGGGAAGTAAAACTCAAGATTCAACCTGTGTATTTTAACGGATCCGCGGTCTGATGGAGGCACATCCTTTTTGAGGCTGATACCTGGTCAAGGGGACAAGACATGGCACAAGCTTTGCTTTGGCTGGCAGGTTGGGCCACTTCACATGTCCGGAAGTTTGCAGATAATTGTGACTGGCAGAAGCAGATGCAGGACCGTGGCCCGGCAGTGAGGCCGCTGTAAGGAGTGTGCCTTCCTCTGACGTCTTGAGGAGCAGAGGCTCTGCTGACTAATTCCACCCCTACTCTGTGCCCCCAGCCCCAGATGACACCCAGAAGAACATGTTAATGGCCTGGCTTGCTGCTCACAGCTGCCTGCTTCTTCCTAAGCAGCCATCTCCCCTGGTTCTGGGGCTGGCCTCTCTCTGGGAAGCTTGGTGATTCACTGGAGGCACTCTTAGAACACTGAACTGGGCTCCCCCCAGTCTTGCTCCCCTAGTCTGCTCATGCTCTCCGGCAGCACGTCCACTGCTCCCTGGCCACGGCTTGAGCAAAAACACACTGAAAAGAAACAGGGCCACCCTGCGCGCCAACCCACCGTCATCCGGCACCACACGCAGTGCCGCGCGGTGACGCTCTGGTAGCACTTGATACTTTTGTGGCACCGGTCACACTTGACAGAAGAGTTCCCTTCCACCCACGCGTGCTGCATCACCTGCAGGAGGGAAGGGAAGGATACCAGGGAAGGCTGCAGAGCCACATCCCCCTGCCAGGAGCCTGCGGAGAAGGGTCTGGAAGGAGTGGGGGGGAGGGGCAGAGGGGTTGCTTTCCCTTCAGTGGATGCGCTTAGTGGATATGGGGCTGCTCTGCCGCGCTGCACTGACTTGGTCCCTTCCTGCCTAACCACCATCATCCTAATCAAAGTAGACAAAACGCATTTGGCCCGCACTTTGAACAGCTCATTTGCCCGGGCTGAGCAGCATCTTGTCTGGCAGCCCTTCTGTCTGTCTTGCAGAACTCCCGGAAGTGAGGTGCTTGTGTGCGCCCTCTTCTGGAAGGCAACGTGACGCAGGGAAGCCTGCAAGGGCTTGGGCTGCGGACAAAACTGGTTGGAGTCACTGATCTTCCACTTTGCAGCCAGGTGACCTTGGACCAGTTCCTGAACCTCTCTGAGTCTCAGGACCCTCATCTATAGAATTTGGCGTGATAAGCCCCACCTCTAGGTTTGCTAGAAGGATTTAAAAAGATAGCACACTTTTGGCCCTTTGGAGGTGTCCACTGAAGGATAAAACTCCCTTCCCCTCCAGTCCTCTATAGGCCAGTGGCTCTCAGCTCATTAGAACCACCTGGGAGCTTCCAGAAGCCCTACTAACCTGCCCTCACTCCAGATCAAATCAATCAGAGTCTCTGGAGACAGGACTCATCAGTAGTTTATTTTAAAGCACCCTGAACGATTATAAATAATGTGCAGCTAAGGTTGAGAAGCACTCTAGAAGAACGTTAGAGAGAAAGTCCAAAGAAATTAGTGTGGTTCAGCAGCCCGTGGCTTGAACATCTGTCTCCTGGATAGCTGGCTGTACCTGCACACTGACCGGGAAACGCCACCAGAACAACACAGGGACGCGGGAACCAGGTGGGGAGAGTAGGTGGTTGTGTGTATATGTGAGTGGAGCCAGAGTGACCTCCTGATTCTGGGAGCCAACGCCCTCAGTTATCTCTGTCCAGGATTTCTACAGAGCTTCTCAAAACTGTCCCCTAGGGCACCCCAAACAGCAGAATGAAGAGGCTGTGGACTCTGGAAGAAGGTGAGGGCACAGCCTGAAGTGCCAACTACAAACAACAATATTAAAAACACATGGAGTATCTGCATGATACCATCCATATTTGTACTAAACAGAAGTTTTAAATTATTCATCAATTAAGTTACTACCTCCACAGTTGGTAAAACTGTGGCTCTAGAAGCTGTGTCATGTTTATTTTACAGCCTCTCACCTGCTCTGTGTACCCCTGCAGGTATAAAGAACCCAGTTTGCTAATCAATTTGTCATCTATCTGGTCACGTTGATTTGCTCTGAAAGTCCTATGATCTCCATTTTGAGGAGAAAAATATGAAGCTTCTTAGGGGTTAAGGGACTGGCCCTAGATTCCAAGGCTGTTAAGTGGTCAATAAGGACTCATGGCCAGGTCTCCTGACTCTAAGTCCACGGCTGTGTCCCACCACGATGCTGCCTTCTCCATCCCCTCCTGGGATCAGAAGAGATGGCAACCTGGGTTGCCCTGGAGACTCAGGAGGTTGTGAATGTGCCCTACTGGCCCGTCAGGGGCCTCTCTCTGTTGCGTATGTGGCAAGTGGCCAGAGCTTAGGCTTAAGGTGCGAGCCCAGGTGGTACACAGTGTGTCCCAGTGAAAGGTATGGACATGAAAAGGGCATGGTGTATGGAGTAGACAAGAGACCATGCAGTGTCTCATGGGGCATGCATGTGTGTCCTGGAGGTGCCCTTCTCTCTCAGGAGTCCCTTTGCAGAGGGCTGGATGCCACTCCCTGCTGCTAATCATCTCCTGACTCAGGTTCAATGGTCTCTTCCCTCTGCGGGAACTCAGAGTGCCCTTCCCCTGCTAATATTAAGGAGAGTGTATCTTTACACTCTGAATGGCATCATCCAATGGCCAAGTTCAAGACCAGGAAGCCACTCTTGATCTCTTCCTCTCGCTCTCATCCCCTACATCCCCATCACCAAGTCCTGGTGGTCGTACCTCCAAATTATGGGTCAAACTCTCCCTTCATCTCCTCTACCTTATCCAGGAAGACAGTCAAAATACACAGTAACCAGCATGACCAGGGGATACTCAGTAGAGACATGGCCACCATGGTGCGACTGCAAATGTATTGAGGGTAGCGAGTGCACAGTGCCCCTCAGCCCCTGTCAGGCCCTCAGTGAGGCACTGCCTCTTGCCTGAACAGTTTTTGCCTCCTCTGATGTCTCTCTTGCACCATGGTCAGAGCAGTTAGCCGAATTCACAACCCCCATCATTTCTTCATGTGCTTAAACTCTTCAGTGGCCCTTGCACTGTGTAAGAGACCCCTTTCTGACTCCCAGGCTGGACCTAGCTCTTTCAGAGCCTATTCCCATCACCTCCCTACAGGCATCCCCTGTCCCAGGCACATCAAACTGACTACAGGGTCTAGAATATGCCATGTCTCCATGCCTTGCACTTGAAGATTCTTCTGCCTACGGTGCCTTGTCCTCCTTGATGCCTTGTGAAGTGCTCCTGATGTGGGCTCAAGACACAACTCAAATTCACTTCCTTGAAACTCCCCTGGCCTCCTCCCTGGTGCCTCCATTGGGCATCCCACATAGACCTACCATTATCATACCTCTCACTTCTTTGTACTTTGCTTACATGTCTGTCTCTCACCCACTATACTCCATAGTTCTGGAACAGGCTGGGGACCTTCTTGTAACCTGTATACCCCCTAGTACAGTGTGTGGCACATGGTGGGCACCATGGAGATGCTGATGGATTGATGGATGAACGGGATGATTTAAGGGTGGTCCTTGAGGCAGAGACGGGACTTGATAAAGCTTCCTGCTCAGGAATCTGTGATGATGGACGTGTTGCCCAGGATGCAGCATGCAGTAAAACAACAGGTATCACTAACCTCACCACCCCTTTTGGCTTTTGAGTATGTTTTGACACATCCAGGAATGTTTTTGGATACACAGCGTTCATGGACAGTATATTTACAATCTGGAAAAAAAAAAAAAAAAAGGAAAGTGCTTGTGAATGGCCACCTAGGGAGGTCCAGCCATCTGCCCACCTCCACTTCAGGCCAGGCCCATGCCTCCCTCTCGGTGGCCAGTTAGAGGCAGGGAACATATGGAACTGGCCTTCCTAATGGAAATCTGGAACTATCTCCAGTTGCCTATTGAGAAGAGAGTCCACAGTTCTCCCCCAGACAGGTTTCTGTACCCTGTGCCCCAACATGCTGGCTTCCACTGCAGAGAGTGAACACAGCAAGAAGACATTCCCAGAAAGGCCCTTTCCGCTAAGGAGAGTGTGAGGAGTCCCCCTCCTCTGTATGCCAATGCCATGTATGTCGGGGGTGCTGGAGAGGAAGGAGAAAGGCTGGGGTGTTCTGACTTTGGAGACTTGGAGTTAAGCAAGCCTGGGCCTGAACTCTGGCTCTGCCATTGGTAACCACACACATAATCTTGGGTAACTTTCTTCACGTCTCTGAAACTTGGGGTTTTGGGGACAAAACTGCCTCTTTCTCTTTGCAAGGCTTTTACAGCATTAAATGAGATAAGGTGTGTAAAGCACTAGATGTCTGGGTCAGAATAGCTATTCCACACATTATTATTGTGGTTGTTACCACTCTTTACTCCTATGCCAACAGTAGAGGTCCACAGGCTTCAAACCCACCAGGAATGAGACGGGGTTCTTCTAGAAGATAGTGTCAGAGCTGGAGGGCCTGGTGGCCTTCACTAGCCCACTGATGCTGCCTCTTGGTCGACATAGGGCCCTGCTCTGCTAAGGCGACTTCTGTGGCTGGGTCACTTGCTGCCTAGCTCGTGTGTGCATGCTTAGATGAAACAGTTCAGTGGCCTGAACAGCACTCAAACAACAGCTCACCAGACTCTCGTGGGTCCAGGAGGAGTGTGTGCTGCCGGTATGGTAAGGTGGCTGGCAGGACTCTGCAGCCACAGGCCCCAGCCCCTGTAAAGCCACTGTAGCCTCTTTGCCTCTCCACCTGCTCCCCTGCTCCCTGTCCCCCCCTCCTTCTTACATCACCCCTTTTCCTCCTTCCCCTCCATCTTTCTCACTTCTTCTTTCCAGTCCCCTCCCCTCTTTTTTCACCTTTGTTTTTTTCTGCCTCTCCTGTCTGACTTTACTAAATGGATTATAAAGACAAACAAAAGGAGACTCTTAAGTTCCATGCATTAACACAATCCCGTTTTATATTGCTTATTAATGACCACCCCTAGCTTCAGCAAAATAAACATTCACTAGCAAAACCCAACTAAAATTACTATGAGATGTTTTGAAATTCTGTGTGAACGTTGATCATTTATTCTAGGGCTCAGTGGCCCATGACAGGAGTCTACTAACACGACAATATTTGTTCATTCGACTTGGGTAGAACTGAAATAGGACACAGAGCTCTTGCTTGATTTCCTGCTGTTGGACAATATAGGTGGTCCCTCAAGCCAGGAAGCAAAGCACCTAGACCCTCCCTGGAATGGCTCGAGTATGTGCAGAGCAAGACACTTCCTGGGGAAAGGGGTTTGAAGGAAGCTGACTCACAAACACAGCACAGGCCTTGCTTCCGAACGCCCATCAGCATGATGTGGCAGAAGTTGCAGTAGGTGGGTTTCTTGAAGTGCTTCATGGTCCAGGCGTGCCTCCCGTCCCCCTTGGAGCCCTGCAGGGACATGAGGAATGAGATGCAGAGCGGGCAGCCCCACACTAGCAGAAGCCAGGGAGCGGCTCGCGTCGGTTTCTCTTTTTTCTAAAAAGACTCTTCTCCTATATGGGACACAAGCTATTCACTTGTTTAACTGTTTTAGGGGCTCTTTTCAAAAGAAGCACAAATCAAAACAAAGTCTTTGTTCTGAAAATTAGCAAATATTACAAATTAGGAATGTCTGAATAGGAGTGTATGTATGGGGGATAAAATAAGACCTCTCCTGCATGGCTAGCAGAAGTGTTAAGTCAGAACGGACTTTTTAATCCGTCTTCTATCTCTCTCTACATATGCATCCATGCATCCATCCATCAACATCCTTTAAATGTTTGTAACTTTTGACTTAAAAATTCCCCTTCTTGGATTTCATCCTAAAGAAATAATTTTTGAAAGTCAGATGAACATTTTTGTGCTCTGCCAGATGTTTAATCCAGCATTATTCAAAATTGGGGGCACTTGCATAGCTCAGTCAGTTAAGCACCTGACTCTTAATTTCAACTCATGCCATGATCTCACCGTTCATGAGGTTGGGGCTCATGTTGGGCTCTGTGCTGACAATGTGGAGTCTGCTTGGGATTCTCTCTCTCCCCCTCTCTCTGCCACTCCCATTCTCTCTCTCAAAATAAATAAGCATTAAAAAAATCTTTAAAATAATGAAAATTTGGAAATATTCTGAAGGTCTCAAAAGTATCCAAAGGTTAGTTGTGGTACATCCATGTCATTTATCAGCCATCAAAAAGATACTAATAAGAGTTTCTAATGGCATGGGAATGTGCTCATGACACAATGCTAAGGGAAGAAAGTACAATGCAAATTTGACAATACAATCTCAGTTTTATACAATAAGATCTTTGATGGGAAGAAATGTCACTAAGCTATTAACAGAGGTTAGCTACTGTTAGTACCACTGATTTATTTTTATCTCTAATTTCTCCTTTCTTCTGCATCTTCCAAACTCTCTACAGTGAGCATGCACTGGTTTTCTAATCAAGCAAAAGTAGCTTAGTGAAAACAACATACTTCTCTCAACTTTCTCTACACAGATGAAATAGTAAAGAGACAGAGATAGAGAAAGGGTTAAACTACTTCCTCCTGAATTGGCAAATTCATCCTTATCCACTAGATAAGCCAAGCCTCACACAATTACACAGCTTCCCTGGGACACCACATCTTCCAGCTTCTAGCTATGGGAGCACAGTCTCACTGGAGGCTATGGCTTCAGGAATATGCCTCCATGCATGCTGTCCCTGAACTTTTCTCATGGGCTCCATGAAAACACTAACACCCCTGGGCTGGTCTTAAGGGCAGTCAGAACTACTGTAATAAGGTGAGGAGGACTGGCAGTCAGTGACACAGAGTCCAGCGTGCCAGACTCACAGCAGGTTCCTGCTTCTGGGCACCTCTGGTTTGGGCTGGTCACAGCAGCCGGATCCATTCCTGGGCCCAGATGGTGCTCCTTATGGTCTCTAGAAAAGCCCATCTGCCTTTCCAAATGCTGGTTTCCTCCTGGGGGAAGGCTAAGCATTTTTTGTCTCACCACCTCAAAATCCTGCTTTTTTCAAGATCTGAGTTTTACAGAATTATAGAGTCTTTTTATCTAATGATTTCTACTTTTCATAAACAGATTTACTAATTGATTAAATGATTCATAAAAAGAGTGATCCATCCATTCATTTGATAAACATCTAATTCAGAGGATTTTTCTAAGAATTAAATACCATAATATAAGTAATGCTACTAATCCAGTACTTACCATAGTGTGAGTTAAAACTTATTAAGTTTCTCTGTTAGACACCAAGGAATGCAAAATAAGTGGAGTGCCTTTTTACCTGTCAGGAGGTAGACTTATACCTATACCAGAAACAAAGAAAGAGGGCCTTGGAGAAGTTATATAAATAATCCAAGGCCATAAAACAACAAGGAACTGATTTAATAATAATTCAGCTCTTGCTGGCCTGAGCCCTTTCATCCCTCTCCCCTGCCTGTCTACAATCCAGGGTTTTCCTTCCTGGATAGAAGGGAGATTGCAGCACTCTTCAGCAGACCCAGCTGCGTCTTCCTGGAGTCTGAATGATCACCACTTTACCTGAAAATACCTTCATTAACTAAGTCGGCTGACTTTCCTTTTCTCAGATACTATTTTCGCAGATAAAGGGTTAGAAGCGAAAGCACACAGAGGAAGGATAAAGCAACATTTCTGCTTGGTTATAGCACCATCATGTGGCTCTTTCATTTCTGCAGGATGTGGGAGTCACCTCCCCGTTGTGAATCAGGTGCTAGAGTGTCATTGCAACTTCCCCTGGACGCAGACTCTTTCTCATATGAATGTGTGCCATTCAGAGATTTTCAGTGTCCGCAGGTGAGCTTGGAAAGAGCCAAAGGAGCAGTGTGATTAAGACGCTGAGGGATGCTTTCTTTAGAACCCTGAGTATTCGATGTAAAAACTTACAATTTAGTGCATATTTAGAATTAAATGCATGAAACTTTTGATTCAGAGAAACCATATTCACATTTGCTTTTGTCTGCCACTTCATCGATGTAAATTATGGCCTTCTATGTGGCTGGTTTGGCATTTGGGGGGGACTCTGGAGGGAGTGGTGAAGAAATAGTCTGTCTCTCCCTCTTCCAGCCATAAGACAGCGGCTCCATGCAAAGAGTTGTGTGGCGCCCTGGACTTAGCAAGTCTAAGACAGAATAGAAAACGGAAATTGCTTCCTTGTGATTAAAGTGTCTCATCTCCATTCCCACGTTTCAGAAAACAAACAAACAACAACAAAAAAAACAGGTATGCTGGAACAACACCCAAGCAGAACTTCCAATTTGATTCAAGTATTGAGAGCAGATAGCGTGTCTTCCTTATCTGAGCACCTCATGTCCTAGCTCATGTGGGTTCTTGCTCATGGAATGTTCTTGGTAAAGAGTCACTGAATGAGCGGTATGCTCCTCCGAAATATGGAGGTTAGCCTCTGGTATTAACCAAGTGTGTGTCCCTGGCAAAATCCCTTTACCTCTCTGGCCCCCAGTTTGTAAAATGAAGGACTAGGCCACAGATCACCAAGATCTTTTCCAGCACGGACTTTTTGGGTCCTAAGGAATAAGAAGGCAGTTGTATAGCTCCCGGGGCCTTGATATCTAGTTAGTGCCTGAAAAGACCTGGACGTGCCAGAAGACAGCAGGATTCTTTGTTCTTGAGTGTTGGGAATGAGGCTTGGGTCCTGAACTGCAGTCCTGTATTGCAGAACTGTCACATGGAGACATTACAGGCAACTCAGATGAACTTTCCATTCTTCTCTCTGACATTTCAATAATCTCAAAGTGTTGTCCACAACTGATGCAATGGTCCTGGTAAATGCTTAATGTCACGATGTGTAGTTCTGGTTCTTATCCTTGTGTATGGAAGTTATTTCCCTTGCAAAAGAAGACTAGGTCAGATGCAGGCATATACTGCAATGGATTTCACATGAAGCCTCTACATGTATCCCCTACTCAGATCAAACTGGGAGGTTTCTCTAATACACTCTGAACTTTCTGACATTTAGGTCTTTGACCAAGCTTTTCCTCCGGCCGCAAACTCTCTCTTCTATCATCTTCCATCAGTCAAATCATATCCATCCTTGAGAACCAGATCCAACATCCTCTAAGGTCTTTCTACCTAATCTTTACACTCAAGAATGAGGCACCAGAATCCCACACATACTTCCGGCCAGGGCAAACAACCTCTAAGGCTTCTCCCCACTTTCTCACTTCTAAGCGTGGGAGGTTTAGAAAGTGTGGAATCTTTGGAGTCAAGTGCAAATAAATTATGGCTCCTCCTTTGCTCTTTAGGCCCCAAATCTGTTTTCCATCTATATAAATTGGGGGAAAATATCTATCTTATCTGGTTGTTTTGATGGTTGAATAAGATACCATCACAATGCCCTCCACCTTCCAACAGATTGGTATTTTTCCTTCCCTTCCTTCTTCCCTTCCTTCCTTCCTTCCTTCCTCAACTCTCTTAGCATGTTTTAACCTAATTTGTGGAAAAGATGGAATTCTCCCTTGATTTTTTTCCCCCTTCCTGGTTGAGTATAAGCTTCTGGTGGATGAAAACTGTATCTGTCTTCCCTCCCAGTGCTCAGAACAGTATCTTTATTTAGTTATCATTTAGCAAATGTCCTCTGTCAAATGAATGAATTATATGCCAGGCACTAATCAGTAAAAAGAGAGGACTTTTGGGCTGGCCTTAATCATCTGGTATGTCCACTGGGAAGTCTGGGGCTGAAACCAAGGCCATATAGAGATGTTAACTTCCACATGGAGCCTGATGCTTCTGAAAGGCAAGAGCTCTTTGAGCTCAGGCTTGCTGACTTACAGAGTCATCCATGCCCAGCAGGACAAGCAGTGGGATGGTGGTCATCCCTCCATGGACCCATTCCTCTAGAGACACAAAGCCGTCCCCGTCGTAGTCCATTCCTTGCAACATCTCCTTCAGTATCTGCAGAACCCAGAGAGCAACAATTGTCCACTTTCATCCCGCACGTCCCTGCCTCCCTCTGTCTCCTTCTTTCTCTTTTGCTCTGCATTATCTGGTTTGTGTTTTACCCCTTTGCCCCCTAATTCACAATTAGCAGAGCAGTGAGGGAGCAAATGGGGGTAAGGAGGCCAGGGTTCCACACCTGGCCCTGCCCTGCCCGGACTGTGTGGCCTTGGGCAAGCCACTCCTACTCTCTGGGTTTTGCTTTGCTCATCCGTAAAATGAAAATAACACTGCCATGTTTGTAGCACTGTAGTGAGGGTAAGAGAATGTATCTCAAATGTCTAATCTAATATCTGACACATGGAGACCCCCAGTGTAATTATTATTATTAATATTATCTGGTGACTGAGAAAATCTTTAAAATTCTTTCTAGCTCTAAATTCCTTGAACTCCTGTTATAAAAATTTAGCTCTGGTGGAAAGGTTAGGGCAAATTATTAGGTATTATTATTTGAATTATGTCTTTAATTTTTCCTATCAGAGAAGTGGGAGGTCAAGGTATAGGACCCTAGAGAAATCGCCTATAAGAAGCTAAGCCTGGGACAGCATGCACAGTAAATATTTGTATCCACATCCTGAGCCCCGCTTTCATTTTGGAGGTTCACGTGGACATCACCCCTTGCTTCTGGAAACTCACAGGCCTCAGCTCTGTGGGATCCCACTCCAGATACTGGGCAATGTGAAGCATCTGGGTGACAATACGATCCATCTCCTGAAAAACATCAAGAGGAGAGAACCACTAAAGTTGCGTTTTCAAGAGCAACACTCAAAGTCCAACCCTGTAGGAAGATGGGCAAGGCAGAGCATAAGAAGCAACAGTGTAACCTACTGGCATTTCATAAGGAGCTCACCATCTGTTTCTGTTCTTTATTTCTGCCTTGACTACAAAGCTGTATAGAGAGTAGATGCTCACAAGCACAGAGCATGGATAAGCCAGAGGTATGGAGAAAGCTCACTGAACACTGACCTCCTCCTGGACTCACCTTCTTTACCAACTCTGCACTTTGACCCAGCATAGAAGCTACCCATCTTTTCCCCTTCTCTGTGATTATAGCTCCCTAAATACTTACAAGCCAAGGCAGTTCTCTCTTCTCTCTTTTATCCCTCCTCATTCCCACAGTTTTAACAACTTGGGATCCATCTATACCCCTCAAGGGTCAGTTTCAGTTGGATGTAGGGCACCTAGCTGGTTCTAGCTCAGGCACTATGATTTACATTCCTTTGGGCATCTCCTCTGTTTCCTTTGCATCACGTCCAGCCCTGAGCCCAGGGCTCTGTGAATCAGAAATGTATAAGGGCTACATTTGCTTGGTGAGTGAGCCTTTTGTTTAGTACCAAGACCAGGTTTTATTTAAAACCTCACAGAATTGTATGCTAATGAATCAGTACACCAAGAGTTGCATGGAAATACGCTGGACTGAGGAGGTATGTGCGTCTCTTGGGCACCATCGAAGATGTTCAAAGTAAGACTGATCTTCAGAGACACATTGGTGAACTGAACCAAAGTTCAAAAATGTTACCTTTAGGGGTGCCTGGGTGGTTCAGGTGGTTAAGAGTCTGACTTCAGTTCAGGTCATGATCTCACAGTTTGTGAGTTTGAGCCCCACATCAGTCTCTGTGCTGACAGCTCAGCGCCTGGAGCCTGCTGCAGATTCTGTGTCTCCCCCTCTCATACTCTGTCTCTTTCTCTCTCAAAAATAAATAAACATTAGAAGTTTTACTTAAAAAGTGCTACCTCCACCAGGTAGAATGTTGGATCAAAATAAGCCAGCTAAAACTCAGCAGGGATTTTAAAAATTATATTTTATGTAAACTTTTAAAAATCCATTGCAAAACTACAGAGGAGGCAGTAGATTGGGATAAGGAAGTGGGCAGAACAGTGAAGACAGAGCTCAGCAGAATTTCCAATGAAAAAGAGCTTATGGATCTAGCTGGGTCCAAGATACACTGATGAAAACAACGTGATTCAGGAACAGAGAATTAGATTCAGTCTTGGCCTGTGTGAATGGGTGGGCATGTTCAGGAAGCATAGTAGGCAGATTTTAGGAAGACCTTGTTCCCCTGATGTCTACCATGGTCAGGCCACATGTGAATACTTCAAGAGTCATGGAGGAGTGGGTTAAGTTCTGTGCTATATTTTAAGAATGGCACTGACAGGGGTGCCTGGGTGACTCAGTCAGTTGGGCATCCAGCTTCAGCTTAGGTCATGATCTCGCAGTTTGCGAGTTTGAGCCCCGCATTGGGCTCTGTGCTAACAGCTCAGAACCTGGAGCCTACTTTGGATTCTTAGTTTTTCTCTTACCCTCCCCTCACAGTGCTCTGTCTCTCACTCTCTCTCTCTCTCTCTCTTTCAAAGATAAATAAACATTAAAAAAAAAAAAAAAAAGAATGGCACTGACAAACCAGAGGTTGGTCAGAGTGGTTATTTAAGCCTGCTTTCTGAGAAACAGTGTAGAAACTGCAGAATTTGAGCTTAAAGAAGATCTTTGGGTAGATGTGACAGTATCTTCAAAAACTTAAAGGCCTATTGTGTACAACTGGTATTTCACTGGTCAGCTGTCCTGGTCAGCTACGCAGGGCAGAAGTAAACAGAGGTATGTAGGGAAGGAGCTGAAGGCAGGTGTGTTTTTTTTTTTTTTTTCTAGGAGAGAGAGAGAGAGAGACAGTGTGAGCAGAGGAGGGTCAGAGAGAGAGGGAGTCACAGACTGAAACAGGCTCCAGGCTCTGAGCTGGCAGTCAGCACAGAGCCCGATGCGGGGCTCGAACCCACGAACCGCGAGATCATGACCTAAGCGAAAGTCGGACACTTAACCGACTAAGCCACCCAAGGGCCCCATAAGGCTGGTGTGTTTTGACCTCCCTGCTGGGTTGGGGGAAGAGGAGGGGGAGAAAAGAATCCTGTTTTGTGCTGAAAATTTCTCTGGCAGTCTAGAGGTGTCTTTTGTGCAGAAAGGAAGCCCTCTCTAACAGTGTCCCCAGCAGTGCAATGGCTGTCTCAAAGAGAAGGTGAACTCCCCATTCCGACGAGCTTTCACACTGAGCATCCATCTGCCAAGGATCCGCTGTGGGAAGCTGAAGCAGATATTTCTATTGGGACTCACTTCCATCTACCTATTCTGCCTTCCAAATAGATCTGGAATTTAACCACTTCTTGCCAGCTGCAACGCTTCTACCCTGGTGCAAGCCACCATCATTCCCTGTCTTGTTTATTCCAATAGCCTCCTACCTGATATCCCTGCTTGAGTCCGGACAATCTAGTCTCAATGGAGCAGCTGGAGTGATCTGGTAAAACTGAAGTCATGTCATCCCTCTGCTCAAAATCCCCTGTGGTTCTCCATTTCTCCAGAGTAAAAGACAAACTTTCCCAATCACCTCTAGGGCTTGATACGTTTGACGAACTCTCCCCGCAAGCACCCCTGGTCATCACTTGTCTGGCCTCATCTCCTACTACTTTCTCAGTTTGACCTCCTCACTCTGTTGCTCCATCACTCTGGCCTCCTCATTAATCCACTCACATTCCAAGCCTCCCCAAGGACCCCTGCACTTGAGGTTCCTTCTGCCTGGAAGGTGCTTCATCTGGCTATCCCCATGGCTTACTCCCTCACCTCCCTGAACAGATGTCTCCTGAGGGAGACCTTCCTTAGCTCCTCAAACTAAACCTGCAGACCCCTGCCCCTAGCACTTCCTTTCCCTCCTTCACCTTTCTTCCAGCACACACCTCTCTCTAACACGTATCTTGCTATGCTTTGTAGTGCATATGCTTGCACTACAATGAAAGTTTCAGGAGGGCATGATTTTTGTCCATTGGCCTCACTGATGTACCCCCAGTGCTCGGAGTAGTGCTTGACATGTGGCAGACACTCGATAAACATGTGTTGATCCAATGTTTGAGAGTCTATGATTCTCTGGCTGTTCCCTGGCAGGGCACGACCCACAGCATTGCGATGTGGCTGTAGGGATGTCCTAAAGGCATTGAGGGGTTTAGAGGATGTTAGGATGATTTAGTTGGTCTAATGGACTTGTTTCCTTCCTTCCCCGTGGGACTGGTCTGACTGAGTCCCATGTCCTTCACCCTCACAGCTTTCTGTTAAGGAGTTCCATCTCTGACACCGCTGGCCATGAGCGTGAGGCCTGTCTGATTCTTTTTGCCTTCTTCCCTCCCTGCTTTCTTCCTTCTCGATCCCTCCTTTCACCCATGATCCTGTCCTATCCCTGCCTATTCCCAGGGGAGAGTGGGGGCAGGTATCAGGCTTTCCCAGGTGCCATGGGATGGGACCATCTGCTCAGAGCAGGAGGAACCAGATCCACGGAGCTAGTACCCTAGGTATGAGAGGAAGACTAGGAAGTTAAACTAGATAAGATACTAAAACATCTCCCCATTTGGAGATTTTGTGATCCTGGGCTTCCAAAATGAAAAGGCCACGTGGAGTGCACTGCCCCCCTCCCTCGGCTGGCTCCATTGGAAGTAGTAGTGTGTGTGTGTGTGGGGGGGGGAGTTCTACCATGACTTCTGCAGCTCATATTGATACATCACTATTCCTATAAAGATGGAACTGGAAGTTTTTAGACTCTTCCTCTACCCTGCTTCCCTCTCCCTGAGGTTTTCTTGGTTTCACGAAGGACATTTAGAGAGAGAACTTACCGCCTGGTCCAGGAGACCGTTCTCATCTGAATCATAGAGACGAAACATAACTGCAAGAGACACAGAGGTGAGGCTCGCGGTGTCCTCTGGGCACCAGGCACGAGCAGAGACTTTGATGTTGCTGGTCTTTAGATGAGTCCTGTCACTGGGGTGAAGGCCATTGCAGCCAGCTCACCCACCCTCCCAGGCACACAGTCTGACTTCTTACACACTGGGTGGGAAGAGGGAGGAGAACCAAGCTGTGTGGCTTCCGGACCTGTCTAAACAATAACTCTGTGGCTGATGAGATCCAGGTCACGGTATGTTCCTGGTGGAGCCTGCATGTCTCGTGGCATCACTGAAACATGACTCAAAGCAAATGCCCAGCTGATGGTGAGTAGAGGCACCTGAATTGTAACTGGGACAGAAAGGGTGTGGACTTAGGCAGACTCACATCTTGGCCTTGCCCTACCATCCCGGGCATCAAACAAGTCATTTAACTTTGTTTCTTATCTGTAAGATGGAGACTGTAATAGTTTCTTTCTACTGTGTTTTTTTTTTAATGAGGATTAACATGTAAATGATAGGCCAATTTTTTTTCTCCATAACAATTTTTAGTTTTTCTATATAAGATATAAACATAAAGTGCACACGATGTGTATAAAACAGTAAATACCTTAATATCTTTAAAATGTTCATGAAAGCAATATGCCAAGTAAGACAACATACATAGTAAATATTTTTGCTGACCTTTTCAATACTTAGAAAGGCTTTAGGAGATTTTTGACAACCTAGTTCTCTTTAAAAAGATATCCAGAGAAGGTTAATTGACATGTTCTCTTAACATGCCCATAGCAAGCAGAGAAGTTCAAGATCATTTCATTAGCCTCATGATTTCAGGCCAGCTATGATTACTCTTAAAAATCGATATTATGACATCTAAATGTTTTTGACCTCATAAAAGATTTTAGAACAATTGAGCTTATATAATACAGACTTCTATTCCTGTGCCCTATTCCTAAGTCACACAGTGCTTGGAATGTAGAAAGCACTCAACAGCTATTATTTACTTTTACTTTCTTAATTAACATTTATTATGACATTTAATAAGGATGATGTACTGTCCTATGCACTTTCTCATTACTACTCACTTAATTCTCATTAATACTATTATATGAATTACCATTACAGAAGCTACTGTATTTATTTTTCTAAAACGTCAACATGTCATTCAGAAACATCCTCCATCATGTTCTAGCTGTAGGGAGGTGATGCAGGATATGGAAGATCTGGGAGAGAAATTTGGGCAAAGGACTAAAATTTCCATTTCTGAGACCTGGGAGCCTGCATTTTGGTCATCTAGGATCCTGTTCATGATCTCAGAAGTAAGCAGAGTAGGGAGCAGAGCTGAGCATGTCTTCATTTTCCTCCAATTCTCGAAACCCTTCATCAGGCCTGCTTTCTGTGGAGCCTCCCGACTGCCCCTTCACCCACATCCCCACTCTGGACCACTCAGCATGTACCCAAAGGTCACCACACTCCTGCTAAGTTGCCTGTGTGTTGTCACATCTTTTTATATGTCTTGATATCCCTGCACCTTGTCTTTTTTCAGTTGTGTGATCCGGTGGGAACGGATTCTTTAGAAGTAGGATCATGGCCTTCCAATTCTCTATGAATCTTCAGAACATCCTGGTCAGACAAACTCAGCATATGAGGCTGACTCGCCAAACAGATGGCTGAACGACATAAGGAAGGACAGACCTTCCCCAAACTGTTGCTCCCAGACCCTAGCCCTGGACAACTCTAAACACAGAGTTCTCTTGGTCCTACTAGACACAGATAGTAGAACTATAAAGTGTAAGCACTTAGCTTTTTAGCAGCATGGCCTTGGACAAGTCATTTACACTTTCTGTGCTTTCTGACATGTAAAATGAAAATAATCACATTGACCTTCTAGGGTTATTATGAGGTTAAAATGAGATAATACATTTAGAGTGATTAGCAGAGGGACGCCTGGGTAGCTCAGTCAGTTAAGCATCAGACTTTAGCCCAGGTCATGATCTCGTGGTTTATGGGTTCGAGCCCCGCATCGGGCTCTGTGCTGACAGCTTGGAGCCTGCTTCAGATTCTGTGTCTCCTTCTCTCTCTGCCCCTCCTTCCCTTCCCCCTCTCTCTTCTTCCTTCCCTCTCCCCCCCCTTCAAAATTAAATAAACATTCAAAAAAAATTTACAGTGGTTAGCAGAGGGGTGCCTGGGTGGTACACTTGGCTAAACGTCAGACTTCGGCTCGGGTCATGATCTCACCACTCGTGGGTTCGAGCCCCACATCAGGCTCTGTGCTAACAGCTCAGAGCCTGGAGCCTTCTTTGGATTCTGTGTCTCCCTCTCTGACCCTCTCCGGCTCATGCTCCCTTTCTTTTTCTCTCTCTGTTTCTCAAAAATAAATATTGAAAAAAATTTAAAAATATAAAGTGATTAGCAGATATATGGTATTCAATAACGAGTTATAATTGTTAATGTATTGATGATAGGTAGGATTTCAGGCTATAGTTTCCAAAAAGGTACATGTTTGGTTATTAAAAAGGAAAGCTTGTTTTCAATCATTAAAGTCAGGGGAAGATTTGAATTTATTTGGTTTCATTAAGAAAAAAACAAATAAGATTAAAATCTCAACCAAATGACCAAGTTTCTGCAACAAAAAATTACAAAAAAAAATATGCAGAAGATTAAAATAGAAGAAACATAAGAAGCAATGGCAATGTATGGACCAAGTCTGGATCTTAATTCAAACAATTAAAACTATATAAGATAATTGGGAAACTGTGAACACTGACAGTATTTGATATATAAACGGTGAAATGAAATTGAGTGACTTCTGTCAAGGGGTGTTAAAATGGGGTCAGGAGGTCATCAAGGAGATGGGCCTTAGGCACATCCTCACTGGGTGGAGCCCTGAACTCTGAACTGGGCTAAACTGCAAATATTCCAAGGACTCAATTCTAGCATCTGTAACTTGCTACGCTAAGGGTCTTTACTTAGTGACAGCCTTAGTAACCAATTATATTGGGTCAAGATTAGTTTTCTGCCATCAACACCAATCAAAATTCTCTGTAAACAACATATACAAGCATTCCCTTTTGTCTTTAAAAGCCCTCAACTTCTGTTCCCTGGGAGGGGTACTATTTGGCTTGGTGCCCAAATCCGTGTTCCCCAAATTGCTATTCTGAGGTCCTAAATAAGTGCTTTTGTTTTTATACTAGCTCCACCTCTTTTCTCTCTGAACAGACAATAGTAAAGAATCATTGTCTTTCAATGTGATGATGGTGCTGGGGTTATATTTAAGAAAAAGCTGTATTTTTGAGATATATACTGAAATATTTATAGGTGAAGTTACATGATGTCTGAAATTTGCGTCGACGTGTTCTGGGGCATAGGGAATGTGTGGGACGTATAGATAAAACATGATTTATTATAAGTAATTACTGAAGGTGACTGATGGGTACATGGAAGCTCATTGTGCTTTATACTTTTATCTATGTTGGAAATTTTCTATAATAGAAAGTTTTTTAAAATGCAGTTTCTTGGGGTACTTGGGTGCCTCAGTCCATTAAGCGTCTGACTTTGGCGCATGTCATGATCTTGCTGTTCCGGAGTTCCAGCCCTGCACTGGGCTCTGTGCTAACAGCTCAGAGCCTGGAGCCTGCTTCGAATTGTGTCTCCCTCTCTCTCTGCCCCTCCCCTGCTCATGCTCGCGTGCACGCGCGTGTTCTCTCTCTCTTTCTCTCTCTCTCAAAAATTAATATATATTTTTTTAAAATTGAAAAATAAAATGCAGTTTCTTTTTATTGTCATTACAAGGCTCGGTCTGAGAGCCACTAATATGAAAACATCTTCTACATCCTCTCTAGTAATTATGGACAAATATAATGCCTAAAACTCAAAAATCCAGCTGAATCTTGGAAATAATTTGACATTTCACTTTAAATATTAGTCAAAAGAAACATAAATCTGCTATATTTGCCACCAAATTGGCACTGAAGACTTGCAGTTATTAACATGTCAAAACTATGGGTGGTCAGCGAACTGTTTCGCTTTGGTTTGGGCGAGAGTTAACCTTTGCCAGATACTTCCTTGTTAATGTTCAAGTTTTGTTGACTTGTCTTATTATTAACTAGAATTTTGACTTCTGCTATGATGTGTATGTTTTTCCCTTTAATGTCTACTAAGGTCCCAAAAGGAGCCTAAACAATATATCTTTTTTAACAAGGTCGTGTCGTCTCCTGTTTTTAAAAGTCTGCCTGTAGGCGGATGGAGGCCAGTGAGCCCCGCCCTGCAGTGAGTCTTACTAAGAGCCTGCAGGCTGTTTCAGCTGCTGTGGGCTTTCCTTCCTGCCACCAGCTATTACTCTCTCCTTGAAACCAACTTTAAGGAGCACTGTGAAACCAAGATCAACTCCCTTACCTAACTAGTGCTTTTTCTCTAGAGGCCAAAAAATGTGGGGTAGGGGTGGGTGAAGAAATGAAAATAAGCTTCAACGAGATGGAGGCGGATTAGTTCTCAAGGAAAAACAAAAAGATTTCCTCATAGTTAAGGAGTTGTTTGGGCACCGAATAGGAAAGGAAGACAAATGTTGAATATCCTCCCTTGAAAAGTAAGAGAAGGTGGCAGCCTCTCAGTCGGAGGCTTTCAGGAAGTTCTGCCAGCAGTAACGGGAGGCTTGACCCTTTGCAGAGACCTCTCCCCTTTCCAAATCCTGGTTCTCAATACCAAGGTCTCCGATGCACTTCCCACTCTCCATACATCTGGTACTGTGTCCCAACGTGGGTTCTGGGAAATGTCCAGATCACTGCTGGGGACAGGACAGAACCACCTTCCCCAAGCAGGCATCACCAACACCCAGGATCCCAGATCAAGCTCCGACATGTTTAGAATGCAGGACAAGACACTAGATCTTCCTCTAGGGAAAACTTGAAGCCCCTTGACAGGATGGACACTTACATTCCAGCTTGTCCTGAGGCCTCCCCGTCTCCAGCAGGGACAGGTAACACACGACATCCTTCAGGTACACTGTGGGGGATTCTGAGCCTGGAGATGGAGCAACAGGATTTCCCAGGGGGGGTGCAGCCACTTCGCCTTTCGCTGGCACCTGCTTCTCGGTGATTTTTGATTCTGTGATAGGCAAAAGGAAACCATCCAAGGGCACTTAATGTTTAGTAAGTATTAAGCCTCTTTTGTTGCTCCATTAGATTCTTGGTAGAGAAAGTGTTGGTTATTTAAATATGATCAAATCAGTGGCCCTAGAAATCCAGTTTGTAGCGTTCATACTCTCCGAATGGACCCCGTTCTGACCCTTTTAAGAATCTCTCTCATTGAGGGGCGCCTGGGTGGCTTAGTCGGTTAAGCGTCCCACTTTCGCTTAGGTCATGATCTCGCGGTTCGTGGGTTCGAGCCCCGCGTCGGGCTCTGTGCTGACTGCCAGCTCAGAGCCTGGAGCCTGTTTCAGTCTGTCACTCCCTCTCTCTCTGACCCTCCCCTGCTCACGCTGTCTCTCTCTCACTCTCCTAGAAATTAATAAAAATATTTAAAAAAAAAAAAAGAATCTCTCTCATTGTAAGAAATACCCTGTGAATTTTCAGAAAAGATGACAGTGATTTTTAGTAATATCAATAGCCAACAAGTAAATGTCCTTCAGACTAATTTGGGGGGAACACACTCAATTTGCAGAGTTAATTCTGGCTGGGATTCCAAAATCCAGACAACTGGTCATTTACCAGTACACCTTTTAACAATTTTTCTTCTCAAATATATTTAAATATAAAGAAAAAGGTGAATATTCAAAAGTGAAAACTGGGATCGACAATCGACAAATTTCCAGCCACTGGGAAGAATTCTGACTAGCTACAAGCCTAATCAGTTGGATGAAGAAAATGCAGAAAGTGGTTTATCATACCACAGGAATAGAGTAAGTTTTCCCTCTGGAGTTTTACGTCTTTCAGGTTGGAAAATCGTCTCTCTTCTTTGTCTTTTAATTCAGAAATATGAGGTTATTGCTAATGAGAAAACTGGGCAGTTATATTTTACTGTGTGAATTATATTTCTTGAGGCACTTTAAGGGATATCGCTCTTCCCCCAGCCTCCCTAGATTCATGCCCATCAGAAATGATCTTTTAATATCCGGTAAGAGGGTGCGATCCACAGAAAACATATGGAAAAGAACAAGAAGGACCCATAATGAAAAATCCACTTAGGTGTTGTACCACTAAGTAATGGAGTGCTGAAGGTATAGACAGAAGGAGAGACAGCGTGATAGTAATACCTGCTTCCAGGATTGAAAGGCAATGCTATCAGTACACTTTTCATTCAGAAAACCAAAGCGCCAAGCAAAGGCCAACAGTAGAGCCGCGCAGCATGAAAGCGTCCCAGGGGTTAGGGGTTAGGTCGGGGTCTGAGAAGGGAGTTAAACGCCATCCAGATGGACAGGGAGTGAGGCCAGTCTCACTGACACACTCTGCTGGCCACAAAGGGCCCTGTGAAGAGACCAAGATGGAGCCAATGAAACAGAGCTGTAAAACAAGGCAAAGAAGCTCCATCCTGAAGTCTCGGAAAACCAGATCTTTGGGAATAATTTCCTACTCTGAAGTCTCGGAAAACCAGATCTTTGGGAATAATTTCCTACTCGACAAGACCCTCAGGAGGCTGCAAGAAGATATGTTAAATAGGAGCAGAAAGCCTCAGGGGTGAGCAAGTTAGGATAAAAATACAATAGGATGAGATAAAAATAAGGATAGTGAGATGGGGGAAACTGCAATTAAATTACATATGCAACACAAGTATTAAAATCAGCACTGGAGGAAAAGTTATGAAAAACCATAGTAATATATAAGACAAATGTGAGAAATCCTTTGCACCAGGGAGCCCATTATACCTCAAGTTACTGTTACATCCTCAGATTATCCATTCATGAAAACACTATTATAATGACTTCTATTCTGACTAAATTGGGATAACAAGACCAGATTTACCTTTCTACTGAAACAAATAAAAAACTACACAAAAGATATGAAACAATGGATACTGAATGTGGTAGCGCCAAATGGTGATCCCACAAGAGCCTGGGGAGCCCAAGGTGGCTAGAGTTCACAGAGGAGGAAGCTGCATAGAGAGAACTCCACAGATCTACAAAGGGTCTCCTGTGAATAATCAGTGGAGAGTTCCGTTCCATTATTCAGCTGAATAACAATTAGTACAGATGTATGAGAATACCAGAGGCTGGGGAGAGAATCAGTATTAGAGGGAACAGTCGCTGCGATGCACAGAGAGCCAGGAATAGTGTCTATTCTCACCAACCAAGGTAGAAAACCACTGTAACTCATGAATCATTGGGTAGATGAGTTTTGCTTTGATTGTCGGATGAAACTAGCACATGCCTTTCTGGTCCTGGCTAACAAACCTTTAAAAGTTTGACCCAAAAAAGTCAAACTATTTCTTTTCTTTTTTAATTAAAAAAATTTTTTTTATGTTTTATTTATTTCTGAGAGAGAGAGAGAGAGAGACAGCATGAACAGGGGAGAGTCAGAGAGAAAGGGAGACACAGAATCTGAAACAGGTTCCAGGCTCTAGGCTAGCTGGGAGCACAGAGCCCAACGTGGGGCTCGAACCCACAAACCATGAGATCATGACCTGAGCCAAAATCGGATGATTAACTGACTGAGCCACCCAGGCGCCCTGAGGTCAAACTATTTCTAAGTAACCTAACTATGCCCCAAAACAAAGCTCAAGAATTTTTAAAGGACTATGAAAATATCCAATACCCAATGATGTAAAATTTCAATGGGTGGCATTTAATAAAAAACTTATAGGTATGCAAAGAAGCAAGAAAATATAAACAATAATAATGAGAAAAAACAACTGAAATAACCGAGAAATGACACAGATGATATAACAGACAAAAGCTTTAAAATAATTACTACAATCACATGTCCAAGAGGCTAGAGGAAAGATAGTATATTTTAAAAAAAAAATTTTAATGCTTTTATTTATTTCTGAGAGAGACAGACAGACAGCATGAGCAGGGAGGGTCAGAGAGAAAGATACAGAATTTGAAACAGGCTACAGGCTCTGAGCTAGCTGTCAGCACAGAACCCGACGTGGGGCTCAAACCCACGAACCATGAGATCATGACCTGAGCCGAAGTCGGACACAACCGACTGAGTCACCCAGGCCCCCAACATAGTACATTTTAAGTAGGAATATAAAAGATATTTAATAATGCCTGCCTACATCAAGTGTCTAGATATGATGTGTGAATTGAAAACATGCACTGAATAGGATTTACAGTGGATTAGACATTGCAGAAGAAAAGATTAGTCAGTTTGAAGCACAGCAAAAGAAACTATTCAAAAAGACTAAAAAAAAAAGAAAAAGAAGAGTATCATATCTGTGAGCTGTGGGACAACTTCAAGTAGTCAAATAAATATGTAGTTGGAATATCTAAAGAGGAAAGAAAGAAGTAGAAAAAAATTGAAGAAATAATGGCTGAAATTTTTCCAAATTTGTTGGTGCTTGATAAAAACAACAGGACCTCAAATCCAAGATTTTCAATGAATCCCAAACACAAGAAATAAAAATAAAACTACATCAAGGTGGGGCGCCTGGATGGCCCAGTTGGCTAAATGTCCAACTCTTGATCTCAGTTTAGGTCTTGATCTCATGATCATGAGTCCAAGCCCCTTGTTGGGCTCTGTGTGAGCATAAAACCTACTTTAAAAACACCACCAACAACAAAAAAAAACCCAAAGCTACACCAAAACCTTAATAATCAAATGGATTAAGATAAGTGATTAAAAAAAAAAAATCATAAAGGAAGTGAGAGGAAAAAAGACACATATGTAGAGAGAAACAAAGATAAGCATGGTAGTAATTTTCTCATTGGAAAGAAAGTGAGCAGAAAGTCAGTAGAATTACATCTTTAAAATACTAAAGGAAAAAATATCTGTCAGCCTAAAATTCTTTAGTCAGTGAAATATCTTTAGAAGAAAGAAGGCAAAATAAAGAATTTTTCATATGTACAAAACTGTATAGAGCTGCACTACAAGAAGCGGTAAAGAACATCTTTTTTGTAGAATTATACCATATGGAAATTTAGATTTATGCACTGAAACTGGTAACCACATGGGTAAATATAAAAAAAATATGTTTCTTATTAGTTAAATCTCCTTAAAAGATAATTCACTATTAAAACAAAAATAATAACAGTATGTTGTGTAGTTTTTAATTTAACATATGTAGAAGTAAAATGTATGACTATAATACCACAAAGGTCTAGATAAGAAATGGAGTTATATCGCAGTTAATTTCTTACAGTGTATGTGAAGTGGAATAATATTACTTGAATGTAGACTGTGATAGTTAAAACAGTCACTAAAATAATATAACAAAATTATAGCTAATAAGATAAAAAAGGAGATAAAATGAAATCATAAATAATTCAATTAATTAAAAGAAGGCAGAAAAAGAACAAAAGGGGAAGAAAGGACAGATGTGAAAGAAAAGAAATAGCAAGATGGTACCTTTAAACGTAACCATATTAATTATCACAGTAAGTGTAAACATTCTAAAACTCTAACTAAAAGGCAGAGATTGTCAGATTAGATAAACAACAACAACAACAAGATCCAACTACATGCTTCCAATAAAAAAGTCAATTTAAATATAAACAGAGGGGAACCTGGGTGGCTCAGCTGGTAAAGCATCCGACTTTGGCTCAGGTCATGATCTCATGGCTCGTGAGTCCAAGCCTAATGTCAGGCACTGTGCTGACAATTCAGAGCCTGGAGCCTGCTTTGGATTCTGTTGTCTCCCTCTCTCTCTCTGCCTCTCCCCCATTCACTCTCTGTCTCTCTCAAAAATTAATAAACATTAAGAAAATTTTAAGTATAAAGACACAAATACATTAAAATATCCTTGTAACTCTAGTCAACTAGAGTTGCTACATTAATTATGGCATAACAAGTTATAATAAAGTAAATTTTATTTTATTTTTTTTAATGTTTTATTTATTTCTAGGAGAGAGAGAGAGAGACAGCATGAGCAGGGGAGGGTCAGAGAGAGAGGGAGTCACAGACTGAAACAGGCTCCAGGCTCTGAGCTGGCAGTCAGCACAGAGCCCGACGCGGGGCTCGAACCCACGAACCGTGAGATCATGACCTAAGCGCAAGTCAGACGCCCAACCGACTAAGCCACCCAGGCACTTCTAATAAAGTAAATTTTAAAGCAAAGAGTTATTAGGAATAAAGAGAGTCAATTCATAATGCAGAAGTCAAATTATCACGAGAACATCCTGCAAATTCCACTCCTAGATCTTTCCCTAAGAGGAATGAAAACTGTCCATACAAAGATTTGTACAAGAACATTCATATTTTATATGGAATAGCCTCAAACCGGAATCAACCCAAATATCCAACAATACATGAATGGATAAAAAAAATTGTGGAATATCTACCTATTTCCTAGAATACTAATCAGCATTGAAAATAGGTTAATTATTGATACACACAACAACTGGATACATTTTAAAGTTTTTATGCTGAGTGAAAGAAGCCACACCAGAAAGTGTACATACTGTATGATTCTACGTATATAAAATATAGAAAATGCAGTCTAATCTATAGTGACAGCAAGCATATCAGTGATTGTATGGATA
This sequence comes from Crocuta crocuta, assembly GCF_008692635.1. Taxonomy (NCBI): domain Eukaryota; kingdom Metazoa; phylum Chordata; class Mammalia; order Carnivora; family Hyaenidae; genus Crocuta; species Crocuta crocuta. The sequence goes on along the minus strand of NW_027528417.1, from coordinate 15,543,963 downwards.
TAGGCGTGGGTGGCTAGGGAGGGTGGGAGAAAGGGAACTTTTGGGGATGATGAGTATCTTCATTATACTGATGTGGTACTGCTTTTATAGGTGTATACATATGTAAAAGCTTACTGATTATACACTTGAAACATGTGTAATTCATTTTAGGCCAATTATACCTCACCAAAGCTGTTTTGAAACATTACTACAGCCTTTTACAAAGATCCTTGGGTTACCAGAACTGTGATTGGTTGAACCATTGTTCTAGTCTACACTGAAGTGTACTGTTCTTCCCAGTCATGGAAATGCTGGGAAGCAAAATGACTGAGGGGCACATAATCCTACTCATGTTTTTCCTCCTTGAGCTTCCTTATATGAAACAGCCCTAGCCCACAGCCATCTAAGTACATCCCTCAGGGACCATTAGTAGTAAAAGACTAACACCATTCCAGATTACATAGGTTCTGTTTGGTGCCATGTCATAATCCCTGTTGCTTGAGGTTCTTAGGCAGACTTGACTTGTTCCACCTTTTCTCTTAATCTCTGTATTCCTTTTTGCCTTCCAGTTGGGCATAGTGGAAAGAACACCAAGCTAGAGGCAGAGGGCTAGGTTTCTCACTCCGGGTTTGTGCTAATGGTGTGTGACCTTGCACAAGTGGGCTTACTCCCCACATCCAACCTCAGATTTGCATCTGTTGAAAGAGGGACTTATATTAAAATTGGTATATGCTAAAAGTCTTGAATGATAAAAAAATGTTTGTGAGTATAATGATAAGTGAAAAACAAAGCTGGATCCAAAATTATATCTATATCTATATCTATGTCTATGTCTATGTCTATGTCTATATCTATCTATCTATCTGCCTATCTATCTATAGTCTGATTCCAATTTTGTAAAAAATTATAGAAAAAAATACAAGTGTGTGCATGCTTGTGTGTAATTGCACTGGTAAATTATGGGTGATTTTGTTATTTCCTTCTGTTTTTTGTACTCTTCAATTTTTTTTATAATGTGAATGTGTTACTTTTATAATTGGGAAAAACTAAGAAAAAAAATCGAAGGACTTTTCTTGGAAGTCCAATATTCTAAGTTGCTGAAACATCTCAGGAGCCTGAGGAACTAAATAAAAACCAGGAGACTAAAGTTCACACTGTTGATCCCATTTAGTCCTGGCCATTCATGGAAAGGTGCATTTAGGCTTTCCCAGCTGACATCCTGACAATGACAGATTGCTTAAGGCTCTGAGCCCATGTCTGGACTCAGTAAAAGACCCTCTCTGCTGCGTTTACAGACCCAACCATTCACCCACCTGGCTTTGGAAATGAATAACTCAAAGTGGGTTTTTCTAGATCCAAGCTTGGATATCGCTCTGATAGGCCTAAATAGGCCATATCAAATGAGAATTTAGTTTCCTCTGGCTTCTGCTCCGGCAAAAGGAAAAGGCTGGGATTTTCAACAGATGGCCTGATCTAAGGTGAGAGCAGAACTTGGCTCTTCCTTACTGGCAGAAGCTTCTCTCTGTGGTATCTGTCTGTCCCTACATTCCTGTTTCTTGTGAACAGGGGCATCTAATTAAGACATCCACAGAAAGCAGCCCCATAGGAAACGGATTTTCTATTTTAAATCTCAAGTCACTAAAGAAGATAAAAAAATGCTATATACCTCCCTGGGCCAGTAGTCAGATTATTACCCTTTATTATTTGACCACAGGATAGTCTCTATAAATAAGGAAAGTGTACATCATAAATCATTTCTCCAGGAGGAAATCTCTGGAAGTTGCTCTCAGACCCTGAATGATACAAATGTTGCAAATAAACATGGTGGTGGTCAAATAAGCCAGTTAAATTCCATTATCATCACCTTTTCTCAAATATCATATAATGACAGTAGCTCTAATACATCCTTTCTTTGTTCCTCAGAAACCTCAGCCACTAAAACAAATCCTGTCCTGACAATTTGGAACCTCAGGAAATGAAGTATAATTTCTCTCAGGTTCGTCTTGAAGTTCAGATACTTGGACTAAGAAAGCCTCTGGGTGAAGATTTGGGTCCAAATGCTTTTCATGGTTGTTTTTCTTGCTCAGAGTTTAGAATCCCAAGATTTTCAGTTTCACCCTTCTCTTCCTATCATGAGAATAATCTATATCATACCATGCCCCTGCTATTCTACATAAGATTTAAGACTTATTTCTAACTTAAATCCGTTTTACTTAGGGGCCATGAACCTAGCGTGGCTAGGTGAGATGCTGGGAAGGGGCCATGAACCTAGTGTGGCTGGGTGAGATGCTGGGAAGGGAGGGTGGGTGAGCCATACTTGGTAGAGTCTTGCCCTGATGCTGTCCCTGAAGGCCTCGGGAAGGCACCGATGCTTGTCATCCTGGCTTTGTGAAGCTCTAGGAGAAGACCGGAATTTGCTGAGCTTATGGTCCAACGGCAACTCTCTTTTCCCAACCCATGTTCTGCTTTTCATCCAGAGTAAATGTTTGATCTCACCAGTCCTTCGGTTACACACTGAAAAATCCTTAATCCTTCTAGTTGTCCTTTTTGCCATGACTGGAAAAAAGATGAGAACTACATCTAATATCTGCTTGAAATTCTCTCATCCTACCACATCCCTGGGAAATAGATAAAAATAATTTTAGCCGGCTTCCCCTTGTTCCTCCTTCTGACTTACTTAAACCAGTGCACACAAATACCTCCAATTCTCCCCTCCAGGCCTTTGTGCTATGGTCATACGTTTGTTTTCTCCATAAGTTAAATTATAAACTGCACAACACAATGTCACTTTAGTTTTTGCTTCAATAGTGAATTACCTTTTAAGGAAATTTAACTAATAAGAAAAATATTCTTTATATTTACCCATGTGGTTACCAGTTTCAGTGCTCTTCATTCTCATGTGTGAACCCAGGTTCCTATATGGAATAATTCTACTAAAAAGATCTTCTTTATCATTTCTTATAGTACAGCTTGATACAGTTTTGTACCTCTGGGCACGTCCTTACCCACCTTCCACCATCCACTGGTACAGTCATCTGTACCTCAGCCCTACAGCCACCTCTTTATATATATGCTCTGCCTCTCTGTCACACACACACACACACACACACACACCACACACACACACACCCTCACTGTACCCTTTCTCCTGAGAAGGCTCCCATTTCTGGCCAGGAAGACCCATCAGAAGTAAATATCTAATGAGCTGCCCTGTTTCAGGGCATGTGAAGGAAGGACCCCCATCAAGCCTCAGAATCCCAGCACATTTGAGTGGTGGAGGCCCCAAAGAAGATCTGCTCAAAGGACACACAATGACATGGAGACGTACTGCTCGTTAGATTTCCCCCTCCTCCTAAGAATGAGGCATTCCCCACTCCCCTTCAACACCGCAAATCTTATATTACAGAGACTTACCTGTATCAGGGGCACAGGCCTCATCTGCTTTGGCACCATTATCCACAGTCTGTATGTCGGCATCTGGGGAGTAAAAAGATTTAAGAACCAGCTTACGTTCTCCAGCTTCTTAGAGAGGCAGGTAGGGAGCCTTCTCACGGGGCCTGCATCACTTGACTTGTGTGTCTCTGAGTATCAGCTAGGTTCATAGTGATTGGTTGGGGTTGACTGTGTCTCCCTCATTATAGCCCAAACTCCAAGAAAATAGTGACCACAACTTACCTTCCTCTGGCCTCTGACACGCCTGGGCTCTTCCAGCCTGGGTACATGAGCTGAATGTGTTCCATCTAAATGCTTCTCGCAGACTTTGCAGAAGGCTCTCTACCCCCTGCCACATATTATTTTATGCCTCCTCTTCCCTCCCGCCCAACCTTCCTTCTGAGCCTGGGTGCAGGAATTCTGCTCCTCTTTATTCCTTTGAGAGCCATCAGACATGGTTTCCCTATGGGGAAAGGAGTCCTGGTCCCCTAGCTCTCATTTCCACCCTGTAAGGAAGTTACTCTGCACAGGGGACCCCCAAGAGTGCCGCCTGGGGCTGTGGCAAGCGCATTACAGGTGCAACATCTCCCTTCCATCTTGGGGAATGTTGGTCTGTGTACCTGGGCCACTGGCCTCATTGCCGGCCTCCTCCGTTGGGTGGTCAGGGGTCTCCTGTCTGGGCTTCTGGCTGAAGGCCAGGAAGAGGTGCGTGCTCAGTGGCTGAGGAAGGTCCACCTCCAGGTATGCCCTCATGAACAGCTTGAAGACATCATAGCTAATTGGCTGAGGAAGAACAAAGAGGGAAAAGTCAGTGCCGAGAAGCAAAGGGACAGAGACAAAGGAGAGAAGAGAAACTGGGGGACTGGCAGGTGAGAGAAATGAAAGCAGAGCAGAAAGAAGTGTGGTGATGGGTGAATGCTGGAATGAAAAGGCCAGGAGGTGACGGAGAATGACAGGCACGGGGAGCAGGCAACTGGCTACAAGAAAGAGAAAACACTGATGGTTGCATGTTGGTACTCACAGGAGGCTTCTATAACAAGGCGTGTCTAAAACTAGTTAGAAAGGGGGTGATGGGCAGCAAGCACTGGGCATGGAGGGTTCTGCCCACAACCAGACTGCTCTCTAATAGCAGGACTTGGTCAGTGCCCTGGATCCTAGTTAAGATGAAGAAGGATGTAGCTGAAAACATGGTAAAAAGATGGGTCTTCTGCAGTGTCTCCATTTCTGCTTGTGTTATGAGGGATGGGATTCCTGAGTATTTGGGTCTCAGAAAATAGGAAAAGACAGGCTCAATCCTTCATTACTTTTATAACTGACCTTCACTGGAGGAACCTCAAGATAACAGGAGAGGGTATGTGTCTGGCTCAGCTGCTCTCTAAACATGTCCTTGTGAAGGTTTTAGGCACTAGGAGAAGAGCAGAAAGCCAAGGACAGAAGGTAGAATCAAGAAACGTGCCAAAAACTAGAAACTCTCTCCCACTACTGCCTGGCTTATGGTCCCAGGCTGGGAGCAGCCATGCCAGAAAGGGCTGCTGTACTCAGCAAACACTCAACAAAGACAGTTTGCAGTGAGTCATCACTGGCTCGTGCTCTGATGGCATCAGATTCTTCATCGAATCGGCAGATGCTCCTGGAAATCACTGAGGAAGCTCTACTCGAAGATGTGCCGTGCAGGCTTTTGTAAATAACAACAGCCATGAGAATAAAATCCCTTTCTGGGAGCCTATTTGGTTCTCCTTCCAAAATGTTGATAGCATTTAACCCCTTGTCTCTTCTAGAAAATCTGGGAGCCTTTCCAGAACCACAAGCCAGTTTGAATTTTTACAATCAGGTTTGGGATACAAAGTTTTGGCCCTAAAAACAAGCCATGCCCTGGTCCCAACGGCAGGGAGCTCACATAGCATTTTCTACCTGCCCCAGGTGGGGTTGTCCTATACGTCTCTTTTGCAGAGTGGAGGAAGCCTGATTTGGTTGAACAGAGAGGATAACGTAGACTCTTAGGAGGTTATGGGATCTCGAACCAAATGGTGGACTCACGTTTTTCTGACAACCACCAGTCTCTATCTCTCTTGTCTTTTCTGCCCCTGAGTCTCTGTGTCTCTCTTTGATACTTTTTCTGTCCTTCTCCATCTCCACAGCCTCGTCACCTCAGAATGTCTCTTCCTCACACATCTTCCTCTTTTTCACCAGTCTCTGATGGCATAATCCTTTCCTCCTACTTTCCAAGTGGAACCCACCCACTCTGACCCTTGATTCCACCCTCTCTACATCTGAAGGCATCTCCCAGCATGTGTTTCTCTACCTGCAAGCATGTTCAAGGGCGTTGCTCCAAAGAAATGTTACTGGCATTTCTAGCCTGTCCTTCCCTTCCCCTTCAGCATCCTCCAGCCAGACCACACCAACCCTGTCACCTCCTTAGTCCCATGTGCTCTGGCTTCTGGCCCATCACCTCTGAGCCCACTGTCCTGAAGGTCATAGGTTCAGTTGTCTCTTTTCAGACTTGCTTGTCTTCGGCTTCTCTGTAGCATTCCATCCTCTTTTCTTGAAACCTTCTGTTTTCTGTGGTGTTGTGCTATTTTGGTTCTCTTCATTCGCTACTTTGACTAATTGCTGATGTTACTGTCCTTATTTTAAAAGGGTCTCTTTGCACTGTCTTTACCGTCACACGATTTTAATCGACAAGTACTGTTTACAACATCCAGTTGACCCTTGAACAACACAGGTTTGAACTGTGCAAGGCCACTTACATGTAGAATTGTTTCAATTAATACAGAACAATACTATAAATGTCTTTTGCTTATGATTTCCTTAATGACTTTCTGTGTTCTCTAGTTTCCTTTACTGTAGAATACAGTACAGTATATATAATACAAATAACATAGAAAATGTGTGTTAATCTACTGTTTATGTTAAAAGTGGGGCTTCCAGTCAACAGGAGGCTATTTGCAGTTAAGCTTTCGGGGAGTTGAAAGTTATACATGGATTTTCAACTGTGCAGGGGGTCAGTGACCCTAACCCCCACGTTACTCAAGGGTCAACTGTAGTTTTGAGCTCCAAAGTATCCTGTTAATCTTTTTTGGTTAGCATCAAACGGAGAACTATCAGCATAAAATAGTTCTGGAAAAAAGACTATACTATACTATGTCTGGAAAAGACAGTTTAGCTAAACAAAGCCTAACATGATGCTCTTAAAAAAACCAAAGCTGAAAGATCATCAAACAAGATCAGTGTGAGATTTAGGAGACCCCATGACTGGTCTCAGCTCTACCACATTTCGTCTGCTTTGTGAACCTCAGTTTCTTTGACGGCAAATTGGGGAAAATGAACTAAAAGGTCTCAAGTTCTAAACTTTTATTATCCTCCTCCCTGAACTAGCTCCTCTTCCTATCCTTGCTGTTTCTGTTAATGTCAATGACACCATTATTCTCCCAATATTCTAGGCTCAGCTTTGAACCTCCAGTCGTCTGAGATTAGGTCTTGTCCCTTCCTTCTGTTCCTTGTTCTTTTGTAATGTCTGTCACATTCAGTCTTTCCTGTGTGTCCACTGTCCATCTGCTACCACCCTGACCAGAAGGCCATTGAAGGCCCAATGTTCCTCATTTCAGACTTCTGTTTCTTGCATCCTACCTGGTCCACTATAGTACTTCTCAAAGGCTTCCTTGCCTCTACCCCATTTGTCAGTCATCTCTTCTCATCCATCCTTGCCAGACTGATCTTCTTAAAGCACAATTCTTATCAGATTGCTTCTCTGCTCTAAAACTTTCCATGGCTTCTAATTGCCCACAGGAGAGGTGAGATCAGTTTTAAAATCATGTTCCCTTCTATAACATTTAAGCATGCATTCCCATTTATCTTTACTTATAAATTATATACATGTGCTATTGTGTTCCTCTAATACATTATAAAATATACACAAGAGAATAAATTAGAAAACAGAAGTTAGATGCGATAAAAATTTATGTAAATAGAAGGTCTAATTTGTAGTGTTCCCACATTCCAATAGATCATCCTGTGTCCTCCTTGAGTCCTCTGGGATTTATAACCCTCCCATAATCCCATTCCAACCTAAATTTGTAGCTACTTCAAGTACTGAGATCATTCTGGTCTGTTCTCCTATAATTCCCTATGTGTACCTCCACATTCTATCCATGCTGATCTCCATGTTCTTTCCTGATCAAGCCTCCATGCATACCACATAAACTGCTTCCTTCTCTACCTGTTAAAATTCTAGTTATCCTTTAAGGTCCAATCCATATGTGGCCTCTTTCGGGAAGCCTAGTAAGATTTCCTGTACCTGAATTTATGCACTTTTCCACTTCAGTTCCTATCTGCTGCCTTCTATTAATATACAGTTGTTCGTGACATATGTACTCTTAGTTCCTCAATTAGATCTAGAGCTCTAGGAAGGTAGTGAAATATCTTATTTTATCTAAGTATCTTCCACACCACCTATAATAGTGTTTTCTGATAGGTATTGTAGTGGATATTGGGTTTTTCACTGGCACACTTGGCTGTCATCGATTATTGCGGGTTTGATTCAGTCAGTATATATGTACTGAGCCTCCTCGGTACAAGAAACACCTTAAGGAACATATCTAAGAAATACACATGGGTCTATACCTTCAAGAAACTCAGGTATTAAAATAATTCCAATACAGGATCAATAGTGGTGACTGCCATAGGAAAAGAACTGACAAACTTATGATAATTTAGAAAACAATGTCCAACCATTCATGACCATATTCTGAGCAACAGGATGGCACAGAATAAGCCCAGAAACAAAGGTCATTCATATCAGAATAGCCTAGATCTCCTCATGTCACTGATGCTCTGAAAGTTCAGTGACTTGCCCCAGCCACCTAGCAGCAGAGGAAAACCAGAAGCCCGATCTTATGACTCCTAGTCTAGTGCTCTTGTTACCATATCTGTTCTGGGTCCCAGGGTTAACATATGGCTCCCTGCCACTCTCTCCAGGAACCTCAAGTACAGTAGGCAAAGAAATGTGACTGTGTGCCACTCTCCAAGTTATATCTGGGTTGTGACAGAGTAAGTTCTTTATAAGCACAAGCCAGGCTCAGAGTAGCTGCTCTGAATGTGTGATAGGTACAAAGTAGTTTACTATGGCAAAACCAGATAAACAAATACTATGAGGCATATTAGCAATTCTCTGAGCTCTGGAGTAACATGCTAGCCACTGCCATGGCACAGGCCTGTTTTTTACCCCAGAAACTGCAACTTCCACATAGGAAACAGCTGGACAATGGCTGTTTCTGCAATCTGTTTAAAGTGCTAATTCTTATACAGGTTAAGAAGGGAGGGAACTATATGGACAGCTTACTGTGCATTGGGCAGTTTATGTACATGTTCTTCAGTCTTACAACAACAGTGTGAGGTGGGACTGTTACTGCCATTTTGTGGATGAAAAAGATTCTGAAAACATAAATAACTTGCTCAAAGTCATAAAGCAAGTGACCGAGCTGGGCTTTATGTTTACGTATCTCTTAGTCTAAGATCATAGGGCCACCAAAGCCACCTTCCCTCTTCTGTTCCACTGTGTTCTTGTCCACTTTCTGGCTGTCTTCTGCCAGGTGGGCTGATGGGTAAGGGCATTGTTGTTATGGCCAGATGCAGTGCTCCACTCTGCAAACTTTAAAAAAAAATGTTTATTTATTTTGAGAGAGAGAGAGAGAGAGCAGGGGAGGGGCAGAGAAAGAGGGAGAGAGAGAATCCCAAGCAGCCTCTGAGCCGACAAAGGGGCTCGATCCCACAAACTGTGAGATCATGACCCAAGCTGAAATCAAGAGTCCGATGCTTAACCGACTGAGCCTGCCAGGTGCCCCTCACTCTGCAAGCTTTTATTCCTCGCCTTGCTTCTGTAGCCATCTGCCCCTTCCCACAACTGACTCATTCCTCCTTGAGACATTTTAGCAGCAGTAAGCCATCAAGCTCTAGAGAAATTAAATTCTTTTTGTTTCCCCAACCCCGTGCCGGGACATTACACCTACTAGAAGCCAGCTGCACTGTGAGAGAGAATAAAATCAGAGCGGCAGAGCTTCCCTGGGACACCACAGTGCCAGGCATTCAAAAAGTGGGGGCCAGCATGATGGAGGCGGGGGTGGCAGCAGACTCCTCACAGCCAAGCTGCTCTCTGCTTCTGAAAGCTCCCCATGGCCTTCACACCCTCAGTGGCCCTGACCACATTGTTCCCCTCCCACTCTTCAGCCTCAAGGCTGACGGGCTCATTAGCAGCCCCTACCCTTCTTTGTTCCGGTGTTTTGGATGGGGTAGTGGGAGGGGCAAGAAGTTCTTTGCTGGCTCCGCCATCTTCTCTGCATGGCTTCTCCTCAGGAATGTTCTTTGAAAGGGTTCATTCTCAGTCTGGGTCCTGTACTGGCAACCTTCCTCTTGCTTCATTCTCCTAATGATTGGAGCATTTTATCCAAAGCCCCCACTCAGGTGTACCTTGAGGACATGTACTTTGTTGATTCACTGCCAGTGTCCAGCAGAGAAGGGGCTGACTCAAGATTTGTTGAAAGGATGACAATACAAACAAATAAGTGACCAGCATCATCTCAAGTTTCTCCTGTTCATCAGTCATTTTTCAGCAATTAGCCCTCATAGAAGGACCCAGGAACAGGGAAAAGGAAGTTGAGTTTAAAACATTCTGGGGAAAGGAACCAGAAAGGAAATAATAGTAGGTACCATTTTTTAAGTGTCCCATAAAGTGTTAGACATTTTGCAAAAAGTATCCCATTCAATCTACTCATCTGTAAACTTCAACGTCTTTGGTTGTTGTTATCTTCAGGTCAGAGATAAGGAAACTGAGGCTCCAAAAGGTGAAATATTATTTCACCTTTCACCCTGTGGATACTGAGGGAGAAACATTCCAGGAAAAGGAAAAGGCAAATGCAAAGGTACTGAGGTTAGAGCAACCTTGGCTTATTTGACAGCATCAAAGAGGCTAATGTGGGCTGTAAATGAATGAGGAGAGTAGCAAGAGATAAGGTTAGATGGTAATGACTTTGATTTTAACTCTGAGTCGAGGCGGGGGGGTGGTGGGGACCATGAGGGTCAGAGCAGTGAGATGATCTGACTTAAGTTTTAACAGACTGCTCAGGATGTGTGCAAAGAATAGACTTTAAAGGTCCAGACCAGAAACAGGGAGCCTAGTTAGGTGACTGTTATAATAATCTGGGCAAAAGGTAAGTGGTGAGATGTGACTCGATTTTGGATATATTTTGAAGGCCTAAGTTAGGGTTTGCTGATGAACTGGATGTTGGATTGAGAGGAAAAGTCAATGATGACTCTATAGTTTTAAACTGAAGAGCTTGAAGAATGGGGTTATTTACTGAAATGGGGAAAATTGTTGGAAAAATCGGCTTTACAGGGGAATATCAACAGGCTCAGTTTAGCTCATGTTAGTCTGAGATACTCTTTTGATTGTTAAGTGGAAATGTTAAGTCCAGGGGTTAAAAGGAAAACCACAAAGAGTGTAGTGTCCTAAAATCCAAGTGAAGAAAGTGGAGGAGGATGTGATCAACTGTGTCTAATGCTGTTGAATAAAATGACTATTGAGTTTTGGCCACATGGAGATCCTTCACTGTCTTCAGTAGTGGTTTTAGTGGAGGAGTGGGGGTTATGCTCTGATTGAAGGGCTTTCAAAAAGTGGGAAGAAGAGAAATTGGAGTAAGTGACTATAGAAAAATCTTTGAGCAGTTTTCTATAAAGGACAGGAAAGAAATGAGGTAACTGGAGAGAGAACTGGAGTCAGAAGAATATTTTTAACATTGGACAAATAACAGTCAGTTTTTATGTTGATGGGAAAAACCCAACAAATAGGGGAAAGCCGATGTGAAGGAGATACATAAACAGAGAAAGCAATGCCTGTCAGCAGACCAGAAGAGAATGAGAATGAGTATATACATAGAGGGGTGGAACTTAACTAGGAACATGGAGAGTTCATCCCTAGTTACAGGAGAAAAGATACAGAGGTGGGTGAGGATCTCATAGAAGATCTCTTCTGATTATTTCTATTTTTTCAGTGAAGTAGAAAGCATGGTTGATAACTGAGAATGAAGACAGGAAGGCAGAAAGATTTGAAGAGAGAGAAGAAGGTATAAGGTAGTCTTCTAGGTCAGTGAGATGGTGATTAAACTTGGCAAACATAATTCCAGGGAGCACCAATACCTCACTTGAGATTTAGGAGAAAATATGTTGATAAGCAAGTCCTTCAAGATGAGCTAAACTTCTAAGAGGGGAACAAATTATAGAAGGGCTGGAAACTAGGGCTAAAAGCTTGAAATGCAAACATTCTTACCTCATGCGGATCATATTGTTTGAGGCTCCCACCCTCATTAAACTCAGCCAAGACATCCTTTATCTTCTTGGAAGAATCTGGAGAGACATAATCCACATATGAAATATTGGGATCTGGGCCAAGTAAATTCTCTCTGCCTAACCTTGGTTATGATGGAGCAATCCCTCATTCCCAAGACTATACGGAAAAATGTCACCCTTATCTGCATTTCTGCCCTCTTCTTTTTTTCAGTATAGTCTCTCTCCTGCTGTATGAATTATCTTTCTAAAACACAAATGTGATCAGATCATGTTCTTGTTCAACACACTTCAGTGACTCTCAATTTTCCCAGGATAAAGCTTAACTCCCTTAGCTTGGCATACGAGTATGTGGTGATCTGCCTTAGCCTATTCTTTATCTCTTACTTTAACCTTCCCCTCATCCCACTTTCAAATACATAAAACCACATTTCCAGAAATCCCTGAATACACTATTATTCACTCATTCATTCTTGGAGTCGTTTCTCTATACTGTAAACTTCACTCAATTCTTGGTACCCAGCTTAAATGTCAACTCCTTTGTAAAGTCTTCTTTTATCAGTTAAAGTTGATTATTCCCTCTCCAGGCTCCCACATGACTTGTACATAACTCTGTAATAGTACTTGTCATATACTGTTCTAATATTTATTAACCTGCCTTTCTTAACACATCTCCTGTCTCAGTTCTACCTTGAGAGCTGTACTTGGCTAGTGAGTCTTTCTACATCACACAATGTCTGACACGTAACTAACGTTCAGAAAACCAATATACTAGATTATTGCATAAAATCTGAGCAGAAATTTTAAAACATTTAAAATTTTCTTGATTAAAGAGGATGAATGGGCATTAAGCCCAGTGATGCTCTGTCCTTGGTGCTGAAACAGAGACTCGGGATTCATGAAGCACGGTGATTTAGAAATTTCTACTTTCCATAGGAAATAATTTGGAAACTCTCAGAGAAAATGTTGGCTGTTTCTTCTTTTGGGTTTTATTAGGAAATAGAGAGTCTAGAAAAAATAGTCAATAATTGTCATTATAAACACATCCTGAGTGTAACCTGTGTAGTTACCAGAAACTCAGAACATCAGAGAAAACTACAGTCTCTGTGCTTTCCTTGTCTTGCAGTATTATGGATAGTGAAGAGCTTCCCAAGCTCCATTACTGCCACAATTTGAACATCTGAGCAAAGGGCAATGTCATTAAAAACTGACATAATGTTCCTTGGTGTTCAGTCTCTTTGTACAGAGGGCTACACTCTCATAGGCCTATATAAAGTAGATATGCTCATGGGCTAGGCTGTTCTCCATGGCTCTGCTGACTTGGATTCAATCAAGCACAAGTTATAATCATTTCAGGACCAAGAAATACTGAAATGCCACAAGAAAACGTTGATGTTGCCTAAAAATGGACATTTCTTCCTGAAATTCAAAACAGATGTTGAAAAACTAATAGCTCAGTGAGATCCAGGCAGCAGATGTCATCAATTTGGGCTGCTTCCATTCAATTCAGAAAATGCTATGGAGGGTGAGATGTTGCAAGGTACTGCTGATGAACTAGCTGGGAAGATGATCTGAATAATTGTGGTAATGATAGCTACCTCTTATTGGAGCCTTTACTGCACATTCTCATTCTCATATTCTCCCGTGCCAATGCATGCACATTTGGTTAAATTTTCTTCAGTTTACACATAAAGAAGCTGAAATTCAGAAAAATTAAGTGACTTGCCTAAGAGGGTTTTAGTTCAGGTCTAGTTTGGCTCAAAGTCTATATTACGGGCCCTTAAGCACTATTTACTATTACTTCCCAAACACTTGCTAACAAAGGAAAAGTGTAATTAATGCTGTAGCAATAATATGAAGCTCTAGGAAGCACAGAGCAGAGAAGCAGAATGAGCAGGAAAGAAGTAAAATTAGGGTAACAGCAAGTTTGGGTGGGGACCAGGGATGTCCCATACAGTAGGCAGCATTTGAGGTGTGGTGTAAAGAATGAGTGAGATTGAAAGGCAGACATGAAGTGAAAAGGGTATTTTAAGAAGGGACAGGGTGAACAAAGATGCAGAGACAGGTATCACAAGACACGTAGGAAAACTCAGAACCAGAGAGTAGTTTGGGGCCAGATTTGTTGGAGTTTTGAGTGCCAAGCTAAGGACATTGATTTGAAATTGTTGAAGATTTTCTGAATAGTGAAGTGACATAACCAAGTCTCTTGTTTTCTAAAGGCCACTCTGGCAACAGAATGGAAGAGAGCTTAGAATTAAGCCAGAGTTGAGTTAACATTACACATAAATTATATTCAAATCATCCTATGGGCAGCCCAATTATGTAGAAAAGACTGCAATTTAGAATCTATTTTAATGGGAGATTTTCAGGTCAGCTAGAGTGGCCAAATCTGGGTTGCATTTAAAAGTGCAAATTGGGAAGCATGGATACCTTTGGTGTGGCTTCTGCAAGAGTAGTATAGAGCCAGTATTTTGATTGAAAACCAGGGGAATGATGTCACTTGAATTTCTACTCTTGCTATTATTGTCACATTTTGGAGATTCCACAGTTCATCCTAGCAGAAGTCCTTTGGTTCTAAAGTGCTATGGATCTATTTACAAAATCCTGATTTATATTTAAATGAATGGTATAAATGTGTGCTATACACACACATACATGTATATATACATGTATTTCCATCATATTGTTCACATTCAAATAAACAGGTTTTAAAAAGAAAAATAGAGAAGGCATTTATTTTTAAATCTCTGAGCAATAGCCTAAAATTAAATAGAAAACAACAATCCAAGAGATTACTGGTTCCTAGATTTCCATGAGGGGTGTTATTCACCACACATTTACTTCCATTTTTTCACTGGCTTTAATGAGCTCATAGTGTCAACACCTGTCCTTTTTTAAAAAGGGAGACAATCTAATTCTCAAAGTTGAGACCCATTACTTTCTCCTGGGATGTCCTTTGATATTTTATTAGTCTTATTCTCCATGGGTTTCTGGGCTGAGTTTCTATTTGCCTGAGGACTAAATGGCCACTGCTCCATTCTGTTTCGTCTGAAGACAGCTAAGAACAATGAGGGACCTCTTCAGAGCCTTCCTTGATCTGAGTGTAGGTGCCATCTGTGGGTCCAAATGCACAACCTCAGGAAAAAGCTCCCTGTCAAAGCCTGTACAGTAGGTAACACTACCACCTGACTCAGAGGAGATCCAGTTCTATTCCTAAGTGTCTATAAAAGGGCCATGTCCACAATTCTTTGCAAGAACTCCTATTTTGTTGAGTGCTTACTGCATGCTAGGCACTGCTGTAGTCATCTTATGTGTTTTATTTAAATCTCCACAACTATCCTCTAACATAGTAATGGTCCTTATTTTAGACAAGAAAAAACTGAGGCTTAAAAAATTTAAATGGCTCTTTCAAGGGCACACAGCTAGTGAGTGGGTGACTCTGATTTTTAGCATATCTGGTAATGTGACTCAGCTATTAGATTTACTGGCTACATGAACACTGGTAAATCAGAAAATAAGGCCCTCCTCCCTCTATGACAGCACCCAGCAAACCTGGCCACATGTGAGAATCACCTGAGGAGCCCTACATACATTGAAACCCAGGCCTCAGCTCAGACCAATTAAATCAGCATTCTTTGCAAACTGAGGAATACAATATATTTTAAAGCTTCCTGCGGGTTCAAATGTACAGTTAAGGTTAAGAACTTGTTCCATTAATGTAATTTTATTGTTAGAAATGACAATTACCTTAAGAAGCATCTAAACTCATTGGATAACTATTGCAAAAGGGAAAAAAAAGTTTATAACTCTGCTAAGTCTGAAATCACCATGCTTGGCAGACATTCTCCATTGTTTAAGTGGACAACACTAAAGAACTTTACCCAACAGGTCAGCTTCTTCAGCTTCGTGGCACGCTAGGGATACATTTTATATTAACCCATCATCATCATGTTTTACCCCAAATCAGGGGTTAAGAAGGCTCTTTTCTGCGATCAAGGTCGCTAGTAGTAACAACTACCCTAAGAAGTTTCAATCCAAAATTGTCTCTTCATGCTTTATGTGCCAGGAATTCTGGGACGATAACCAAACACTTGTTCCTAGTGTTTGAGCACATTTGAAGCCTTTTTAAGGAGAAAATTTGGCCCAACTCACAGGCACCTTCACTGCCACATTTGTGTGGGAGAGGGATGCCCTCCAACTGAATAAGCAGACAAATTAGGAACTTCAGTGTTTACAGGAGAACATCAGCTGTGCTGCCTGACCCAGACCCAAAGTTTATGGACCCTCCCTCTCTTTAGGAACACTGAGTATTTGAGAACCAGTCAGACCATTACAGTTTGAGATAACTATGAATCAACATTTTCAACTGTGAATCCGAAAACCCATAGATGAGAGTGAAATTCTAAGGTACATAATAACTTTCCATTCTCAATGTTCCTTAAGAGCATCTCAAACTGAACATGCCTCGGAACTGCCTGGGGATCAGCTTTAAATGCAGATTCTGATACAGTAGGTCTGAGTCAGGCCCAAAATTATGCATTTCAAATAATACCCTAGGTGACACTAATTATGCAGGTGCATGGACCTCGCTTTTGATGAGCAGGCCTTAAGCAATATTCTTGTATATTTGTGGTTGACTAGTCAGGCTTGCCTGTCACAACATAGACAAAAACATAACGCCGAGCCCAGAGGAATATATTCCATAGATTCAGAAGACCAAACATGAGTCAACCCCGGGAAGGAAAGACACAGAGAAGGGAAAAGGGAAAGCTGGCAAATGAAAAGGGGGATAAAAAAAACCCTAGATTTTCCTTCTTTCGGAGAAGGCAGGGACGTATGAATACATTTTCTAAGGAGTCAAGAACACAGTGAGATGAACAAAAGCAAGAGTGGAGTTTCCCAAGGGTTCTGGAAAGACAGAGGATGATTTCAGAACAGAGATGTCATATCCAGGAGAACTGCATCAAAAGGCTCACCTTTTCAGCCAAGAGGAATCAGACCCCAAAGCAGAATGTGAGAAGCATACATAAGAAGCCCAGCTTCCTAAGCACTGACATAATCTCCCAGCTACACTTTTCCTGTGCACGGTTTCTGCCCAGCATAGAGCCCACTGCCTGGCAGAAAATCAATGTTCAATAAAGATTCATGGAACAAAGGGGTACTAGGAAGGGAATTAGGGTTATTGTGCTTGTCCCATACACCCCATATTTCCAGGGGAATATGGAGAAAATCGAGACCAATTGTTGTCAGCCTTGGCTGCATGGTGGAATCACCTGGAGGAACTTTAAACACGACTGATGTCTGGACCCTGGGGTGGGGGTATGTGTGGGCAAGGCATTGGACTAGTTCAAAGTCTCCCAAGTATCTTCCAGGCTGAGGACCCCTGAGGCCCACCAAGCCAACTACTGAGGGGAACCCGTGGAAGTGACTGACAGCTCTGCTACAGTGCTATGTATAGAATAAGAGAAAAAAACCTCACATTGAAGCAGAGGGAATTTGGGCTGATATAAGAAAACCAGCTTTAGGATACTGAGATTTTCTGACTCATCATAAGTGATCTGAATGGGTGGTATGGCTCAGATGCATAAGTAAAATTGATATCACTAGCAAAACTTCCCACTTTTTCTCCAAGTAATTTGGCCTCATCAGTCATAGCCCAAATGAAGGTGGAGAAATGGATCTGACAACCTGTACCTTCTCAACTAAAGGTACTAAGAGTATGGTCCCTGCACCACAGCATCAGAATCACCTGGAAACTTGTCAGAAACTCAGCACGTCTGAACTATCGTAGACCTACGGAGTCAGAATTGGCACTGCAACAAGATCTCCAGGAGATTCAGGTGCATATTCGAATCTGAGAACCATTGTTCCACATTAGACTCTCCCTATCCATAATTCTGTGACTGCTTGTGGGTAGAGTTTCAGTCATCATGATGAAAAGAAGGCCAGATATGCTGCAAGAGATGTGGGTGAGAAATAGCTATAGTTTTCCTTTCAAGATGGAAGCAGTGAGGCATGACCCTCTATAGGCCCAGGACTCCATGAACATTTGATTAACTCTCACTTCTGTAGCCCATATAAATAGTAAGGTGTCAATGAAGCTTACTTAGAGCCTTACATTGTTCTATAAACCAGCCCTAAACATTTTCTCTGACTCCCATATTAACACTGACAGGTTTGAATTTTGAGCTATAATTTACCTACATCTTAAAGTCAGAAACTTTGAATTGATCTGATTCTAATAAAATGTATTTCTGAAGAGCACAATTTACTGATTCATTCTCTTTAAATGTCTTTTTTTCCTTTAAATGTACTGTAAAATTTTGCTCTATTATAGTTTGACATATACATATATATATATATGTGTGTGTGTGTGTCAAATTTTAAAATTTCCCCCAGGTATAAAAAGTCTACAAAATCTAGCAACTATGGGCTGATGACTAAAATGTTTGGTATGTTTTCTTATATGCTTTTAATTCTTATAAGAATTAAAAGTTAAAGTGGATGCTGTCTCATTTTTTTTCCTTTTTCCCCCTTTCTGAAAAAGCTGATAGTTTCTGTCCTTGACAAATCATGGAAAAATAATTGCCTTTCCCCAAATACCAGGATTAAAAGGACAACAAGCCCTTTATTATCTGTATTTGAAGTTGTTAGGGGACGGTCAGTAGGAAGCCTCCCACGTGCTCATGCCCTCTGAGGTTGAAAAGAAAACTGTTTCAACATGGAAACTAAGTATTAGAAGGGCTAATGGTGGTCATTTAATCAAGTGGACATCCAGGGAAAGGCAACCCAATTGCTTTTAAGTCAATTCTATTTCATCTTGGCAGGTCTGACCATTAGACATCAATAAATTCTTTGCTTTAAGTCTTTCTTTGATCATTTCTTCCCACTGGTCCTAGGGCTACCTTCGGAAACCATTCAAAACTAACACAACACCTCCTCCCCACAATAGCACTTTTTGTTTATTTCTTCCCTTCTCCTGCAGATAGGCATAGTACCTTCAGGCATTTCTTCATAACCCTGCTGGGAGGCCCCTCACCATGATGGCGCCACTTCTCAAACAAGTTCCGGTTCATCCATGTATCCATTGTAAACTGTGGTGCCCAGGCTTAAATTCAGCTCTCAAAGAGGTCTGATCAGGGTAGGATAGAATGTGGATATCAGTTTGCCTTACTAGAAACTATGAGTCTGTTAATACATCCTAAATTCACAATCAGTGGTTTGATTAAATAAAATAATGTATCAAAAGAAATCTCTGCAACCCCTGAAAACCATGTTTCTGGAAAGTACTGAACAATACAGGAACACCCCATGGCATACTGTGTGCTAGCTAGTGTCTAACGATCTCCCTGCTCCTGTGGGAGCCACTCTCCCATGAGGCGTGCAGTCCAATTCCCAGCCCCATTGCGTTTGGGCCAGGCCTGGGACTGCTCTGACCAATGGAATGTGGAGATAGTTCTGTTCTAGGACCTCGGAGTCCAGGTGTTAAGGAGACCAACTTTTTTTTTTTTAAATAAATTTTTAATGTTCTATTTATTTCTAGGAGAGAGAGAGAGAGACAGCATGAGCAGGGGAGGGTCAGAGAGAGAGGGAGACACAGAATCTGAAGCAGGCTCCAGGCTCCGAGCTGGCTGTCAGCACAGAGCCCGACACAGGGCTCGAACCCACGAACCACGAGATCATGACCCAAGCGAAAGTCGGATGCTTAACCGACTAAGCCACCCAGGCGCCCCATAAGGAGACCAACTTTTATGCTCTCAGAGTCCTGGGCCACATGGAAGAAGTCCAGGCCAGCCTGCTGGAAAGATAGGCCACATGGCGAGGCCCTGGGAGAGGACAAAGCACTTGGAGAAAGAAATCCCATGGAGGAACACTGAGATAACAGCATGGGAGTGAATAAGCCCTGCTGGATCATGTGAGGCATCCCCCTTGAAGCCTCAAACATCAGGGAGCAGGGACTAGCTACCCCAGCTGTGCCCTGCCCAGATTCCTGAGCCACAGAATCATGGGCAAAAACAAAATGGCTGCTTCGACCCACCAAATTTTGAAGTTGTTTTGATGTAGCAGTAGATAACTGAATTGGATTGATAATTGTTAGGGTGAGGAGAAGAGCATATGAAATCGGCTAGCATGTCTGTTTTACACACACACACAGACACACACACACACACACAGACACACACACACACACACACTAGTGGTGGTTATCACTGGGAGACAGAATCACGGGTAGCTTTAAATTTCATCCTTCTGTTTTTCATTTTTATACTTGTTTTTATTTTGCAACACAAATATCCTTAACATCACATTATTATTTTTTTACAGGCACTTTACACTATTGACTCACATTAATCTTACCATATATATATCAACTATGTATGTGTGTGCCTGTGTACACGTAAAATAAGTATGTACATCTCCAAGGGCAGTTGTAACCTGGCTTCATCCCCAGAAGAAGGCCACCAGAGAAGGCACAGGGTTTACGTTATATAAACAGAATACACCAAGAGCCTCTTCTCCTGAAATTCTTGGCCTCTCCTACCTGGTAACCCTACTGGGGAAAGTTCTCAATTCTCAGGCTGTGCACTTCAGATATTCCACTACTGCAAAGCTCCTGTTTATGTAGTTATGGAAGAGCAGTTGCTATGGCGATGTGATCTGTCTGAACACCGGCATGTATCTAAAATTGGTAGAAGTGCCTTTTTCAGGGTTTCCTCTGAGGATTAATCATTTTCCAAGAACTGTGGCTCTTTCCCCTCTCCTGTTAGAACAGTGCACGAGCACCTTGTCCAGTCCCGGCACAGGACCAAATGAGGACGGGTCAGAGAAGGACAAAGCGATGGTTGGGGGGGGGAAACCCAAACCACAAGGAACCCCCTCCTACTAAACACTCTGGTTTCTTTTCACCCCCTGCCTCCCCTACTTCTCTGCCACATGTGGACCCCTCTGTCCCTCAGCTCCCTCCACCAATTACTCTTTTCCCCTGGTCATCTTTCCAGTTCTTCTGTCTTCTTCTGACTCCTTTCCCTCCTCCAAGCCCTGGTTACAGGCAGACCCATGGCCCTGTTTCCCACCTTCTCACCTCTCTCCTCATGTGCTTGCTCTCTGAAGTGACTTCACTCCCGTTGCTGATCTTTCCTTGCTGCCTCCACACAATGACTCCAAGTCAGAGCTGTCGCGCAGCCCTCCTTCCCACTCGCTTCCCGCCACCTCCCCTCCCAGGCCCAGAGGACACTGTATTTGGAAAGCAGTGCCCTCCACAATGGGGTCTTATCCTTTCAATTCTTGCCCCAAATCCCCTCTCACCACAAACACCACCGTGTTTTCTAGGTTCCCAGTATGTAACCTGCCCACAGCTCCCTGAAGGTCCCACGATGACTTTACCTCCTCCCTGCCTTCCCAAGCCACTTCCCCTGCCTGCAGTGCTCTCCCCTCCTCCCTTCTGCATCAGGAAGCCTCCCACCAGGCTAGGCTAAGTGGCCTCCTCTGTGCCCCACCCCCCCAGCACCTGCCATACTGAACATCCTTGTTCCAGACCTACCTATCTTTCCCTTCTAAGCTGGGAGCTTTCTGAGGGCCAGGATTGTGTCTCACCCACTGCTGGTTCAGCCTGGCATGTACGAATGCAAAAGTGGATGTGTCATCACCATCCCCAAGTCACACTCCCAAACTGTCCCCACTAGCCTTGAATACGAATGCTGGCATTTTCCACAGACTCACAGTCTTCAGGGGTATCTTGGCTAGCTTCCCATTCTGTGAATTTTGGTGATACTTTCCACCACAGCTTTCTACAGATCAGCGTTTGTTCGTTGTCACATTCACCACCCTAGCCCCACTCCTCAGTTCAGAAGAGATTTCGTCCAGAGGACTCTCCTCTACCTCCCTGATCTGGAAGATTCTATATTCAGGCCACCCCTCACATAGCCGCCAGATTCATGCTCTAAATGTTGCCACCTTGGTTCAAAACCCACACTCGGACCCAAGGCCCTCTGCTATCCCCATCCCTCCTATGGCCCCCTCCCCACCCTCCTCTCCTTCTCTCCATGTGGCCCAAAAGTTCTCCTTACCACCCATACACACCTTCTCTCTTTGTGCCTCTCCCGCTCTATTTCCATTGTTTCTACCCCTTCCCCCACCATCTACTACTCACATTTTAAAACTTATATCCTCCACAGAGTCCACCCAGCTAAATCCTCTGTTGTGAGTTAAATTGTATCCCCTCCCCGCAAATTCACATGTTGAAGTCTTGACCCCCAGCAGCTCAAAATGTGACCTTATTTGGAAATAGGGTCATTACAGATGTTCAGATGAAGTCATACTGGAATGGGGCAGGTCTAATCCAAGATGACTGTGCCCATAAAAAAGGGAAATTTGGATATGGAGACACATACACAGGGAGAACATCATGGAGAAACAGCGAGAAGACAGCCTTCTGCAAGCCAAGGAAAGAAGCCTAGAACACATTCTTCCCTCACAGCCCTCAGGAGGAATCAACCCTGCGGATAGCACTTGTAGCCTCCGGAGCCATTAGACACGTTCTGTCATCCTAAGCCACCCAGATTGTGGTGCTTTGTCACAGCAGCCTAGCAAACTAATACACTCCCCCATACCAGTTTCCCCTAGCTTTAAATTCCCTTCTCATTTATACAGTCAGTTCAGCCAGCTCTTCAGCAGAGGTATGTGCCTGCTGCCCTAAACCTGCTCTCTGTTTGTGTTAGGAGCACAGTTCTGATTCTCTAACAAGATTCTGATTCCTCAAAATTAAGCCTTTTCTTTACGCTTCTTTTTCATCCCTGACAGCGCTGATACTTTGCTGACCTACAGAACATGCTGAATTAAATGGAATTTACTCTGGAAGGGGATGACTGACCCCTTGTCAATACATTACGGAGTTTCTCTAAATCCATCAAGGTCAGACAAGAGGCCAGGAACTCCAGGGAGTCAGGAGGGAGACTGACCAGCAGTCCCATGGGGCCTCGGTTGACCATGGAGAACACAGAGTCATGGGTGTCAGGCCTCAGAGGAACAACAGAGAGAGATCATCTAGTCCAACCCTCTCATTTTTCAGAAGAGCATACAGGCTTTGGAGGTTAAGGGCTGTCACAATAGAGAGACCAAGAGCCAGAGCTGGCACACTTAGGCTCCCAGACCAGTGCTGTGGGCAAGGGCTGCTTGCCCTGTGAGGGGGGGGCAGACTGCCAAAAGGGCGTTCGAGGGCTACCTGGGAAAGCTCTGTGGGACAGGCCAACCTGCCATTGGCCTAGTGACTTACAAAAGCACCCAGTACAATTAATTAATGTGAAGGGAGAGGTGATTAGAACAAAGGGGCAGGGCAGGGAGCGCAGCTGAGAGTTCTGCAAAGCAAAGGGCTCCATAAGAAGCTGGTGCCACTGCATAATCACCATGGTGGCCATGTGTGTACAGAGCACAGTGGTCAGTTGGTGCTCCAGCCTCAGCAAATGCCTGTTCTGTCAGGATTAGGAGTGGCCTTTGGAGGGCACAGCCCATATGTGAGTATGAGCCTCACCACCACCGTACCTTGCTGAGTATGAACCTCACCATCACTGTAACTTGCTGCATTGCGATTGTTCCTGGGTGTAACTAATGGGAAACCTCTAGAACCTCTAGAACCCCAGTTGCAAGGCTGATTCAGAACAAAGTCAAGAAAGAGACACACATAAGAATTCTTCATCTTACTGAAAAAAAGCCTTGGGTCCAAACACAAGAGTACATTAAAGCCAATGATTGAGTATTGAGTAACACTGTAACCGTAAAGCCTGCAGCCTTTCAAAACTTATACTATAAACAGGTTTTAATCACTTGAGAAAATACAATATTATATTAGGCAGAAAATGCAGGCTAAAAAAAAGGTACTGTACACTCAGGAACTTTACAACCATGTAAAGTAATATGCACAGGAGGGGAGTGTTCCAAAATGCTCATAGAGTTTGGCTGTGTTTTTTAACCTACTCTTTATTTTTTCCCCTGTATATGCCAAATTTCTATGGTGAGCGTGTATCATTTATAGAGTGTAAAGATAATTGTTTTTATGTTTAAAGACACCGATTCTGTGTTTATAAGGAAATATAATCTGTCCAGCCCACCCTCATTCTCTGAGGCTTTGCACTGATTACTCCACTCGGCTCTCCAGAAATGGTCTCCCCAACCCAAGAGGAAATCCTGCCCCAGGTGGGTCAATCCATTTACTCACATTCTGAGTATTTCTGGAGTTGGTCAAATTCTTCTGGAGTAAGGGAGACCCACCGTTCTTCACTCATCTTTAACCTAGGGGTGAGTGCTTGAGGCCAGGGATGGAGTTTTGTTCACCAAGGTGAAGCTGAGGCCCAGCCCGGGGCCTGGCTCACTGAAGGTACGCGGTGGACAGGTTCTTCAGGAAACACAGAAGATCCACGTGTCTACGGCAGTAGTGGGCACGTTCATTGAGCAGATGAGAGAAGGCCTGTGCTACTCTTCCAACAGCATGCTTCTATCCGTAGTCAAGGCATTCAGAAATCCTTGCTTCTCCTGGGCAGATGTAGAAAAGACATCGTGAATGGGAGTAAGTACGTAAGTCATCCTATCTTATAAAAGAAATCCCCAGCTGTTCTCTGGGGTAAGACCTGCGGAAGGCAGTGGTTCCCACGGTGGGGGTGGATGTCTCCTCAGGAAGTCTCAAGAGGGTGTACAGACCAGACCAGCACAACTCTAGTTGGGTGGCCTGTCTGAATAGGTAGCCATACTCCTCAACTCAGGAAATTTTAAATGTCTCCCAAGGGAGGCGGTAGTAGGCCCACCTGAGGGCATCCTCAAGGCATGAAAACACCTCAGGCTGTCGGATGCCTCATGAGCAAGTAGGGACAGTACATATGTCATGATTTGAAAGGTAAGCTGGTCTCTCCACCATTACTGCGGACATTCAAATACCCCAATGTCTGGTTAACATCCTAGTGACTGAAGTGGTTTTCTTTCCTCTCACAACCATACACAAGCGATTAGAGGGAAGACCTGCTGCTGGCCTCAGTGCAGGGGAGCCTGAGGGAGGGAAAAGGGATGGATTCAGACACTTAGCATCTTTTCCTTTGAGCCCCTCCTAGCACGGTGGCTCTGGCAGTCATACCAGCAGCCACTAAGTCAGCTCAGCGGGTTGTAAAATTAATGTGGTGGGCCAAGGCCAGCATTTAGAAACACAAAATAGAATAGGATAGAGTGGAATGGCAAGAAATAGAGTTGAAAATAGGAGTATCTCATTTCCATTATACATATGCGTATATTGATCAGAATGTAAAATGTATTTCTTATTCTGGGTTGAGGTTTAACAAAATGTTAGAAAGCCACCAACCTAACAGGAGGAGAAATACAGACTGATGCCACCAAAGAAGCAGTTCAGTTTTAATAAAACTGGATCCATGGTGAAGGGTTGGTCATTGAGGCACATCTGGGAGCCTGGAGCATATGAGGGATAGGGGAGGTTCTGGATGAGACGACCCAGTGAGGTGAGTTTGTGCAGCTCTCTGGAGAAGTATATGGACTTGGTTGGTAGAGACCCGGAGAGCTGGCCAGGAACTCAGGAAGATGCTGAAAGGAGATTCTGGCTCTAGAACGACCTTCCACTAGTCAAGCTCTCCACCAGTAGGTGGGTATTCATGGCAAGGAAGGGAGATGCCTGCATCCCCAAGAACACCCAAGTTCTAGTTTCCCTCCTTAAAACGTCCAATTCTCTCCTTAATCCACTGCCCAACTGGATTCTGCTCCTTGGCACCTGCTCTTGCTAGGGTCCCTAGTAACACAATTGTTAAATACAGCAGGCATTTTTCAGGCCTTCCTTGCTTCATCTGCTTCTTTTTGCAGCCTTTACCGTAGCAGGAAACAGACCCTTGGAAACAATCTTATCTTTCTGAGTCTTCCTCCTCAGTCTCTTTCCACTTCTCTCGCCATTGCTAAACACTGTCATTTCCAAAGTCCCAACCTTAGCCCTCTCCTTGTTCTGTACCTCTTCCATGAGGGAACCCACTGCCGTGGCTTCAGTGACCACAGGCATGCTGCTCTCACCCTGCACTCGCTCCTCAATCCAGATCTGAATATCCAACTGTCTACTGTGACTCCCTCGTGTGTCACCAAATCAGCACCTTCCCATGCCCCCGGCCTGCCCTTCCTCTACATTCCAGTCATGTCCTGAGAGGAGCCAGCACACCGGCCAGAAGCCTGAGGCTCAGCCTAAGCTTCTTTCCCATCCATTCCTGCCAAACCCAGGCGCTGCACTCAAGCGTGACTGTCCATTGTGTGTCCCCTCCCCTCTGTCAGGCCAGCTTCATTAACTCAGACCCTTGTCTACTCTCACCAAGTCTCTAACAACAGTCTCCCGATGGACACCCTGCTTTGGGTTTTACTCTCCTGCCTTTGGTATGCTCTTGAATTGCCACCCAGATCACATCTTTCCCAGTAATAAAATTCTTCAGTGGTTTTCTATTGCCTATAGAATAAAACATACTATTCCTTTTACGATACACAAAGCTTTTTATGATCTGCCCTCTGATTATCAATTCAGTCCAAAATGGAGCGGTGACCTTTAGAAATGTTTTCCATCACACCAGGGAATTCAATGTTACAACTGGTGTTACTACTGCTGTGGCTGTCGTTTAGTGGACACTTACTTTACACTGTATGCTTTACATATATTTGCCGATTTAGTCCTCCTAACAACAATGTAAATTAAGCATTGCCTTCCCTATTTTTCAAGGGGAAAAAAATGGGACAAGAAAGAACTCCCAAGGCCTTTGTTTTAAGAACGCCTCTCTGGGGGTGCCCAGGTCATGATCTCACAGTTCGTGGGTTCGAGCCCCGTGTCGGGCTCTGTGCTGACAGCTAGCTCAGAGCCTGGAACGTGTTTCAGATTCTGTGTCTCCCTCTCTCTCTGACCCTCCCCTGCTCACGCTATCGATCTCTCTCTCTCTCAGAATAAAAACATTAAAAAAAAAAAAAAAAAAAAGACTGCCCCTCTGACCGTATCATTCTGCACACTTCCAGAAGCACAGAGTTAGCTCTAAGAGGACTGAGAGACACTCTGCCCAACAGAACACCATGGAGCTTCATGTCAGAAGGCAGGGCTTTGAATCTTGCTCTGCCTCCTATTAGCTATTTGACATTAGACAAATTTTGTGTTTCTTGACTCCTGGTTCATTCACCTCAAAAATGGGGGTACTAATAAAAATCTCACTGAGCTGGGGCGCCTGTGTGGCTTAGTCGGTTGAGCGTCTGACTTTCGCTTAGGTCATGATCTCGCGGTTTGTGGGTTTGAGCCCCACGTCGGGCTCTGTGCTGACTGCCAGCTCAGAGCCTGGAGCCTGTTTCAGAGTCTGTGTCTCCCTCTCTCTCTGACCTTCCCCTGCTCATGCTGTCTCTCTCTCTCTCCTAGAAATAAATAAAAAAAATTAAAAAAAAAAAATCTCACTGAGCTAGCATTAGGACTAAGTGAGTTAATATATGCAAAAACCAAACAAATAGAAAATCCCAAAACCTCACCTATCACAATGCCTAACACACAGTGGACACTCAATATATAGTTATCATTATCCTGTTGCAAATACAACAGTAATATGATTTAAACAGTCAGCTGGCAGTAGTTGGGTAGGAAGTTTTTGTGTTGTGCCACAGATTTCTGAACTTGGCTTCTGATCTTCTCCTGCTCGAAGTTGTAATTTTGTAATTAGTCCTCAAACTTTTACTCACTAGTTTTAGCATCTACTGATGATTTCTGCCTGGACTAACTATTATTATGATAGAAAACTTCTAATTCTATCATTCCTTCTATATTTACTAGTTTGGATTTGACTATAAAGAAGAGTTTTCTCTATTTCTTTATATCAGTTTACTTATATATATTTATTTATATTACAAATGATATAAATATATAAG
Source organism: Crocuta crocuta (assembly GCF_008692635.1). Lineage (NCBI taxonomy): Eukaryota > Metazoa > Chordata > Mammalia > Carnivora > Hyaenidae > Crocuta > Crocuta crocuta. The sequence continues at coordinate 15,516,306 of NW_027528417.1, read as the reverse complement.
TATGTAAGTATTTATATAAAAACATAGGAATAGATGTTATATTTATATATAATACATATTTATATTAATAGATTCTTATTTTATTCAGAGGGTTATAGCCCATTACTATCTTTATTTGTTTTTATTCAAATTGCCCCAGATTTGGCCAGTAGAGGCTCATTCAAGTTGATTCCCTGTTCTTTAGGTATATTCCCATCATTCTTTGAGCATGTATTTATTTTGTTACTACAAAAGGTTTCAGTCTCACCCTGTACTTCCTGAGTTCTTGTCCTGAAATCAGTCATTTCTCCACAGTACAGATTCCTTTCAGTGAAGAATGGTATCTGAAGCCAAATTTCAGGCACTAGGTGTGCTCATTGCTGCTGGGGTGCCTTTGCTTCTAGGCTTTATCAGGGCCAGGGCCAAGAAATATATGCAGGTATATACACATATCTCATCTCTGGCTGGCTGGCTGGCTGGCCATCCATTCATCCATCCATGTTAAAAACCCCATGTTGATACTCAGACCTCCAATGACAGTCCAAGTTTACAGTATCAACTGTAGACTCCCTCTAATTCCATATTTTTAAGCTCCCTTTTCCATCAAACTTTGTTTCCCTGATCTACAATATATTTATTTGCTCAATCCAAAAACACACAGAAAGTAGTTTCAGAATTGCTAGCTGCAATGCCGTGAAAAACAAAACCGAATTCAAGATTTGTTGACAGTTCTTTTGTCTTCAGCCAACAAAGCACGTCCTCAAAGTGCTATTTTAAAAAGTTCCTTACATTAGTTCTTACACACTCCTATTCATTTCTGTTTGTATTTCACCCCAGGGTTTTTTCCTCCATTCGCAATGATTCTTTCTTTAATATGGTTCCAAATCATAATTATATAAAAGGTATCTTCAGAGAAGCCTTGCTTCCCCCATTTCTTTTACTGTACTCATCCCTCTTCTTTCCATCTTATTCCCACTCACCCCTTATAGTTTCTCGTTCATCCTTCTTGTTTATTTTTGCACCAGTGAGCAGATATGTGGATATTTTTATTGCCCCTTCTTTATTACACAAAAGGTAGCATATTAACAATTGTCTTTTGCACATTGGTTTTTGTTTTTCCCCCACTTAACAATATATCCCATGAATCATTCCATATCTGGTCATAGAGATTTTCCTCATTTAGAACCAAATTTGATCTCAACACTTCACTTGCCTGAAAATCTTTGGTGGCTTCTCTTGGACCCTTTTGGGTAGGCTTTTCAGCCAGCTCCAGAAAATCCTTTACAGGTGGTACAGCTCACCTCTTCACCTTCACTCTAATTATCTCCTGCTTCACATGCTCCACGTTCCTTCCAGTGAAATCATCCTGTGTCCTCCTAGCACCTAGGAAAGTATCCGGCACATGGCAGCATCTCATAAACATTAGTTAATGGACTGACAAACCCACCATACCTTTAATCTACCTGGAATGCCCATAAGTCCTTCCTTCCCATAACAAACCACTACTCATACCTGGTTCTAAGATTAAAAGGTTACTTCTCTTCTATTGATTTTTCCAACTCTTTGAGCAAACTAAGCTGTTCTTCCAACTGTGTTCCCTTAGAACACACAGGTCCTCTAACTTGTCTACTGTGGTGGCTGACAGTCCCGTGTAGGAGACAGACACTCAAACAGACAAGAAATGCACAGGATGGGAAGGGTAGTAGTATGGACACATACAGGGAACCATAGGGCCATCTGGTAGCAAGCTCAGTAGGTGGGGGTGGAAAAAGATTCCTGAAGGAGCTGAGGAGGAGGAACAAGGCAAAGAGGTGTATTTTGCAATAATTCAGCAAATACTCATTATCATTGTTGTTCCACAATAGCTCAGTGCTTGGCCTCATGGTGGAAGAAGCTGTACCATTTATCTCCATCAGGAGAAGTTAGGGACCTGAAATGTAGCCTGACTCTCCAGCTGATCACTGCCGACCACCACATTCCCACACAATGGCCCCTTCTGCCTTTGACAGAGATGGCAGCTCCCTCACATGAGGCTTGCTCCAACTGACAACACTCAGCATTTCCCTTTCAGCAGCCCACTCAACACGCCCCTCTCGGAGGCTCTTTACAGTATGCACAGTCTTCTTATTACCACCTTGAATATCTTTCCTGACAGAAAAAAAATGTACTAGGATTTTCTAAATAACACTCAGATTGGGTATTGTCGGGCTTGGATGGGATTAGAGGGTGCTTTATGTCCCTCCAGCAATGCCACTCTGAGCACTTGCTTCAGCTCCCCAGGCCTCAGTTACCTTGCCTGCAAAATGAGGGGGTGGGGATAACACATTTTCTAGCTCTGCAATTTCATATCCCGGATCAAACTCTATTTGTTCTGTACAGATGTCAGCATGGAAATCACAAGTCAGAAGGAAGACGGCATATTCAATGGGTGTTGACTTGCACCCCAGGTCTCTCTATTCATCGGAATGAATCAGCCAGAGCCAATTACCCAGAACAAACACCTCTTCATCTCCTCCTTGCTCTCATAAAAACATTAATTCATGACTATGGCATCAGGTTGGGGGAGCGTATTTATATGCACCCGATGATTTATAACAAAACCATAACGAGTGTACTTTTTTCTAAGGGAAGCATGACTAAAAGCTAGAAAGAGAAGAAGCCCTCTCTCTTCCCAGACTTGTGACGAGTCATATCTTGATAACTGTCCTATGTCTGGGCTTGTGCTCCTGCTGATCCTTCTAAAATTCTGTGGCTCCTATGATGCCTTTGGAGTTCAGTTCTAGTGTCACCTGCTCTAAGAAGCTCCCTTTAATTGCCTGGCCTGGGCTTGGCATGTCTTCTCTGCTCTTCAGTAGCTCCTTGGGCTTTCTCCATTATGGTACTTGTCACACTGCAGTGTGCTTGCCAACCCTTCCCTGTGAGACTCTGAATTCCATTGGGGCAGAAACACTGCCTGACCACCAGCTTTGTGGCTCTAGCTACTATAAGATTTCTCGGAGCTCATTTCTTGACCAGTAGAAAAGGTGTTCTCAACCTTTTTTGACTGAGACCATTTGCAGAGAGCAAAAGATCCTACCATACCTGTTTGCATTCCCACTGGGAAAAGAACTTTAATATTAAAATTCTAATTTTAATATTAAATAATGCAGACATTTTAATATTAAAATAATGACCTGTAAACTTGTAACTATAATCTATAAATTTACAATAGGCATTTTATTCAGCTTAGCCTGACAGTATGTTAGGAGTTTTGGTGGGTTTTTTTTTCTTAATGTTTTATTTATTTTTTGAGAGAGAAAAATATATATAAATTTATTTATATTTTTGAGAGAGACAGAGCATGAGTGGGGGAGTGGTAAAGAGAGAGGGAGACATGGAACCCCAAGCAGGCTTCAGGCTCTGAGCTGTCAGCACAGAGCCCAATGTGGGGCTCGAACTCACAAACCACAAGACCATGACCTGAGCTGAAGTCAGATGCTAAACCGACTGGGCCACCCATGTTAGGAGTTTTTAAAGTTGTTTGAATTCATTAATGAATTATCACTATCACAGTATAGTTTATCACATTGGAGATCCCTCTAAAACCCATGCCCATTTTGGTCCCTTCCCCTTGAGTCTGGGCTGCGCCTATGACTTGCTATAACCGAAGGAATACAGTAGAAGTGACGCGATGCCACAGTCAGGTCCAAGCCTGAAGAGGGCCTCGCAGCTTCCACTTTTGTGTGCTTGGGAGCACTGAACTGCCATGTCAGGAGTCAGCCACCCGGCTGGAGAGCACAGGGGGACCACATGGACAGCAGGAGGCTTCACATTACCTGGAGGAGAAGTGAACCACCCAGCTGATGGTAAAAACCAAAGCCCCTGGTGTGCGATCCCACTGAAGCCATTCCAGCCAGCATGCAGTCACTTAGGCTGTCCTTGCTGTGGTGCCAGACACAGAAGACAAGAAGCTGTTTTGGATTTTAGTGCCTTAGTAGACATAATGTGGAGCAGAGATAAGCTGTCCCTGCTGAGCCCTGTCTGAATTCCTGATGTACAGAACTATTCAGAATAATAAAATTATTGTTGAGCCACTAGATTTGGGGGCACTTAGCTATGCAGTCACAGATAACCGAGCAACTACAGAAGCACTTTTGGGCACAGAGTACCTATGTACCTGTTTAGCAAGAGAATGCGTATGATTCATGCTTGAACTGCAACTTGTTCACGTCTTAAACTCTAGTAATTGGAAAATTACAGGCCTAAAATATTTTTGAGGCAAGTATATGTCACTACATGCTGTGAGGCTAACCAAATATCCTCCACAAGCTAATATGATAATGATGAAGTTAAATGTACCCTAATTTCTAATTAAAAGGCAAGAATAGCAGTAGCTGAACACCACGAGCAACTCAACACAAGTATGACACTGCAGGACAGCAGTGTGACTTTCCTGTAGGTCACAGGGTTCTAACCGTCAAGCTGAGTGAGGAGGCTGTAGTCGCTGAGTATTTAGAAGCAGCCGGACTCCACAGATAACTGAATTAGAGCTCCCTGGGGAACTTAGTAATGAGCTCATTTGAGTTTCTGAACAGCAAATATAAGTAATCACTAATAACTCATTTAATAAATCACCAATGTACATTCCTTATACAAACATAAAAATAGAAGTCTTGGGATTGCATGCTACCTATAACAATTTAGAGAGAACTTGCATTTAAGGACTTTGCATCTCATCTGCACCCTCAGAGTAAACATAAGAATCTCTGCTCTGGGGGCAGTGTGAAAATCTCAAGCTGAACAAACCTGCCCAGGTGTGGGGGTCTGGTACCCAGGAGCAGCGTGCAGGCTCCTGCGAAAAGCTGAGACCTGATACTCAAGGGGGCTGCCTTTAGCACAGGCAGGCAGTGTCAGGCTGGGAGGCCTTCACAGCTCAGGGGCATCACAGCTTGCATGGGGGACACTCGTTCATTTAATTGTCCACTCGTTCCATGTTTCATTCCAATAGCAAGCCATAGCAGCAACCTCCATTTATAGACTACCACACATCTGGTGCTTTGCATGCTTCATCTGTAATAGTCACCAAACCCCGTGGGGGAGGGGTTTTTTATGCTTATTTTACAGCCCTAAAAACAGTCCCAGAGTGATTCTCCCCAGTTCACCCATCAGTAAGTGCCAGAACTCTTATTTGTACCCAAGTCTGTTTGGTCCCAAAGCCCATGGTCTTTCCTTTCAATATTGGACAATAACATGAATAAGTGCCAGGCCCTGTGTTAGGTGCTGATACCATCAATAAGCCAACTATGGAGGACCTAAACCCTCCTCAAATTGGAAGGTAAACCAGAAGCCAGAGGAAAAACCTTGGCCTGCTCCTGGGAAGCCAATAGTATTTGAAGAAAATACCTACATTATATTAAACACGAACACAGAATAGAACAGAATGTAAAATATGCAGGAAGCCTGAAGTAAAACATGAGACTTTAAAAAAACTTGCTCTTGCACTTGGGTCTTGCACTCTCTGTTCTCGCCACATGGGAAAATGTAGTCTTGGCTTTCTGCTAGGGGCGCTACAGTGGGAATGCTAACAAAATGGCCTTGCAAACAGCAACGCCAAGACCTGATGTAGCTCCAGAGCTGAGGGATGTGGGGGACGCTGGGGTGATGCAAGGAAAGGATCATGAGGGGAAATTACTACTTCAGGAAAATGACTCCTATCCAGAGTCAGGGGGCCTTCTTCCCAAAGCATCAAACAGAAGTCAGGCATTGAAATTAGACCAGAACTTAAATCTTGGCTCTACCACTTGCAACTATGTGACATTAAACAAGTTGTTCTTTATTTCTAAATAAAAATAATAGGGGCGCCTGGGTGGCTCAGTCGGTTAAGCATCCAACTTCGGCTCAGGTCATGATTTCATGGCTTGTGAGTTCAAGGCCTGCATTGGGCTCTGTGCTGACAGCTTAGAGCCTGGAGCCTGCTTCAGAGCCTGATTTTGTCTCCCTCTCTCTCTGCTCCTCCCCGACTCACAGTCTGCTTCTCTCTCTCTCTCAAAAATAAACATTTAAAAAAGAAAATAATAATAATAGTAGCACATGTTTCACAGGGGTTGGTATAAGAATTATTTGTATAATGTTTATGAGAGTCATAGCAAGTAAGATTTCCTAACAGTGGTTCTTTAAGCATGGTCCTCACACCAGCAGTTACTGGCATTGCTGGGATCGTGTAAGAAAAGAAAATTCTTGGCACATACCACAGACTTATAGAAATTTCGGGTGGCCCTGTAATCTGTGTTTTACAGGTCCCTGGAGATTCCGATGCATGCCAGTGTTTTGTAACCACTGTTTTACCTTAACGTAATGAACAGGACTAAGAGAAAAAGCTTGGAATACCAGGAGCTGTTCCTTCTCCTTAAGATGGCCCTAAAGCAGACAGATTCCAGATCTCTCAGTTCCACTTTGCTGAGACAGGAAAACACTATAGAGAAGCCAGAGCCCCATGATTGCCAGATGCCTGTTATCCCGCCTTAGTTACTAAAATTCTCATGTTATGACTTATATTCCCTGCAGAATTTTCTCTTCTTTGCAATCTGGGTCTATGTTTCATATTCCTTCTGTGACATTTTTTGCCAAATGTATCGTCTGGAGGAGGGTACAGAACAGATAACAGGCGTTTTCTACCATAAAGTGAAGGGCAAAACCCAACAAACAGAAAAGCCTGAGAGGGAGAGAATATGACAACTCTATTTCACGGTGCAGTTCATTCCTGTGTCAGAAATGGAGCTGTCAGGGTTGGGACACCACGAGGCATGAGTATGCAGCTTGGCAGGTCTAGAGAAAGACAGCCTGTAAAAACATGCCATGCTGTGTGCTTGTGTTGGTGTGTATGTTAACAATAACCACGGACAAAACCACACCAAAGAGACAACATTAGCGTTTGGAACAGTGTGCGAAACCACATTTAGCTTGGAAGGGTCCCGCAGACCAGGAAGAACTTGTGGTGAGCTGGCCCATGAGCATCCTCTATTTCATTCTCCCCTCCCTCTTCTATTAGCCTCTACCTCCTATACTCTAATTCTCCTTTCTGTTTCTTTCCTCCCACATCTTGCTCCCCAAGAAGCAAGAAACAACAGCTAAACAACAGCTACTATTTATTGAGAATCTACTGCCTGTTCTACATTAACATAATTGTCAAAATAATCTTTCAAAATAAGAATTAGTATTGCCACCATACCTAGGTTCAGACTCCTTGCAGGCGGCTAAGCCATCATTCAAACCCAAGTCAACCTGAATGCAAAGCACATACTTCTGGTTTTCAAACATAGGAAGATTACGAACACCATTTCTAGATTGTACACTGCCTGAGGATCAATTTTCTGGTTCATCTGAGGAGTCCAGGATTTTGTTAGAGAAAGGCTCTGAGCTGTCAGGTGCCTCTTCCCCCTCCAACTTCATAGAATAACAATAAACATATGGGTAATCATGCAATAATAATTAAGCACCATGGACAACAGCACCCGAGGTGCTTACACCTCATTCTGACTCCAAACTACATGTCCTGCATGGCCCTCTTCATCACAGGGGTATCTAGGCCCCAGTTTAAGAAACACCTCATTAATAATAGCTAACCTGTACAACATGCCAGACTGTCCCAATTAATTCATGTGAATTATCTGGTTGACTATTCATAACAACCCTGTGGGGTAGATACTAATATCTTGCCTAGTTTAAAGATGAGGAAACTGAAGCACAGAGATTTATGTAGCTTATTCTAGGTCATGTGGCTATTAACTGATGGATGTAGAACTCAAATCCAGGTAATTGGACGCTGGGGTTTGTTCTTCACCAGTTTGCCACATGACACAAGATAACAGGGGCACTGAAATCACACAGCAGTACCTGGTGTAAGAAAATACAAATATATCTATAACAAATATATTTTAAAATATAAATAGTCTCATTTGAATAAAGCACACAATCAAAAACATTTCATAGGGGACTCATGAATTCCAGTTTTGGAAATACCACAGCGTTTGATGGAGTTTTGGAAACTAGCAAGAAAGACACATTAGCTTTCCAAGCAAATCAGAGAAGGTGGAGCGGTATGGCCTGGAGCCCTTGGGTCGAATGCTGGTTCTGACACTTAGTAGCCAGGTGACTTTAGTCAACTGACTTCTACTCTCTACATCTCAAGTTCTTCATCTAGCCATTGCACACAGGAGTGGTAATACTTAAGGTTCTTTCCAAGAGTAACTCCATTTTCCTTCCAGAAATGTTAGACACCATGATAGCATCGGTTGCCATCATTTTAGGTTGGGAGATGTCACTTGTTTTTATATTGATTTAAATCATACTTCTTTGGATAGACACAATAGTAAGAAACTATTGCCACAGTATCAAACTGTTAACAATTAAAAAATAGGTAATACTCTTGTTGGAGAGAAAGCAAGAAAATGGAAGCTCTCCAACAGTGCTGGTATGGAAGCAAATTAGCCAAAATAGCACTATATATCAATAGCCTCAAAATGTACATTTCCCTGTAATTTTATTTGTGGCCAAATTGTTCATAATAACAGAAATTCCAAACAATTTAAATGTCTCACAGTATGGGACTGCTAAATACATTTTGGTACATGCATCTAATTAAATACTCTGAAGTCACTGAAATGCAGTAAAAAAAATTTTTTAAACTCCAGGGAGAAATGTCTTATACAGATTAAATATCAACAGCCAAAAGTCAGTTAAACTATTAAAACTATAACTATTTGTAGTAGGTGCTGAACTTTGCCAACCAGATCTTCTTTTGGAAGAAGGACTTCTTGCCCCAGCTGCCTGAGAGTGCTGCTGGCAGACAGCTCTTAGCTGCCAACTGTTTTTAGGAATAGCCTTAGCTGGAAAGAATTGCCTTGCCTGAGGTCATGCCCCCTCCCTGGATAACCCACATCCAATTCCTGAATGATATAAAGGGGAGGGGTATAAAGGCCCAGTCTTCTCAGCCAAAACAAAAAAACAAAGCAGGGCCTTCGCAGTCCAATTTCTTCCTTTGCCAAATCCCGCTCTGTCCCTTCCCCTCCTCAAGTGATAATCCCAAGAGCATTCCCTTTGGAACTAATAACCTTCCTTCACTGCAAGCTGCATCTCAGACTCTGTCCCCCAGGAAATCGGATCTGCAACAATATGGAAATTAAGGGGGAAAAGCCCACATATTCTTAAGTAACTTCTTGCTTAAAAAGAAAATGAAAACACAGAAGCATTACCATCAATTTAGGAAATGTGCCATTTGGTAATAGCAATGCTTAAAGGACATGTTGTGACCTTAAATGAATTTCTTAGAAAACAAGAAAGATGAAAAAAGGTAAACGGAACCTCAACCCAAGAAGCCAGAAAAGGAAGAAAAGAAAGCTGAGGAGGGAAGTACTAAAGACAACAGCTGAAAGTAATGAGCTAGTACCCAAAACAAGACAACCAGACAGTTTGTAAAGATGATGAAGAACTCTTTTGGGACACCTGGGTGGCTAAGTCAATTCAGTGTCCGACTTCAACTCAGGTCATGATCTCACAGTTTGTGGGTTCGAGTCCCCCGTGTGCTGACAGCTCAGAGCCTGGAACCTACTTTGGATTCTGTGTCTCCCTCTCTCTCTGCCCCTCCCCCGCTCATGCTCAGTCTCTCTCAAAAATAAAATAAGCATTAAAAAATATTTAAAGCTCTTTTATTGTTTTAAAAAACAATAAAATAAACAATTCTTTAGGGGGAGAGAGAGAGAGATAAAGAGAGAGGTAGAGAGGTAGAGGAGGAGGAGGAGGAAGGGAAGGACTAAGGAGGAGGAAGGAGGAGGAGAAAAACTGGCACTATTATGACTGTAGAAGGGGGCATAACTATAAATGAAAGATTTTATTAAATTATGAAAAAATAAGATAGCAACTTTATAGCATTGCATGTGAAAAACTAAATGAAAAAATTCTGAGAAAACATAAATTATCAAAAGTGACTCAAGAAGTAGAAAATCCTGACTAGTTCAGTAACAGATGAAACTGAATCAATATTTAAAAGTCTACTTGCCACACCCTCCTGGTCTAGACAATATTACAGGCAAGTTCTAAGAATCATCCAGGAACAGATAATTAATTCTCTTACATAAGTTGTTCCAGATGTTAAGTTACAGTTTATTTTATGAGGCCAGTATAACCCAGTTACAAAAATGGAATAAGGAGAGCACAAATAAAAACTAAATTATAGACCAACCTCATTACTAAATAAAGCAACTCCCACCATAAACCACCCAAATTTGGTATACTATTAAAAGACAATACATAGAGTTTATTTCAGGAAAGCAAGGAGATGGATCAAAATTATGAAACCTATATAATTCATTATATTAACACAATGAAAGAGAAATTCATATGAACATCTTAATAAATTCAGAAAAATTTTTTGATAAAATTCAATACCCAAGTATGATGGAAAAGCAAACACACACACACACACACACACACACACACACACATATACACACACACACAGGAGGCACCTGGGGTGCTCATTCAGTTAAGCATCTGACTCTTAATTTCAGCTCAGGTTATGATCTCAGGGTCGTGAGACCAAGCCCTGTGTCTGACTTTGTGCTGGGCATGGAGCCTGCTTGAGATTCTCTCTCTCTCTCTCTCTCTCTCTCTCTCTCTCTCTCTCTGTCAACCCTTCCTTCTGCCCCTGCCTCTAAGAAAGAAAGAAAGAAAGAAAGAGAGAAAGAGAGAAAGAGAGAGAGAGAGAGAGAAAGAAAGAAAGAAAGAAAGAAAGAAAGAAAGAGAAAGAAAGAAAGAAAGAAAGAAAGAAAAGCAAACACATCTCTAAATGCACAAGAAGGTAAATGGAACATTCTTTACTTCACAATAGCTACTACCAAAACCCCACAGCAAACTTCATACTTAAATGGCAAAGTATTAGAAGCCTGCCATTAAAATCAAGGACAAGATAATGATGCATGTTATGATGTCTACTATTCAACAGACTACTAGAGGTCCTAGGCGATGCAATTAAATAAGAAGAGGTGTACATATTAGAATAGAAAAGATGAAACTGTCATAATTTTTAAATGATATGATAGTATAAAAACTAAGAGAATGAAACAAACTATTAAGGAATTTTAACAAAGTGATAGTATATAAAGTCAATATTTAAAAAATGAATTGCTGGGGCACCTGGGTGGCTCAGTTGGTTAAGCATCTGGCTTCAGCTCAGGTCATGATCTCACAGTTCATGGGTTCAAGCCCGGCGTCAGGCTCTGTGCTGACAGCCAGCTCAGAGCCTGGAGCCTGTTTCAGAGTCTGTGTCTCCCTTTCTCTCTGACCCTCCCCTGCTCACACTGGCTCTCTCTCTCTCAGGAAAAAAAAAAAAACACACACACATAAAAAAATAAAAAATGAATTGTTTTTCTTTACACAAGCAATAGGCATTTAGGGAATATAGCATAATAGAAAAAGATCTCTTTCAAAATTTTAATGAAACGTAGAATGTTCTGGAAATAAGTCTAACAAGAAATGTGTAAGACCTTTATGAAAAAATCTATAAAAATTTACTGAAGTACATAAAGGAAAACCTGAATAAATGGAAAAATATCTTATTCATAGAAAGGAAGGTTCAAGTTACATCTGGTACTTTCTATGTATGTGACCTTGGAAAAATTTTTTAACCTTCATCTATCCGAGCCCTAGAGTCCTCATGTGTAAAATGAGAATAATGGAATCTCCCTTATAGTTATTGTGACTATTAGAAGTCACAAAAGAAGTAAATAGAATTTTTTTAAAAACCCTCAGAACCATATGCAACATTTTTAATGGTCAAATATATGTATGCAACCTCAAAAAAACTTATGAAAGGATGCACACAAAATATCATAATTTATACCTGCAAGTAACATATAGAAATAAGAAATTGAGTTTCCAGTATCTGTAATGTTGTAATTCTTTTAAAAAGGGGGATATATTGGGGCACCTGGGTGGCTTAGTCGGTTAAGCGTCCGACTTTTGCTTAGGTCATGATCTCGCGGTTCGTGGGTTCGGGCCCCGCGTCGGGCTCTGTGCTGACTGCCAGCTCAGAGCCTGGAGCCTGTTTCGGAGTCTGTATCTCCCTCTCTCTCGGACCCTCCCCTGCTCACGCTGTCTCTCTCTCTCTCCTAGAAATAAAAAAAAA